>NW_017728886.1:142381264-142427142 GCF_001723895.1 Crocodylus porosus
AGGAAAAACCTGCAGCATCCTTATAGGCTCGGCAGTGCTACGCTGGCTAGCACTACAGAAGAAAGAGACTTGGGGGTGTGACCACAAGATGAACATCAGCTTGCAATGCAATGATGCGGCTACTACAATGACCAAAATGCTGGCTTGCATCCATAGATGCTTCTCAAGCAAATCCCAGGACATCATTCTCCCCTTGTACTCGGCCTTCGTGAGGCTGCACTGGAGTACTGCATCCAATTTTGGGCTCCACAATTCAAAAAGTATGTGGAGAAGCTTGAGAGAGTCCAGAGAAGAGCCACGCGCATGATCAGAGGTCAGGAAAATAGATCTTACGATGACAGGCTGAGAGCCATGGGACTCTTTAGCCTGGAGAAGCGCAGGCTCAGGGGTGATCTGATGGCCACTTATAAATTTAACAGGGGTGACCACCAGTATGTGGGGGAACGTTTGTTCACCAGAGCTCCCCAAGGGATGACGAGGTCGAATGGTCATAAACTACTACGATACTGTTTCAGGCTGGACATAAGGAAGAATTTCTTTACTGTCCGAGGCCCCAAGGTCTGGAACAGCCTGCCATCAGAGGTGGTTCAAGCACCTACATTAAACACCTTCAAGAGCAAATTGGATGCTTATCTTGCTGGAATCCTATGACCCCAGCTGTCTTCCTGCCCTTTGGGTGGGGGGGCTGGACTCTACAATCTTCCAAGGTCCATTCCAGCCCTAATGTCTATGAAATCTATGAAAACCAACATCCATGCCATTTGTCACACCACAAATCCCAAAAATAGTGGCAGTGAAAATATGTAGTATATATATATGTGCTGCTTTTTTTGCAGTTAATGTCTTTTCACTTTGGGTGGGAGAATAAGGGCAGATTGGAGTGGCCTGTGCTCTCCAGCCACCCCAGGCAAGCAGTCCCAAGACTTCGGGGACCCAATCCAGTGTGTCCCAGGAATGGGAATTCCCAGGGAACACGGGATTGGGCCCCAAAGCCCCAAAAACACTGGTTCACATTCCCCATTTGTACGGGCATACATATCCCAGGAATCCTCCTGCCTGGATTCACCAGGCACATGCATCATACCTCTGAGCCAGGGGTTCCCTATTTCTGGGGATGTGCCCTGAGTGTTGTTCCACAGGATTAGGACCCCACCACTTCCAGAACTGGTAGTGATCAAATCCTGTGGGATAAATGGGTGTCTGTTTCACTCAGTAAAATAGATTATCTGCTCAGAGCAGATCCCCTTCATTTGGCAATGTCTGCTTATAGCCACCGGTGGCTTTCATGTCATCCAGAAGAAATGTTAAATGGAAGTTTTAATCATATGCCTTATGTCAAACATCAGCCAAGAATCAGAGATGTTTGATTAAGAACAGAGCAATCCATGTGTGGCACAGGCATCATACTATTGGTCTATACAAACCAAGACTTTTAAGTACAGTACCATAACATGCATCACAGCTATATGCAAAGAACAGCATATTAGAACATTCTGCCCTGAGGGAAAGTGTCTTGCCAACTTATGTTATTCAGTTGCTGGCTTACACTGGATTATCATAGGGATTTATATTCCATGTAAATTTACTATCCAGTCCAATGTAACATTTAGTTATTCATAGAGTTATCTAAAACTGGTAATGTATCCTGCAGTAATGAACTGCATATATCAATTAGTCATTGTATTAAAAGAAAATTCTGTTTATATCTTTTAAATTTGATGACTTGCAATCTCATCTGGTTTCTTCTTTTCATGTTTAATAAGAGGCATGACAATGTAAAATCATTTATTAGTTTACACATATTCTTTCTTTTTTAGCCTCTTCTGTTATCTCATTAAATTATTTTCCATATTTCCCATGTAAAATTAAACAAAATAGATTCGTGTTTATAAAAGCCCCACTCTAATCATTCTGGACATACTGCTCTCGAAAACAAAATATGTAAGCATCAAGGAAAGAGGGCAGTAGGTGTCTGAATATCAGATTTGCAAGCATATTCACAGATAAAGTCTTCAGACATCAGTTATCACATATCCAATACTAAGGTGTATTCTGAGGTCAGGTTGTGGTTATTCATTTCTTTTCAATATGGAAGAATTCATGTTGGGCCTTTTCATCCAGTTCATCTACTTCATATATTACTCTACTGCACAGCAAAAGAGAGAAGAGAGAAATAAAAATGTGTGTGTTGCTTTTACTTAAGTATTTGCACTGCTACCTAAATCCAGGGGAAAGAGAAAGTGAAATAAAAATCAGACAGGAAGCCTTTGGCATGGGATGATATGAATCTGCTTAAATGTATATGAACAGGAAAGTAATGAAAACAGAATAAAATTTATGGAAGACTATCAGATCAGAGTTGCATACAGATTCAGGAAGAAGGAGACAATTAAGTTGCACAGACAAGCAAAGTATTGCAGTATTAAGAAATTATGATAAGCACAGGAAAACACATACGTCTTTTACAATGTCCTAATAATTTCAGAGGTCCTATACAGAGAAAACCTCTTCTTTTGTAGACAGTTACCCAGAATGTGCAGTTAGTAAATTATTAAACCAATTTGGCCCAGATCTCCTAAAGAGTTGAACAAAGAGGGAATTTTTCCTGTGTTGCTCTTCCATCTCTCTTGCAGAAGCCTTATCCACCTTCTCACTTCAGAAGGAAAAGAGATAATATAGTGCTGTAGTCAAGCACTATAGTCTGCTAGCTGCTGGCTGAATAAATGCATCAGTTATGCCTCATTTTCTTGTGTTCACAATACCAAATGTGCATTGTATGCAGTGAGGGATGACCTGATCATCAACAGTCTCAGTTTCTGTTCTTATATAATTTTCAGGAAATAGAAATGTTCATTTCAGTGTTTCTGAGCAACTTGCATTTAGAAATTTAGTAAGCAGTTCTCTTATTCCTGACCCCCTTTTATATAAACTGCCAGTCTTAGAAGACAGTTGGGACTGCTTTCTGGCTGGCTAGTGTCCTATCCCTTGCATGCTAATTCTACAATGGGTCAAACTACTCCCTTTAGTTGATATTCAATTATTTCTATTATTGTTTCTTCAAAGATAGAGACAGAAGGTCTCAGTTCATATGCCATTATACACTGTTCCAGAACGTGAAGGAACCTCAGTGGGAGTAAACTCCACTGGACACCAGCCTATCCAGGGAGGGGTAAAGGGGATGTTGTGTAACTGAGAATCAAGCCCAAAAACATTTCCTTTACACTTGGTTTCATTTGTGACATCAAATTCAGAGACAAAGTTAATGTTCAAACTTAAGTTAGTATTTAAATGTCTAGACTGGCTTAGAAGCAGTACAACAACAACTCAGGCAAAGACAAGTGACTGTATGGAAAATCAAGACATTTTTCATCCTACAGCAAGCAGAACAAAACTAAACTATTCCCCTTATTTTATTAATAGCAAAGCAAAATCAAGCCACCCAGGTCTTCTGTTGTTTTCACTAAAGTAGCTAGCCTTCTGTCCCCAGGAAGAATGCTAAATGCATTTTCTTCAGTCTGTCTCTAAGTTTGATGGACTGTTAACTGAAAAAAATATCAAAGAAGAGCCAAAAAGTGGACTGAAAGTCTCAGTTTAGTTATGGAAAGTGACTAGATTGCATCCCATAAAGAATAGGAAAGGAAGCATCCTATAAAGGTCAATAAGTGACTGAGGTCCCAGATCAGCTAATTTCACAGAACATTTAAGTTCTTGCTTAATATTAAGCATGTACATAAGA
Source organism: Crocodylus porosus (assembly GCF_001723895.1). Classification (NCBI taxonomy): domain Eukaryota; kingdom Metazoa; phylum Chordata; order Crocodylia; family Crocodylidae; genus Crocodylus; species Crocodylus porosus. The sequence goes on from NW_017728886.1 coordinate 142,385,001, forward strand.
CCATCGGCTTCAGAAAATGTGCTGAAATTCCTTTCTGGAGCACGAACAGGAAGCTTTATCCTTTCATGGCTGGTTAGTGATCTGCATAAGACATGTCAAGAGTGTAGCTGCCATATTACCCATGTCAGGGTGTTTCAACCTTTTTTTAACAAGTGTACCCCTACTGTCTCAAAGTTTCCACTCATGTACCCCTTTCTATTAAAATTATTTGGGGGGCAGAGGGTGTGGCGCAGCCTGGTGGCGGCAAGTACATGGTGTTATACCGCTCCCAGGACAGCTGCAATGGTGTGCAAAGCCCAGCCCATACTCCCTATGACCTTTTTAAGTACCCCTAGGGATTTGCATGCCCCCCGGTTGACAACTACTGCTTTAAGTCATCAACAAGGTGATCACTGGCAACTTTACTGGAAGCCCCATTTTATTGGATAATGACTATATTCACAACGGGTGTGCACAATAACTTTACCCCCAACTTCCAGTTCAGTGTTGGAGGAGTCAGAAATGCTGAGGCGGATAAACAAGAAACCTGGATGGAAACTGATGCTTTGTTTAAAGACTCAAAAAAAAAAGCAAGTTCCTTTGCAGTTCAGTTAAATATAGAGAGAGGTTCTGGGCCAGGTGTTGTTGTGTGATAATTCCCTCTTATCTACCCAGTTTTAAGACTTAAACATTTGTAGAATACTTTGAAAATATAAAATGCTACATGTCCCTGATATAAAGCCAATAGAAGTCACTGGGATTAGGTCTAGTAAGTGTCAAATATTTTTACATGAGGGAGAATTCTGAAAGAAACATATTTTAGAGGGATCTTGGATAGAAATTCTGGAAGAATTTTAGAGTTACTACCTTATCCACCCCATATGTTCGACCTGCAGAACTCCTTAACCCCTATAGAAAATGACTAATTTTCTATACAGAAATGGTGCCCAAAAATCCAAAGAGAAAGGCACTACTATTATATAGAATCATAGAAAATTAGGGTTGGAAGGGACTTCAAGAGGTCATCTAGTCCAACCGCCTGCTCAGAGCAGGACCATCTCCAACTATATTATCCCAGCCAATCGTATTTTATCTACCACATTGAGCAATAACAATTAAAATAAATTTCCACTTAAAAATAAACTTACCCCAGACAACAAAATCTTAGAATGACTTGAATATTATTTCCCCACTAGATAACACAAACTTTCCCCAGCTAAAAAACATGGGTTTAAATTTTTATGCACCAGGCACCAACTTTTAAATTAAGCATAAACCAGTTATTTTGTGTAATTCGACAAAGATCATCGATCATGTTAAGCTTTCAAATATTTCACTGTTCCCATTTTGCCATGCCTAAAACATATTGTATGTTATCACTTCATCTATCATAGATGATTACAGATATAGATGCACATGATTTCTAAAGAAAGAGAGGCTGTGTGCTGCCAACACACTTTGAAAATCCAATCCCAGAAGCAAACGAAAGCTCAAGGAAGTGAGCCAAAAGGACAAAGTAAAACAAAAGCATGAGAGAAAACAACAATCGGGAAAAAGAAGACAGGTTAAAAGACCCTTTCTCCTTAATGAAAACTAATTCATATGTTTGTTTCTGGCACGGGATGTTTTCTTTTGTTACTGGTTTCTTTTCTAAGCTGGTATTATTTCTATTGTGTTGTGGCAGGTATTGCCTTGTTATTCTGCTGTGAAAGGACAGACTAAGGAAAGGTTGTGCACTGAGAGCAGTATTCTGATGCAACAAGGACGTTTCAAAACAGTTCCTTAGCTACCTACATCTTGCAACACCAGGACTCTTTATGCATTTTATGCTAGACAGTCATTGGTTAAAAGCAGAAATAACTCTAATATCAGGAATGAAAATTTAGGATTCTTCTCTTCCAAGGACTGCTGCAGCCAGGCAGGCTCCCTCTTGCTTGCTGTCTTTGTAGCCCTGACTTTTATATTCCTGGCTGTTCAGTAGACAATCTTCAACAGAAGCGAGGAAAGGGCCCTCACTCAGGGTGCCTGTAGATGTCTGGAACTCATGGTCCAACACGCTGTAATTACAGAGCATTGGAGCAGACTTGATTAATCGAATCTGTGGCAGCATGCTGATTAGCTCTAATCAGCATGCTCCAGCAGCTTCAGCATCTCATGTATTCAGTGCCTTTGCTCTTCAAAATGGTGGCAGAGGTGCTTTAACTAAAGCTCAGACAAGCTTTAGATAAAGTGTCCCCGCCACCATTTTAAAATGAAGGACACTGAATACACAAGACACTGCAAGCACTTTAAATAGAGCAGCTCCTGAGAGCCACTCTAATTAAAGCACCCCTCACCCGACCCCCAGAGCACATGTAAAGTTGCCCTCAGTGCCCATAAGGGGCACTGTTTTGGGAAATAAGCTATCTGGTTTCAAATTTCCTCAGGGGAAAATGGACCTAGAACAGTGGTTCCCAAACTGTGGGTCGTGACCCCAAATGGGGTCACACCAATGGATGGGGCCACGATAAACAGGGATCTGGGATTTCCATTTGCTGTGGAAAAATACAGATTTTCTCTTTTAATGGAGAAAACATAGGTTTTCTCCATTAAAGGAGAAAATAATTAATTTCTCCTTTAAAAAAGGAAACAATATGAGGAAATGTGGGCTTACCCCTTGCAGGCTTCCAGAGTTCCAGCCTTCAAGGTGCTGCTTGGGGCTGAGGGAAGTAAGGGAGGGTGATCAGACTCAGGTGGTGCTATGTGGATGTGCACACACACATGCATGTGTCAGCCAAGCCACTGTGGAGAGTACTTCCTCAGCTCCATCCAGGTAAGTCTGTTGGGGTGTGGGGAGGGACAAGAAAATGTGGCAGAGAAGCACATGCCCCCTCAAGATTTCTGGGCAAGAGGCATCTCTGTGGCCCAGTGGGCAGGACCCAGTGCAAGAGGGGGCACCATGAGCCCATAGCTGCCAAGGTGAGGCATGGCAGCAGCACTGGCATGGAGTTTTGACCTCCACTGCTGCCAGGCAGGCAGGAGATGCCTCACCTTGGCAGCCATGGTGGCATGGTGCTTCCTTCTATCCACTGGGCAGCAGAGCCCCGGAGGTGAGGGTAGCAGGGTAGGGAGCCCTGAACTCACAGTGGGCAGCTCACATCCCCCCTCATGGGCTCTGGTCTGGCCATGCCACCCATGAGGGAGGAGATGAGGGGAAGCTGGAATTTGCACTCCACTCTTGCCACAGTAGCCATCACCTCCCACTGAACTTCCGGGCTAGGAACAGATATTCAAAAAGCCTGAGTCTGAACTGATTCACTCTTTGCAGGTTAGTTTCAGCTGTTCAGCTTAAACTAATTAATAACTGGGCAGATGTTCTCTGTTAAACTAGGAAATTCAGGCATGTGCCTGTAGTGGCTCAAGCCAGAAGCTGGGGGACAGGAGCTTCTAGAGTATGGCTGCCAGCCACTGCCAAAGGGGAGGGAAGAGAGATGTCCCCCAAAGGCTCTCAACTCTCCTTGCTGGAGCAGAAGGGGCATGGCCAGGCACCAGCCAGGGCTAGCAGGACACACAGGATGCCAGCCACCATCCTGGGGGGTGGAGAGGGGGAAGCTGCTGCCAGACTGAAGAGTGGGGATGGAAAAAAAGTCTTCTCTCCCAAGCAACCATGTATCAAACACATCAATTTGTAAAGAATACAACAGGGAACTACCAAAAATCTTTGCCTAAGCTAAGATATAGCCCAGTAAAATACAACATATACAACCTACTCTAACTTAAAATGGAAAACAGGAAGACAAGAGGAAGCCTTGAATAAGTCTAACTAATCCTGAGGGCAGAGTGTCGCCATTCAGAAGGGCTTTGTCTAGATTTCACAAGTTCTGCTTTATAATGTAAATGTAGCTCTCCACATTCTTTGGTCTGCAAATACCAGCCAGAAGCTGTCAGCAACTTCCCTTAACTCCATCTCCAGCACATATGTGTGATGATGTGTCAGGTCTTTACCAACACTTCCCACCTCTCTGTCTAGTTCTGCAGGTCTTAGCTCTGGGAATCACAGGAGACTAGCTTGCCCCTCTCCCCCACTCTGGATTGATGTGGAAGTAATCCCCTCCCTGGCTGCAGGCAAGCTGGACAAAGGGAGGAATTAACTCCATCTCTGCTGAGCTGCAGGAAAGCCATAGAGGTCTGCAGGGTTTGCTAGCAGGGAGGAAGGGGACAGAGGGAGGAATCTGCCTCAAGGGCCATGGCAAGCCAGTGTCTGGTCATTTCCCACCCCTGCTCTGGCTAGGGAACAGAAGGGAGAGGACATCCCAGCTTTCTGTAGCAGAGCCTAGCCCAGAGAGCATGTTGGGATGTTGGAGGTCTCTGATTTAACTTAAACGAGCAAAGAGTCTGGGACAAATATTGCATAAACTGTTTTGAGCCAATTCAGGTAAGTCTGATATTACATTCAACCAGATTTATCTCAAACTGGTTTATGTGCACTGTTCTGTTACAGGTTGTGGCAAAGTGCCTAGCCTAGCCACTGTGCTAGGTTCCCCACTCCCTGCCTAGCCACTGTGCTAGGTTCCCCACTTGCCTTTAGGCATGCCCCCCACCTGACTCATCTGCCATACCTTGTTATTAATTGATTAATGATCTTAATTAGGCAGGAGGCTGCCCATTTACTGCCCTGATGTCAGTATCTGTGGCTCCGTACCTCCCATACACTGCAGCCCATGCCTCGTAGATGGCTTCCAGGTGTTACAGTGTTCCCTGCCCACCACCAGACCAAGCTTAGGCCACGCTGTCAGGCCTCAGTCACACACACATTCATACTGCCCACCTCTCACTCAGGCCTCATGCACTCCAACCTCTCTCACAGGGTCTCTTTCACATATCACCAACTTATTCCGCCTTGCTCCCTCTTGGAGCAGGCCTGCTTTGGCAATAGGCTTAGCTAGTCCATCCCTTAGGTAGCAGGCATACCGTCTGTTGGGCCCCTCCCACGACCTTCACCAGGGTAGTGGCTAGTCAATTACCTGACTGGGTCTAAGCATACTTTGGCCCCTTCCAGGACAATATTAAGTGTATATACATGTACTGGGCCATCAGCCTTCTGGTTCTTCTCCCCCTTCACTGGGGCTCCCCATCTCCACCCCCTCTCTGGGGCTCCACACTGCCCCCTTCACTTGGGGCTACTAATCTGCATAAAGCAGCCTTCTGGGCAATAGATATTACCACCTCTGTGGTCCCACAGATACAAAATTCAAGGAATCAGCTAGAAAAAAAGGTGATCATTCTTCTGGTGCTAATGCATTAGGTTTGCATAATGAATGTAAAAAAAAAACTAACTTAAACAAAAAAGTTCCAGACTTTCAAAAGAGTGTGTAAGTTATTGATGTTATCAGAACAATAGCTGCTAATGGATGAAGATGTTTCACAGTTTTTATGCACCTGCTTATTCTTCTGTTAATTAAAATCTGTGATTGCCAGAGCAATCTTTGCATAGCAGATATATGCAGCTTCAGAAGTAAATGACACATTTTTCAAAAGGAAAAAAAAAAACCCTCTGCCTGTACAATACACAGAAACTGAGCTTATTTTAAAATTCCTAAATGAATGTGTGTGCACTTATGATGAGCATTTATGAACTAGTTGCCTTGATGACTGAAGTTTCAGTTTTCAACTTAGGTGATTGATGTGCAGTGGTGGTAAAAGCTTTACTTGGCTAGACCTAGCAATACATGCCAAGTCTGACTTAGTAACATCACCCAAAGAGTGAGAAAAAAATATATCAACATTCTACAAGTTCGATCTTTTGCCCTTCCACTTAGATCAACAGCAAGGAGATCAATGCATTCCTAGAATGTGACAGGAGGAACAGGCCCAAATTAAAATTGCAGAACCATGCTGCCCCATACCTCATATTACCCAGAACCAAATGAAGTATAAGGTAGTAAAACTCTAAGACACAGTTCCTCCTGGAAATCTCCAGGAAACTAGCAGTTGCTACAGAATCCACTAGAAAGAAGAAGGATGTATTCCATACACTACTAGATGCAATCGCAAAAAGCCTGGCATTCGCCAAAAGCCACCACAAGATAGTAGGATCCAAGATACTCCAGTTATTTCCTGAAGTTATTTCCAACTCTGCTACATGACATCAAATGTTGATATTTAGTTGCAAACCTGCATACTATAAATTTTCATAGTCCCTTTTACCTGAGCATAGGGAGGAAACGGGGTTAGAAGTGAGCTTCTAGTCCAGTTCCCTGCTATTTCAGATAACCACATCAAATAATTCCTTTTATAAACTGAAGATTAAAGCACTGTGTATATATTCATTAATTAAGCCCCACAGTTACAGCTGTCAGATAATATCACTGAATAATTTATTTAACAAAATTTCACATTTTTATGATAAATTATTCAATGCTTTTAATACTTATTATTTTCCCCACAATTTATACAGCTGGGAAGTGATTTGAGAAAGTAGTCACTGAGTAGTCTATTTTACAAACTGATTTTTTTAATGAAATATTTGCCAACTAGACTCCTCCTCCCTGTCCCCTCCCTGCAACCTACTATCACCATTTTTTCCCAGATCCGCTGGAAGACATGTGCATGTCTTGGATGATTGTTCTACACCAGGGTAAATTTCAAAGTTGGAAACATAGCTGCATACACACATTCAGATGATCTGGAAGAACTCAGCTGGACTTGTTCTCCTGGTAGGAAAACATACCCAGAAATACTTGAAAAGATATTCAAATACTGAGGCCCTGAAGAGCAAAGTCCGAGCAGTGCTGATGCTGCACAGCCAGGGAGGCCCTGTGCACATATTTCAGCATATTCTACAGGCTCTCTTAGTCTGTCTGGAGACAAAATAGCAGCAGTCCTGGTTGACTAATATGCTGGAGGTCTGTGCCATCGCTTCTCTCAGAAGAAAACGTATATAGACATTTTCTTTCCCAAGAAAAACTATACCAGGAGTGATTTAACCCTGGTTGTTCTTAGGTTATTTTTTATCTTGAAGCAGCCATTTGTGCTTTGGGAGAAAAATCCTGATCATCTGTATACTCATGGTTTCTTCTGGGAAAACAGCTACTATCCCATGAGAAACTGAATGTTTATATGGGTGCCTATACATGAACACAAAGCCTTCTCTGACAAGCTGTAATTACTCAATTAATTGAGTTTCCTGAAGTGTGGTAATTGCCATGCTCCAGCAGCCTCTCACATCTCATGTATCAGCATCCCTGCACTTCAAAATGGCAGTGGGAATGCCTGAACTAAAGCTCATTGAACAAGCTATGGTTCAAGTACCCCCACTCCCATTTTGAAATGCAGAGAAGCTGATACATGAGACACTGTGGTGCTTTAATTAGAGTGGCTCCAGGAGTCAGTCTAAATGAAGCGCCACCCCTACCCTCACCCCCCAGGCATGTGTAAAAGAGCCCTATGTCACCATAGTCATGAAAGAGGAAGTTCAGAGTTGGAGGGTCAGATTCGTACATTTGGGAAGTAGAAGTGGGAAGATTCAATACATGATACAGATGTTTTAAATTCAAGCCAGCCTCTTACTTAGCTATTGAAATCAGTTAAAATTACATTATTTCTTGAAGCTTTACAATTGAAATAAAAGCACTTTTAGTTATAACAAAGGTCCAACTGAATCTTTACCTTTCAACAAACAATCTCAACTCATTCTAATGAATGAACTAAAAAGCACTGAAAGAGATGGAAAAAAAGATTTATCTCCCACTGCATCCTGAAACTTGTTACATTCAGTTAGGCCACTGGCATGGAAAAATAGCAAAGATAAAGGCATCCCATTGTGAACAAAATGCTACTTGCCCATATGCAAGAATGGACAGCAAAAGTAATCTAGATCAGCAGTACTCAATCTTTTCACCCTGCAGGCTGGATGAGTGGTGCCAGATCTGTCCGTGGGCTGCATCTGGCTGGTGTGCTTGATCTAGCATGCAGAGCAGATGCTGCAGAGACCTGATCCAGCCACAAGGGCCCAATCCAGCCATGAAGTAGGCAGGAGTAGAGTGGCCTGGCCCTGATCCAGCCATGTGAGAAGGCAGGCCCAGGCCTTCCCCAGCCATTTGCCAATGCAAGGATAGATCCAACTATGCAGAGCCACCTCTCAACAAATTTGGAAAGATACAAGGGGATCCCCATGGGTCAGATAACATGGCTCAGTGGGCTAGATTTGGGCTTCAGGCCAGAGGTTAAGCACCCCTAAACTAAAGGATCTTATATTTACATACTCCTACCTTGCTATAATGTTGTGCTTCACATAGGAAGTTACTTCCATTAAAGTAAAGGAACTCTGAGCAATATTTTGCACACATATTTATGGCCACATATCACCCAGCAAAATTCTAGTTTCAGACAAACTTATGTAGCAGGCTTGGGTCTACAGCTGGTGACATAGGACAGCAGCTCAGTACAGATGCTGCTACCCAGAGGGTCCAGGAACAGACCAAGCCCAGGTGCTGCACAAGGCTGTCCAAGCCTCCAACCCCTGGCATAAGGCAAAGCATCCACTACACACAGCAGTGCCTATGGCCCTAAGCCAGGATGGTGGCAGCAGAGTCAGGAAGCAGGAAAACCCAGCAGGGACAGAGCTTGACTTGGAGAACAAGAGGCAACCCTCTGGGACTGCGGAGTAGTAGTAAGTTACCCTGGAGAGAGGGTCGCCACAGGGGAGCTCCCCTCCCCCCAACTGAGTGTGATATATCTGCATATATCTATATTATAGGGTTTACTGTTTTGTAAACTTGTATATAGATGTTATATATATATATATATGTCCTTACCCTTTAATGGTTTTGTTGTGATAATAAATCTGTTAAGTAATTGATTGACTGGACCTGACTCTATAGGGGACGGAGGCAGCCACTGTGCTATTGTGTCCCTCCACAGCACACTGCCCTGCCAATAATTCCCTCAACTGGAGAGGGAAGCACAAACCCATGTGTAGCAGGCACTAGGGTGCTTGCTACTGGTGATAGTGATATGGGCTTAGCTGCCAGTCAACAGGGCAGCACATGTGAGGGTTGCCAGGGCAACCAATTTGGTCAGCTGGCCAGAAGGGGGCAGGGCCTGGCCTTTATAAGCAGCCAGGCTGAGGCCAGAAGGCAGTTTTCCTCTGGCAGCCTGAGCTCTGCTGCAGGGCAGGGCAGGGCAGGGCAGGGCAACGTAACGTAACGTAATGTAACGTAACGTAACGTAGCGCAGCGCAGCCTGACTGACTGACTGACCGCCTGAGTGTCTGCACAATGGTACAGGGTGGAGAGAACCCTGACAGGGAGGTATGAAGGAGAGCCAGGGTGGTATAAAATTTATGTTATAGCCAGGAGGCTTATTTTGTGTTACAGCTGGTTGGCTTATGGCTTTGTATTTTCTGTTTGGTAGTTTGAGTAACACCGGAGGAACAGAAAAGGCTGTAGGGGTTGGAGGAGGCCTCAGGGGAGCTCCTCAGTAGCATGGGGGTTCCTGGTGCCCTGGGAGGGCACAGCAATCTGGTGCCAGAGAAGGCACAGCAGTTTGAGCGCCAGAGAGTGGTACTGCGTTTCAGGGTGTCCCGACCCCGGCCCCAGTGGTGTAGTATTGGGAGAAGCCCAATGTGGGGTGCAGGCGAAAGGCCCAGTGGGGCGCAAGACCCAGAGAAGGGGATCTGGGGGCCAGGTGAGGTTGAGGCCACCTGAGCCCCAATTCTGGGAATCCCGAGTCAGGCGTAGGATCCGAAAAGGGGTCTGGGGGCCAGGCACGGCTACGGCCACCTGAGCCCCCACTGTGGGAATCACGCAGAAGTAGTGCGGGCAGGCGTGAGCGCAGGAGATCGTGGGGAGCACGGAGAGACAGGCCCCAGTGGGGCACTGTCTGTGTGGGAGAAGCCCCAGGAGAGGGGGCGAGCCTATTGGGAGGCCCCAGGAGAAGGCAAGTATCAGAGTTAGGAGTCCGGTGAGGGTGAGCATATGGGTAGAGGCCTCAGAGAGGGCACTAAGGAAAGAGCATAGACGCGATAACGTCCGGGACAACTGAGAGGCTTGGGGCATGGTATTAGGGGTGGTAGGAGCCACGCGCCACCCATAGGGTTGGGTGCACCAGAATCTATTCATATAGAGCGGGGACCAGGAAGGGTAAGAGCACCGGGTCCAAGGGATCAAGTAAAGGCAGCCTCCCTTTAATATTATAGAACCATCAAAGTCATGGCGGGCGAGAACGAGGGTGCTAGACAGGCAATGTGGCACGGTAGGGGCGCCAGGAGAGATCACGGCTGCTCCTGGGTCCCCGTCCCGTGACACCATGTACACCCGGGCTACGCTTACATTATGTTTTGGAATTTGCATGAATCACCAATATTCAGAAGATGTGTAACAAAAAATGAACTGAAACTTGGAAAATGTTTTGGACGAAATACAATTAACTAAAGCAGCAAAGCTTCTTTTAATGTCCTTCTTTAAATTTGTCTGCTTATCCCTTAATTCTCCAGGCACCTCATAAAAGCTCTGAAAGTTTTACCTAAGAAAGTATGTGTCCACTGGCATTCCTCACTTTAGAAAGTAAGGGCTCACCTAATTCCCTGCCCCTCCATATCCACAAGTTTAAAAGAGACAAACATCCATGCAGAGGCTCCTGCTCCTTTTGTATGACTACCAACCATCCAAGTAAGTGGTGCAGAGGCATACAGAATCCATTAGTTAATTGAATCCATCTCTACTAGATGATAAAACAAAAGTGCACAACTGGTCTTTGTAAAGAACACTGCATGATATATGCCAATATAAGAGTGAGGTATAGATTAATTGCTATGGATTGAATACACATTTTAGAGACAAAATCCAAGATTTACCATGAATCCATTTCTTTTTAGAAAAGACTAAGTAAATTGGCCTAATCATTCAAATTAAGAAGCAATTCACTCTTTACTCTGAATCTCTTCTAATGCTTGTGAATTTTTCTAAGGAAAAAAATTAATAAAAATGTCTTATCATAGATCAATAGTTGAAAGTGATGGACTCACAGTAGTGAATTTAAATGAGCCTGTGAATCTAGGATCAAACATTCCCTTCTAGGCTCGGGAGTTGCTTGCTTTTTTTTCTGTTATCTCTGGTGATTATTTTAAAGTATTACGTTTAAGTTCATTAACCTCCAAAATTATCCATAAAGTGAAGGAGAGGGAAATAACACATGCTGGGATATATCAGAATTTAAAAAAAAACTGTTTCAGTTGTGGGTTTTGAGATTGTGTCTGGTTTTGTTTAAGAAAAAAAAACAAGAAAGAAAGAAAGAAACCCGCCTAGGAGTAGAGAGGAGAATTTTGAAATAAATATAAATAGTTTGGGAAGTGTATGGTCTCCTAGCGTTACATTTTGTTAGTATGGAAAGGGATATATGATGTATTAAAATTCCATGAAAGTGAATGGAAGCCACACGCATATGCACACGCAATAAAAATATTGTACCAAAGACTATACATCGTGTTGCCTGCTGCTCCAGCTTCAACAGAATTTGTTTCTCCACCATCTGCACTACTTCCAATCTGGTGTGGGACACATGGCATTAACAATGCTATGCACTTTCACAAGTATAACTTGTAGAAAGCAGCTTATTAAATCAACCAGCTAGTCTCTTTCTTTCACTTCTATAATGCGTTATTTTTAATGTGGAGGGGGAAAAGAGAACGCAGTTCATAAGCAGCACTTAACATTCAGTTTGGAGAGATTTCTGTCTTCTCTTGAATAGTCCTACTATCCTCTGTCCTATAGATCTAAGCCAGGGATGTTGCCTTGCAAAGAACAGAGTCCATCAATTCTCAAATTCTTGTCTGAAAGAGATGCCACTTAAAAATAGCACAAGTGCTTCTGGCTAGTACCATCTGTGGAAATTATTTCAACCTATAAATGTAAAGATTTTGCAAACAGCTGAATATAGTTCAAGTTTATTATATGCTATCAGCTGGTATGAACCAGTATTGTTCTACTGACTTCAATTTGCACATAGGAAATGTTAGGAAAGATCACCATTCTATATGAAACTGAGATTAGAGCCAGGGCCAGAACTGGAGGTTACTGGGGGAGGAAGAGAGGGTGAAGGAGGCAGTGGGGATGGGGTTACACAGAGAAGCCATACTGGGTACCATGGGGCGGGGGGCCAGGCAGCATGGAAGTGGGATGGGGAAGTACCAGGGGTGGGGGCAGCGGGAGATGAAGTAGTGCAGGCACTGTTGGAAGGTCAGATGTCAGGGAGGGCAGACAATGGGTAGTACAGCATGGAGAGAGAGGCAGGCAGCAGGGGCCATGGGCCAGCCCACTTGCTACCCCCACCACCTGCCTCCTACCACTGCTTGCCCTGCTGCTACAACAGGAAGATTAATTTAAGCCACTGCTCCACTAATCAGATTTATAAATTTTCCATGTCCAGAATCTAATTAATGGGAGGGAGGTCATCTTAAATTTAATATCATCTTGGATTCAGTAAATGCAGTAAGTGGCAGAACAGCTTGGAATCAGCACCTGACTCTATTTGTTTACTTATCTCCCTTGTGGACCTACTCTGAGGCACAGGAGCCAGGTACCAAGAAAACAAAGGTGAATTTACATCTTAAAAGAAAGGACTGGAAGAATAACACCTGGCTAGTCCAACTATTGGGGGAAACAAGTGAGAGGCAGTATCAGGGTATTAAATTAGTATGTCTGAAAGGATACACATATTCCCCTGGTCTTAATTAGATCAGGAAAGATTTCTGCTCTGGCAGACATGCACCTTTGGGAGGGCAGCAAGTTCTATGCATAAGATAGGCCCCTCCAAGAATCCAATAGGTGACGTATGTAAATATCCAGATAGGAAATTGTACTTAAGCGTGCTTAGAGAGCAGTGTATTGTCTTTAGTCTCCCTGGGTACAGGGGATGCTAGAGATCCTCATCCTGAGTAAAGCAAGCTATGTAATACAACCTGGCAGGAGAAATTACAGGAGGCCCTGGCAATAAAATACAGAAGGAAAAGCTGTTTTTTCACCTGTCGAAGGTGGCAAGGGACTGTATCCTTGGATTTGAGGTGCATGGTAAGAACAGGTTATTATTCCAATATCTTCTTTTGTTTGTTTTTTTCTGGTATCTCTGTCTGTATTTCAGCATATGGGTACTGATTTCTTACGCTTGTTCTTGTTTTTGCAATAAATATTTGTTGTCCTTTTTGCAAACCACTTGTCAACAATACTTGTGATTCTGGATTATTTAACCTTCCAGGCTTGCCCATTCTCTCTTGCAGTCGAAAGTTTGTCTAACTGTTCCAACCATGCAGTTGGTCCAATTAAAAATACCGCCCCAAATAACTCCCTTCCTCTCACTTAATTCCTGCACTGTTATGGCTACAATATCACACTAATATTACCACTTTTAGACAAGTAAGTCTAGACTTTGTTAAAAACTATTTTCCAGACTCTTACACATCTTAGCCATTCTATTTTAAATACTTAAACTAAATTGGATGAAATATCTGAAAGATTAATGTTTTTTAGAATAACACCATTATTATAAGATGTGTCATACCTCACATTCATTCAAATGTGGATTTCTTTGGTATAATATATTTGTTACATGGTGGCAGCTGCACCAAACTCATACCTTGCTTGGCATAGACATTGTGTGTGTAAGGATACATATTGTATAACGAAATCTATAGGATCAGTTGCATTTATTATGCACATACCCTACACTCTGCCCACTAATTCTACTCCAGTCAGACTGTATCTACAGTCTAAAATTCGGAGCAGCTTTGAACAATCCCCCATCCCAGCCCATAACTCCTGCTTCCCAAAGAAACATACATTTCATCCTAAACAGATAACAACTCATTAAATTAACACCAGACTCAGGAAGAAAAATAGATCAGGTCAAGTTTAAATACCAATTTCCCATGATCCAGCTGTGGAAGAAAGGGAAATGTTATAGGTGTGAAGAAAGGTGATTTAAAACTTCCCAGGAGGATGCTATTATTTGCTTGAAATCTGGGAAAGTCCAAAGGAACAGATTTTAAAGGATAACAGTGTTTGTAAAAGAGAGAGAGATTAGCTATCAGACAGAAGGAAAGAGATCCATACCTGGTGTTGTTACTAAGAAACAAAAGAGGGAAAAAAAGGTTTGATAAAGATTCAGGAAGATGAAGGACAGCTAGAAAGGAGACCTAACATTGCTGTAATATTGATAGGCAAGAGTACCAGTTCCAAATGCAGATTAGGAACATAAGTGACAAGAGTGCCATTTAGAATTAAAATAAAATTTATTGCACTTTGTGGCACTCAATTTATTCCTTTTTTCTTAGACTGTATTTTCTCCTGCCTGACTAACAATGGAATATAATAATCCACTCAGTGGTAAATCTTCTCCACTGGATAAAAATCTAGTCAAAAAATGTTGAGCTTGACTGAGAAAATTAAAATACATTCTCGGAATATTTTTTCACCAACTACTCTGTTTATTCAAGAGAAAATATGGTCACAGTAGAAGCCATTGAAAATATTTTTTCCAATGGCAACAGAAAAAAGCAGCCAGAAGAAACAACAGGGAAGTTATGAATACTCAGTCAGGTATAGTATCAATGATTAAAAACCCACACAAACACAGACAGTGTAGCTAGACATCAAGAACATGGCTTGCAATGACACAGTCTGCCCTTAAAGGGAACAGGCTTAATGAATTCAGAAGCAGTAGGAATGAAAAGTAGCCCGGGCATCAGATTTTCTGAACTGGACATTGGAAGCGTCAGCATTTCTATCCCTCTCCCGGACTTTTCACTCGGCTTCCAACTGGAGTAAAAAGACAGAACACTAATGGAAGAAATATGCTGAAACACTTTCATTGCAAAGATCTCAGCTCTCTGCTAATGCATTCAGCAGAAAAATGGTGAAAAACAAGCCAAACATGAGCAATATGAAACAAAATCTAAAAATGTTTCTGTACAAAACTGCTGGAGATTGAGATAGCATTTGTCCATCTTTCTTTATGTGTTTTTTTTTTCTGCAGTAGTATGGGGGGCGGGGAGAAGGGGAGACAGCAAGTGGGACACCAGCCCTGGGTGCCACTTGTAGGGGAGTGGTGTCGAGAGAAATGGGAGAGGGGTGCAAAACTAGCAACTGCAGCTGTCCTGTGTGCCACTATTTCCCAGGGTGCAAAACTGCCCAGATATGCCTTTGATTCTCTGATCCACATACCCATACCCTTATTCACCTCATGCCTCAAAAAAGTCCCAATACTTTCAATAGGATTAGTCCAGTCAGGAATTACTCAGGGATTGTCTCCACAAAGCAATTAATGCTTTGCAAAACATACTAACTATTGTATATTAAATATCTATGTGGACACTGTGTAATAACAGTGCCCCTCTACAGCATGGCTTACTCTAATGTCATGTTTTCCTTCATATACAAAAAACCACTGAAACACCAGACATGAGAGAATTCACAACACTCAGATACCAATGTCCTCAGAGATTATTCAAAATGTAGTGAGCCCTACCACACATAGCCACTGTCAGTTCATACTAGAAACATCCAAATAGAAAGTTAGTACTCTGCAAATGTATACCTTTGCTTATTTAATATTAAACTTTTCCCATGTACACAAACTCTCATTACAAGTACAGGTTCATTGTGGTGAAATAAATGGCAGAGATTATAATCTATTACAGTAAGAATTGGTTTTAAGAATTTTACCACACTTTGAGTCTGGATTACAATCAAAATATGGGAATGTTGGGTATGGTAATAGTGGTATGAATAGAGATCAGCAAACAATGGATTCTATTGTTTGCTGCTGCTTCTGCTGCTTCAGTGGTTGAATTCATGAGTGGGAAGGGAGGGAATCAACAACAAAGATTCACTTTATGTTGAAGACAGGAATTATTCAATTAAAAAGAATTTTATGTTAATTTAAATCCTAAAAAGCAGATTTTGTTCCTTTTCTTACCCTTTACTTTTTTATTTTGCAAAAAAACTTTTCCTACCCTTCCTTTATTTATTTATTATTGTTTTGGTCAACTTTAAAAATTCTACCTCAAAACAAAAATCATAATTTCAAGAATTATGACCACATAACTCATTGCGAATACATTTTTTAAATGAAATGTTTTGTTTTGTCAAATTAAAGGTGATATCAAATCTCACCCCTTTGACTTTTTTGACCAAAACTACTTATTGCTTTGCAACCCCCATTGATAAGTACTTTCAATTCCTCTAAACATCTATTTACTTTTAGCACAATTTTTTTTCTTCCCTCATTCTCTTGAGTGAGAGTTATGAAGAACAGGTAACAGCTACTTAGCTAAGCAGAAAATTTCCAACGCAGATCTGATATACATCTTATTTAAGAACCAGACTATGGATTTCTTCTCAGAGGACCAATTTCTGACTCACTCTAAGAACTACTTTATACCAAGAGCACTTTCAGTCAGGTCAACCTGTACTACTAAGTAGTTATTGTGAGTAACAGTATCACAAACTGGCCCACAGGAGCTGTGTTTATTTAAGAGCATCTTGCTTAGCAGGAGTTACCCTCTATTCTAAAAAATACCTTACTGAAGGGATTTGCTTTTCAAGCATTAAAGTTAAAATGTCAGTTACAAAAACTGACAATTAGGTGCTAAAGAGGTTAGATAAAGCAGGAAGTAGGCAACTGGAAATCTTTCTTTAAAGAAATTTATCAGTCAACACAAAATACAACACTTGCTCCTAGTTTAGGGCCAGAGCTCACCACCAGAAGCACATTTCCTATGGCTCAACGCACACCAAATGGATCCAGACCATGCCGGGACAAAAAATGTAAAACCTCCCAACACTTCTCCACCACTCCAACAATAACTACACCCCACAAAAGAACCATCACCATTCCTGGCTCTTATACCTGCACCTCCAGAAATGCAATATATCTCATCCAGTGCACTAAATGCCCTGATGGGAAATATGTAAGAGAAACCAAACAACCGCATACTAGAGTGAATACATACCAAAAATCTATCTAAGACAAAAATACCCAAGTACCCATGGGTGCACAAGATAACCACTCTCTCTCCAATCTCCCAGTTCTAATCCTCAAAGGGAACTTACAGAACACCTTTCATAGATGAGCCTACAAGCTTCACTTCAGAAATCTACTGGATACAAAAAATCGTGGACTAAATATAGATATTAGATTTATGGCACATTATAACCTGCTTAACATCTGATAACCCCAGATTACCTGTCTCCAATTTACAAGCTACATTTTATCACCTTCTCCCCCTCCCTGCCCTACCTTCTCACACATATTGTATCCCATTCCCTTCGAACCTTACTGCCACACAATTGTGTTTTCACAGACCTGTATTTCACATATTAGCCAACAAACTTTCCTTATGCCTGAAGAAGGGGGCTTGTAACTGAAAGCTTGCAAAGAACAATTTTTCAATTATTTAGTTGGTCCATTAAAAGATATCACATCTACCCAAAGAACCTTGTCTGCCAGACTCTGATATCTTCTCTCATGCTGAGCAGCACCTGAGTCCACAAACACTCCAACTGAAAACAACAAAGTTAGTCAGGTGACACCCTAGACACCTGTGGTAACCAGGAGTCTCCTGTCAAGTGGCCCCAGGATAACAAGACCCCAAGAAGCACCCCCACTAGACCCTCGGGATGAGTTTGGAACACCTGTAAACATCCTGGGCCCTGGGACTCATGCACAGGGTCAGCAGCAGCTTGGACCAGACATCCTCAGGCACTATGTTCACCCCATTTCACCAGTTCATGCTGACTGCAGGTAGGCCAGCGTGCAGGGGTTAATGTCATAAAAATATACCCTGCACTTGCAGAAGCAGAGAGAGACCTGGGAGCATGGCTGCAGGAGCATGGAGTCCGATTAGATCCTGCCCCAGCAGGGGTAAAGTGAGCAGGGTAGAGACTACTCACCTGAGTAGAAGCTTGGAGAAGCCTGTAGCCCAGGGAACCCAAAATGAAGAGGAGGAAGCGACACACCATGCAGAACCCAGAGGGTGCCTCAAGGGAACAATGCAAGCTCCATTTGTGAGTTTGTCCCAGGAAGTAGGAATCCAGGGCTTTGTATTGACCATAAGTTTATTAAGTGTAAGACATGCAGAATTGAAGTCCGGCTAGGTTAGCTCCACTGGACATTGTAGTAAAAGCCCCATGAACTATGATTAAGGGGTAGAAACTGTAACCAGCAGGGCTGAGAACATGTAGAACTTATAGCTAGATGCAGGGGTTGAGAAGAGGCCTAATACCTCCTGGATGCATGAAAGTGAAAAAGGACCCACGCACTCAGTGCAGAGTCCAGGCATGGACAACTTGTTTGGCCAGACATAGCAACAGACAGGACAGGAAGGAGAAAGACTGTCCCCAACATAATTCTAGAATACTAACCAGACTCAAGTCCAACAAACTGAATGGCTTGCTGATGGTACCGTCTTTCCACCAAAGGGCCAGCAGCCTAGCAATGATGTAAGATCTGGTTGGTATAAGGATGGGATGTTAAGGGGAGGCAGAGCCCTAAGGACCAATGACCCAGGGAATTCATGTGGGCAAGAATTATCAATCAAGGATCCTCCCTTCTTGTTTATAAGATGAAGACATGGTGGGTGAGATGTGGTGGGTTAATACAAGTAAACATAAGCCAAGCTGTCCAGCCCTGAGATCTGGCACTCAGCAGATGGGAGTGCCAGATTTTAGCAGCAGGGTCGAGTCAGACACAGCTGTCTACAGGACCATGAATAACAGTGGCATAATCTGACCTCAAAGCTTACATCACAGACCCTCTTTAGTATGGCCTGTACCAGTATGGCCTGTACCAGGGCTGTCACACTCATCCAGGCCACAGGAATTCTTGAGGGCAAGATCCAGGCAGCATGTTTTACACCACAAGTCTAAATTATAATTTTAAAAATAGCCCTGAGTGAGGGGCTCAAAGTCACAGTTTCCCTACAATCAACCTTGATCCATGCAAAAGTTAGCAGTTCTGTCTAAACCTTTATACCATCACAGTTCCCTGAAGAGGGAAAATTCCACCCTTTTCTTATATCTGTCCCCCACATACATTGTCACACTTGGACCAGGTACAGATATTACACTTTTACCAGCATAAGTTATTGGAAACAGTCTATACCCATAACAGCACAGGAGTTTGGTACAAATAACTCATATATACCCATAACAGAACAGAAGTTTGGCACACATAGATTGGTTTAAAAATGGCAAAACCCAGTCTAAGGGGGGTGGGGGGCACCCCTCCCTCCCTCCACCCACCAAAGAGTGAAGATGCATTCTGTTCTCTACCAAACTAAACTATGCTGCTTACAGAAAACAAGGAAACATAGATTGATTCCACCTCAGGCTTTGTAGAAAATAAACAGCAATTGGATAGAACAGTGGTCACCAACTGGTCGATCTGGATCAACCAATAGATCCCAGAGCCTCTTCAAGTCAATCCTGGGCTGTAGGGGCTAAGCATGCACATGCATATGTGTGCCATCCCCCAAGCCCAGCAGGTCAGTTGTCAGGGGAGGGAGGGTGTGGAGGCCCAGGAGATGCATGTAACGGGGCTTGGGGCCCAAAACCAAGCCCACAGCAATAGCTGGGGTGGGGCAGGGGACAGAGCTATGAGTGGCTCATCTGGGAGGCACAAGGAGGGGGGCACACAGCCCAGGAAGGACTGGTGGGTGGGCACATGGCCCCGGATCTGAATGTGGGGTGGGACAGGCTGGGGCAGGCTGGAGCAGCGGCAGTGCTGGGCTGTTCCCAGCTGGGCTGCGCTCAGGCCAGGCAGCTATTAAAGCGGTGCTGGAAACAGAGTTACAGGGTGGGACTGTAGACCCCCAACCGCCTCTCCCAGCACAACCACTGGGCACAGTGTGGGCCAGACCCAGTGGGAACATCCCAGCATAGCCTTTCTCTCCCCCACCCCCAAGGACATGGGGGCCATGGACTGGCAGGTATGGGGAAGGGTGGGCTGCAGCTGTAGGCTGGAAGGTTGTGCCAGGCTGTTCCCACTGAGGCTGACTTATAATGCATTTGGTAGTGGCACTAAGAGTGGGGGTTGTGGGGGGGCTACAACCCCCCCCCCCCACCATTGGCTCCCCAGCCTGAGTGCAGCTTGTCAAGGAAAAGCCCAGTGCCGCCCAGGCCCCAAACTGCCCCACCCCACATGCAGATCTGGGGGCACATACCCCTCTGTGCCCTTCAAGACTGCATTCCCACCCTCCCCATTCCCCCCCCATGGGCATCTTCTGGCTCTGTCCCCTGCGCCATCCTTGGGAAGATTGAGGCCCTAGCAGGGAGGAAGCGAGAGGGACTAGGGCTGGGGCTTTGATCTGCCCCACCCCCCCCAAAGCCCTTTCCCCTTCCCTGTATCCCTACCCACAGACTTACTTGCTGGGGTAGCGGGGAAGGGTTAGATCTTCAGTTCCTTTTAAATTCCAAAATCTCTGAACTAAAATGGTTGAAGACCACTGGTATAGAAAGTTGCAAATATAATGTATAAGTCCACTCTAGGAAATAGCCTGTGTGCCCCTCTTGCAAAGAGATCAGAAAGTATGGGCTTGATGCAGATAAATAATAGGGAGAGTCTACTGACTTTGTTACATAGGAAGTTAGCATAATCTCATCTGGTCTTAATATTAATCTATGGAAGTGGAAGAGTTTCCACGAAAATCTTAGAGGTGCATACTATAGAGATAACAAGGATGCCTGTACACATGTGGGGAGGCTGCTCCAACTGTAATTACTTTAAGTACAGTGTGTTGGAGCAGACTTGATTAATCAAGTCTGGTGGAGAGTGCTAATTAGAGTGCCTCCAGCAGCCTCCATGTTTCATGTATCAACATCCCAGCACTTCAAAATAGCAGCACCCCTTCCATTTTGAAGAGCGGGAGTGCTGATACACAAGAAGCTGCAGGCACTTTAATTAGAGGCTCTTGGATTAATTAAAGTACCCCTCTTCACCCTCACCCCCAGAGCACATGTAAAAATGCCCCAAGTATGGCAAACTGGGTTATAGGCAACTTGTCTATAAAGCTAAAATAAAGCCACAAACCTGGAGAGGAAAGTTAATAGATTGTAGCAGATATCTATCCAAGGGTCCAGAGCCAACGTCTGCAGTCAAAACACTGCACACAGCCAAGAACTACAGAGCAAGAATAATAAATGAGAGACAGAAACAAACCAGGGAAGGAACTGGAGCCTGGGTGGAAACAGAAGATGAAACAAGAGCAGGACAGAGCTTAAAAGACAACCAGAGACCAGGTGTAGCTATAGACACATGAAGCACTGAGCAACCAACAAGCAGTGCTGGACTGAGGCTTAAGCTACTTAAACTGCAGCCTAGAGCCTCACAGTATGAGGGTCCTCTAAAAAAGAAAAAAACCTTGACTCAATATCAAGTTTAATAACAATCAGTTGGTAAATAAAGAAGATAAATTAGATATGGGAAATGACTCTCTAAATATGGAATGTATTTGTTCTAATATGACAAAAATATACATATATATACAGTTATTATTCATATTGCGTTCATAAATTTGTGCAGAAATAACATTAATTCATCTTAAAATTTCATTAAAATGGGGCCTCTTAAGCTGGACATAGTTTAGGTCCTCAGCATGTCATAATCCAGCACTACCAGAAGGTTTCTAGAGGACCGGGCTTACTTTTTTAAATTCAGAGGCCAGTTAGGCTCCAGAGTGGCGAGAAATGCATGGGTAAAAACCCTCTGCGCTCCTGCTTCCCTGAAGCCCCCCAGACACCCCACAGCAGCTGCAGAGCCCCCTGCCAACCCCCAGCACAGCCAGAGGTAAGCGGGACCCCTTAGTGAGTGGGAGGAGGGAGCTGAGTGGAGCCAGGCTGGGTCTCACCCCGCCTATCCCCCCAAGGAAGCCACATGACCGGAGCCACGCGAACAGGCTGTGCAAACAGGCATACTTGTCTGCTGGCATGTGAGTTAGTGCAGAGTTCATGCGGGAGGGTGCGTGGGAGGGCCTGAGGCCCTGCCTGCAAGCCCCCTAGGGTAGATAGACTCAGGCCCAGCCCACCTACCAGCGGCATGCCATGGATGGGCATGCACCACAGCCCAAGGGACCCCTCAGGCTCTGGGCCCCTGCCCCAGCACCTCAGAGATGGCCACCCAGATAGAGCCCATGGTTCCAGGCTCCATGCAAATGGAGCCTCTGGCTCTTGGCTGCGAGGGCTGCCTGTACCTTTTTCAGGCTCTGGGGCCCGGGAGCATGGCCACCTCCCCTTGTGGGATCTGCTTCCTCTTGAGGTCTCTGGCACGCCAGCAGAAGGAGCTCCAGGCCACTGTCCAGAGACTGTGTGCCATCAGGGACTGTGAGCAGGAGATTGATGCCTACTACCAGGCCCTTCTCCCCCGGGAGCCAGAAAGTAGACCACCGTCTCCCTCCAGGACAAGGGAGGACTCCAGCACCTCCCATTCTGTCCAGTCAGGGGCATGGACCAAGGTGGTCAAGGGCCCTAAGGCCTGCCACACCAAGGCCCCTGCCCCACCAGAGCTTAACAAAAGGTAAGCACCTCTTGCTGCTCCAGCAGAGCCTACTGAGTTGCCAGCTCTCGCAGGCAACACAGGCTCAACTGCAGCTACTGCCCCTGCTCTCCCCAAGACAAAATGTATGGTGTTTGTTGTGGGAGACTCCATCCTGAGAGGGACTGAGGAAGTAATATCCCACCCCAAAGCCTTAGCCCGGGAAGACTGCTGCTTCCCAGGGGCCCACATCCAAGACATTGCAGAGAAGATCCCTAAGCTCCTTTAGCCCACAGACCACTATTCTATGCTCCTTATTCATGTGGGCACCAATAACACAGCTCAGAGCACTCCCAGGTGGGTCATGAGGTGCTACAGGGATTTGGGAGCGGGGCTAAAGGGTCTGGGTGCACAAGTGGTGTTCTCTTTGATCCTCTCAGTCTCATGGTATGGGCTGAAGAGGGAGAGGGAGAGGAAGATCCATGTAGTTAACCAAAGACTGCGGCGCTGGTGTCATAGGGAAGGCTTTGGCTTCCATGACTACAGCCTGCTCTTTGGCGAGAAAGGCAGTGAGCTGCTAGGAAGAGATGGCCTCCACGTCTCTCCCCTGGGGAGGATGCTCTTCTCAGCCAAACTGGCTGACCTGCTCCACCAGGCTTTAAACTAAGTCCACTGGGGGATGGGGGGACTACTGCCACTGCTGGTCTGCTGAGCAACCCTTGCAAAGCCAGCAGGCCAAGGGACTTAAGGGAGCCCAACCCTGCCCCAGCCCTGGTACAATCTGTGGGCAAGGCAAGAGCCCCCAAGGGGACACTTGCCTGCCTGTACACAAATGCCAGGAGCTGGTGGAATAAGCAGGAGGAGCTCGTCCTCCTGCTTAATGCAAATAATTATGATGTCATAGGGATAACAAAGACCTGGTGGGACCCCACCCATGACCGGACCACAAGTATAGATGGCTATACCCTGTACAGGATTGATCGTGTAGATAAAAGGGGTGGGGGTGCAGCTCTCTATGTTCAAGAAAGCTACGTGTCCCTTCATGCTGATGTTGGCGAACAGAGTGGATGACTGGAGACCCTCTGGGTTAAAATCCATGGGGAACACGGCACAGGTGACACAATGGTGGGAGTCTACTACAGACCTCCCACCCAAAGTCCTGAGCTTGACCAGGAGTTCGCCCAGGAACTGGCTGCGGCCGCATGCTCCAGGTCCATGGTTGTCATGGGTGACTTCAATTACCCGGACATCTCGTAGGAGGATCACTCAGCAAAATCTGAGCAGCCACAAAGCTTCCTATTGTGCGTGGATAACCTCTACCTGACTCAGGAAGTCTATGGGCCAACAAGATGTAAAGCACTGCTCGACCTGGTACTGGCTACTGAGGATGACCTAATCGGCAATCTAGTGATTGATGGAAAGCTGGGTGACAGCGAGCATGAGCTGATCATCTTCAGCATCCGCTGTAAAGCTGGCAAGTCAGTCAGCAACACTGAAGTCCTTGAGTTCAGGAAAGCCAACTCTGACAAGCTCCGGAGGCTTGTCAGTGAGGCCCTAAGGACCCACAACCCCAGAGAGAGGGGAGTTAAAGAAGAGTTCAAGAAGAGTGGCTCCCCCAAGGGAGGGATCCTGAATGCACAAGCTAAGTCTATTCCATCTCAGAGGAAAGGCAGCAAGAGGGCACAGCAGCCCCCCTGGCTCTCCAGGGATCTAGCAGACTTCCTGAGGCTAAAAAGAAAGGCCTACAAAGGATGGAGGATTCACCTCCTAGGAGGACTATTCTGCACTGGTCCTGTCCTGTGGGGAGCAAACCAGGAAAGCCAAGGCTGCAAGTGAACTCCAACTAGCTATGAGCATCAAGGACAATAAAAAGTCCTTTTTCAGATATGTGGGGAGCTGGAGGAAAAGCAAGAGCAACACTGTACCCCTGCTGAACCAGATGGGACACCTGACATCCAGGAAAAAGCCAGCCTATTAAATGGGTACTTTGCATTGGTCTTTCATCAGTCCCATGGGATGCCCATGCCCGCTACGGGACAAGGAGGTCCGGGTGAGGGAGATCCCCTGCCCTCCATCAATGCTGACCTCACGAAGGAATACCTTGAGAGGCTGAATACCTTCAAGTCAACTGGCCTTGACAATCTACACCCCAGGTTACTCAAGGAGCTGGCAAGCATCATAGCCCAGCCTCTGGCATGGATTTTTGAAAACTCCTGGTGTTTTGGTGTAGTGTCCAAAGACTGAAAGAAGGCCAATGTGGTGCCTATCTTCAAGAAAGGGAGGAAAGTGCTTCCGGCTAACTATAGGCCTATCAGCCTGACTTCTATCCCAAGGAAGATCTTAGAAAAGTGTATTAAAGATGCCATCCTTAAGGGACTGGCTAATGCCAACTTCCTGAGGGATAGCCAGCATGGGTGTGTTGCAGGTAGGTCTTGCTTCACCAATCTCATTTCCTTCTACGACCAGGCAACCTATCACCTGGACAAGGGAGAAGAGATTGATGTCATATATCTTGACTTCAAAAAAGCCTTCGATATGATATTCCATGATCGCCTCTTTGTGAAACTGGCCAATTGTGGCCTTGAGTCCACCATGAGCCGCTGGCTGGGAAATTGGCTCCGTAGTCAGAACCAGAGGGTAATTAATCATCATGGTGCCCTGTGACTAGTGGGGTCCCCCAAGGCTCTGTCCTTGGACCCATAACGTTCAACATCTTCATTAATGATGTGGACATTGGAGTCAGAAGCGGATTGGCCAAGTTCGCCAATGACACCAAACTTTGGAGCAAAGCATCCACACCAGAAGACAGGCAGGTTATCCAGGCTGACCTGGACAGGCTCAGCAAATGGGCAGATGAGAACCTGACGGTGTTTAACACCAAAAAATGCAAAGTTCTCCACCTTGGGAGGAAAAATCTGCAGCATCCTTACAGGCTCGGCATTACGGAAGAAAGCGACTTGGGGGTCATCATTGACCACAAGATGAACATGAGCCTGCAATGTGATGCTGTGGCTAGTAAGGCGACCAAAAGGCTGGCTTGCATCCATAGATGCTTCTCAAGCAAATCCCGGGACTTCATTCTCCCCTTGTATTCAGCCCTGGTGAGGCCGCAGCTGGAGTACTGCATCCAGTTTTGGGCTCCAGAATTCAAAAAGGACATGGAGAAGTTTGAGAGAGTCCAGAGAAGAGCCACATGCATGATCAGAGGTCAGGAAAACAGACCTTACGATGACAGGCTGAGAGCCGTGGGGCTCTTTAGCCTGGAAAAGCGTAGGCTCAGGGGTGATCTGATGGCCACCTATAAGTTTATCAGGGGTGACCACCAGTATTTGGGGGAACATTTGTTCACCAGAGTGCCCGAAGGGATGACAAGGTCGAACAGTCATAAACTCCTGCAAGACCGTTTCAGGCTAGACATAAGGAAGAATTTCTTTACTGTCCAAGCCCTCAAGGTTTTGCAAGGCCCTCAAGCACCTACACTGAACACCTTCAAGAGTAAATTGGATGCTTATCTTGCTGGGATCCTATGACCCCAGCTGACTTCCTGCCCTTTGGGCAGAGGGCTGGATTTGATGGTCTTCTGGAGTCCCTTCCAGCCCTAATGTCTACGAAATCTATGAACTTAGTCAAGAGTTAGGTGGCTCCTGGAAAACCAGAAGTTTAGTGTAAACCAGTGGTTCTCAACCTTTTTGGACCCAAAGCACCCCACATTGGCCCCTTGCATAACTTCAGTGATTTGAGTAGCACCCAGTTTCAAAAATTAATTGATGGATTATAGTGCTTACCTCCAAGGGGAGGGATTTGGTAGAAAGACTTCACCGTAACACCGAGCATGATTCAACAATTAGGATAGGCATGCACTCATGGTCATGATTAATATATTAACAAAATATAGTCTCTCTCTCTTTTTTGTTCTCTCTGACAGACCGCTGGTTCTAAATGTGCAACCCCATGAAGGGTAGTGCAGGGGAGAGGGATTCAGTCTCTGATGATACGGTTTATGTTGCTGACAAGCGTTTCATGCTAAGCCCATGGGAGGGCCACACATTTTTGCACTGTTAGCTTTTGTTTTAATATTTTCAGAATAAAGTTTTTTAAAGTTAAAAGCCTCTTTCTTTCTCCACACACAAACAAGTGCTTTAGACATACCCATATAAATAAGGGATAAAAAGTATTTTTACCTTGTTAATAATAAGACATGCAAACTGAGGTTTACTCTTTCCTGAAATAAGGCATTTTAAAGTTACGAGTTTTATAAACCAGCATTATTTGTGAGGTTATATGGATTAGTAGAGAACAACTTTAGAGATCTTAAGTTAAATAATCTTTTGTTCTTAGCAGCATTAAAATAAATCTTCACCTGCCACATTTTCTTTTTGGTTGCAAAGGCTAGCGTGTGCATATTTGAACAAGAAGTTAAAAGTAGCTGTTACAAGTTGCTTACACAGTGAAAAGGAAGATACCAACACAGGGAGGAATATTTATAAACAATGGGAAGATAGTTATTCAAGGACAAATGTAGTCCCTAAGTAAGGGAGAAGTCTGATGCATGCATCTGACGGCATTTATTTGGTCCCATCTGATGGCATTTGATTGAGTGCCTCTCTTGTTGCCTTTACTCCAAAATGTGCTAATCCCAAACCTTCAATAAACCTGAATCATCCCCCACCTTCACAAATGAGATTGACTTTTAAGATATAGGGGGAGTTCTCATTTGCTTTTGGCTTCTGAGTCACTAGAGGCTACATTTCCAAGCTTACCTCTGCAGGCAAGAGGTTTAGGAAATGGTTTCTCTTTATAAAAACTGAAATTTTCACAATAGTCAGGTGACTCTGAGAGTGCAGGTTTTAAGAAACATACCAAATACCAGGAAGCTTCAAAAGAGGGGCCAGAGTCTGCAATCCAGCTGGCATGCAGTGGGGCTCCACAGACTATTTCTGTCAATGTTTGTCACTTCAGCTTGGGTATAAGCTGCACTGCCCCAGAAACAGCACAAAGATGTACTATGCCTCATTGAAACACATTAACTGATTCTCTGCTGGTATGAAATGGCACTGCTATGTTAACCCCGAATGTCTCCTAGAACTCCCCAACATGCAGGTGAAATATGCAACCTGCTGTCCACAGGGAATGCAATATATTGGCCCAGAATACAGAGCTAGGGGGTCTATGACCTAGAGTAAGGAGGTCTATGACCTCAGTTATTCCCTACCTCTCTCTTGTTGCCTTTACTCCAAGATGTGCAAAAGAGGGCATCTCTGTGTTTTAAGGAACATGATGGCTGCAGTGTTGAACTTCGTAAGATTGCTTTTGGCTCAATTCTCCAATTTGTCTAGGTCATTCTGAATCCTAGACCTACCCTCCAGCATATCTGCTACTCCCCATAGCATAGTGTCATCTTCAGACTTGCTGAGGGTGCACTCTATGCCATCTTCCAGGTCATTGATGAAGACATTGAACAAAACTGGCCCCAGAACCTAGCCCTGGGGCACTCCATTTGATGCCAGCTGCCAATGAGACATTGAGCCATTGATGACTATCTGAGCCCAATGCTCCAACCAGTTTTCTATCCACCTTACAGTCCATTCATCCAGCCCATAGTTCCCTAGCTTGCCTGCAAGAACGTTGTGAGAGACTGTATCAAAAGCTAAAATCAAGGTATACCATATCCACTGGTTTCCCCACATCCAAAGAGCCAGTCATCTCATAATAGAAGGCAATCAGGTTGGTCAGGCTGTGACAGAGAGGATTTGGTGCTCCATCACTTTAAGGGGTAAAGCAGGTAGCCACCAGATGACTGATTGTGATGGCCATTTTCAAACATAGGCCAGAAAGGCAGCAGTCTGGCTGAGTTGTTCCTGGAACACTTGGAGGTAAGGGCAGAGGAGCTACGGGGAAGTCTTTGAGGCTTCTGGTGCTGGGCAAGACCTAAAACTGCACCCTAATGGGATAGGGAGGTCTGGTGGGACTAGTGGTAGTGTGGAAGCCCCCACATAAATACCAAGACTGAGAATCTCCCCTGTGTAAGGCGGGTCAGGGCACCTAAACCCCAGCCCCTACCATCCGGTGGGCTGAGACAGTATGTGGTGGCAATTAGGCCAGGTAAGCTTCCTGAAGCACCTAAGCCTGTAGGGGATGACCAAGTGAGTTGGGCCAGGCACGCTCTAGGAAGTACCTGAGCCTATAAGGAGGGGAACCCTGAGCCCTGTGAGGGAAAGGGTGGAGTTGTAGGACCAGATAAGCTTATGAGGAAGCAGCTGAGTCCAAAGGGCATTTGGCCCCAGGCCCCAAAGGAAGGGGTGGAGTGTTGGCCCAGGAAAGGGCAGAAAGGCCTAGTGGGGGGCAAGGGCAGAGGTAGCCCAGAGTTAGGTGAATCAGGCAGTCACCACTCAGATGGGGACCATGGGAGAGGCCCAACAGGCTGGGCTAGGGCTGCTTGAAGTATAAGAGGAGCTTAATAATCTCCAACAGAAGTAGGGTGGTATGTATGCAGCCTAGAGGACTGAATGAAAAAGGCCCCCATGAAAGGGGGGGTGGTATGCTAGAGACCTTATCAAGGTCTGGATTCAGCTCAGCTGTGAGCCGGAGCAGTTTACTATAACAGTATAACATCTGTAAGGCATGGGACACATAAGGGGTGGTTGGAATATGTAAACATTGCCCCGTTACAACTGTGATACTCAAAAGGCCGCCTCCTGCCTATTTAGCATCCTAATTATTTAACAACAGGGCATGGCAGGAGAGCAAGGTGGGCAGTTTGCTCAGAGACAGGGATGGGTCAGAGCTAACATCAGATCTAAAAGTCACCCTTGTCACACAGGCATGACTTGCCCTTGGTGAATCCATGCTGACTGTTTCTAATCACCTTCTTCTCCTCCAGGTGCTTAGAATTGGATTCCTTCAGTGCTCCATAATTTTTCCAGAGACTGAGGTGAGGCTGAAAGGTCTGTCCCCCTAGATTCTCCTTTTTCCCTTTCTTAAATATGGGCACTATGGTTGCCCTTTTCCAGTCATCCAGGACCTCTCCTGATCACCATGAGTTTTCAAAGATGACAGTCAATGGCTCTGCAATTACATTAGCCAACTCCCTCAGCACCTTCGAATGCATCCCATCCAACCTTATGGACTTGTACATGTCCAGCTTTTATAAACAATCCCAATCCCATTCTTTCACCACTACTGGCTGCTCATGTCCTACCCAAACTGTGCTACCACATGAAGTAGTCTGGGAGCTGACCTTGCCTGTGAAGACTTAGGTGAAAAAGGCATTAAGAACTTCAGCCTTTTCTGTATCCTCTGTCACAAGGTTGTAAGGGACTCACACTTTCCCTGATCCTCCTTTTGCTACTGACATACTTGTAAAAACCCTTCTTGTTACCCTTCATATCCTGTGCTAGCTGCAACTCCAATTGTGCTTTGGCCTTCCTGACTTGATCCCTGCATGCCTGAGCAATGCTCTTGTACTCTTCTGTAGATGTTTGTTCAAGTTTCCACTTCTTATAAGATTCCTTTTTGTGCTTTAATTTACTAAAGAGTTCCCTGCTAAGCCAACCTAGTCTTCTGCCATACTTGCTAGTCTTCCTGCACATCAGGATGGTTTGCCTCTGCACTCTCCGTAAGGTTTCTTTAAAGTACAGCCAGCTTTCCTGGACTCTTCTCCCCTCTGACTGGCTTCCCAGGGGGTCCTTACCATGAGTCCCCTGAGTAAGTCAAAGTCTGCTTTTCTGAAATCTTGGGTTCTTACTTTGCTTCTTGCCATCCTTCCTTTCCTCAGGACTGTGAACTGAAATCATCTTGTGGTCTCTGCTGCCCAGGTTGCCATCCACTACTACATTCCCCACAAATTCTTCCCTGTTTGTGAAAAGCGGGTCAAGAAGAGCATGGCCCCTAGTTGGCTGCTCCAGCACTTGCACCAGGAAGTTGTCCCCAACACTCTTCAAAAACTTGTTGGATTGTCTGCACACTGCTGTATTGCCTCCCGAGCAGATATCAGAGTGACTGAAGTCTCCCATGAAACCAAGGCTTGTGACTGGGAAATTTCCACTAGCTGTTTTAAGGAAGCCTCAGCCACCACTTTTTCCTGGTCTGGGGTTCTACAGCAGATCCCCGTGACATCACCCTTGTTGATCTCTCCTCTGAATCTAACCCATAGACTTTCAACAGACCTATCTCCAGTTTCATACTGGAGCTCTGAGCAATCATATGGCTTTTTTACGTAATGTGCAACACTTCCTCCTCTTCTCCCCTGCCCATGCTTCCTGAACAGTTTGTACCCATCCATGACAATGCTCCAGTCATGCGAGTTCTCCCACCAAGTCTCTTTTATTCCAATCAGGTCATAGTTCTGTGACTATGCAAGGAATTCCATTTCTTTCTGCTTGTTTCCCAGGCTCTGTGCATTTGTGTACAGGCACCTAAGGAGCTAGTCAATTGCCCTGATTCCTCAGGAAGTATGAGAACACCACCTCCCTGCTTCCCCCTCCTACTTGTTCTTATTCCAGGTCACCCACTTTCCCACTTACCTCAGGGCCCCAGTCTCAATCCCCCAGTGAACCTAGTTGAAAGCCATCCTCGCTAATTTAGTGAACCTGTCTGTGAAGATTTTATAGACATAGACATTAGGGCTGGAAGGGGCTTGGTGAGATCATTGGGTCCAGCCCCCTGCCCAAGGGGCAGGAAGTCAGCTGGGGTCAGATCACACCAGCAAGATTAGCATTGAAGATGTCCAAAGGCAGACAAAGTTCTTTGGGTGAATCTGATATCTTTTATTAGACCAACTTAAATAATTGGAAAAGAATTTTAAGCAAGCTTTTGGGTTTAAAAACCATTTGCCAGGCTAAGGAAGTTTCAGCAGTTGCTGTGTGCTCTTCCTGGATGGAATGAAAGTAAAGAAGCCAGAGGCTGGGCTGGTATGCATACAAGGTAGGCAGTCAGTGAAGATGTAAACTGAGGAGTCAGTGGGTGAGAGACAGGCTGGGTTGTGGGGGAGGGAGAAGGGGGGATGAATGTAGCAGTTAAATAGTGGAGAGATACCTGGGGAGTCAGCTGTCAGGCAGGTTGTAATGTGTCATAAATCCAATGTCTATATTTAGTCCATGGTTTTTAGTATCCAGGAGGCTGATGAAGTAGAGGTCATAGGCTAGTCTCTGAGAAGTGTGTTGTAAGTTTCCTTTGAGGATTAGAACTGAGAGATTGGAGAGGGAGTGCTTTTCTTGTGAGAAATGTGCCCCCGCAGGTAATAGGGTTTTCCTGTCTGATAGATTTCCGATGTGCGTCCATTCTGGTGCGCAGTTGTTGTCTGGTCTCTCCTACGTATTTTCCATCATGGCATTTGGTATAATGGATGAGATTTATTACATTTCTGGAGGTGCAGCTGTAAGATCTGGGAATGCTGATGGCTCTGTTGTGGGGTGTAGTAATTGTGGGGGTGGTGGAGATGTGTTGGCAGGTTTTGCATTTCTTGTCATGGCATGGTCTGGATCCATTAGGTGTGTTCTGGGCCTAAGGAAGTTTACTTCTAGTGATGAGGTTAGCAAGGTTCGGTGCTTGTTTGAAGGCTAGGATGGGTGATTCTGGGAAGATCTCTTTAAGAATAGGGTCTCTTTCTAGTATGGATTGCAATTGTTTGAGGATTTTCCATAGTAGTTCGAGGTAGGGATGATAAGTCATAACCAGCAGTGTGCAATTCATGGGGCTTTTTCTTTTGTACTGAAGCAATTTTTCACATAGTATTTGTATGGCTCTTTCAAACATGCAATGCATCTCTCTGGAAGAGTGTCCTTGTTGGATGAAAGCCTTTTTAAGAGTGGTGTGGTGGCAATCCCGGGTGTTCTCCTCAGTGCAAATTCAGTGGTATCTGAGGGCTTGGCTGTATATCACAGCTTTTTTGGTGTGTTTAGGGTGATTGCTGGCTCTGTGCATGTTGGTCTGTGGGTTTCTGGTATAAGGAGGTCTGTATTTTATCATTATGGATACTGATCATCATGTTTAAAAAGGAGATGTTGGTGCTGGAGTATTAAAGAAATAGTCAGATGGAGGGATGGTGACTGCTGAATTTCTGATGGAACTCAATCAGAGATTACACATTTTCGGTCCAAATGATGAAGATGTCATCAATATATATTAAGTATAGCAAGGGTTTGATGGTGCAGTCCTTGAGGAATTCTTCTTCAAGGTGGCCCATAAAGAAGTTTGGCATACTGTGGAGCCATTTTGTTGCCCATAGCTGTGCTCATGATCTGCAGGAAGTGTTGGTTATTAAAAGTGAAATTGTTGTGTGTGAGGATAAAATGTATAAGGTTACTAATATCTTTGGGTCTGTATTCCAAGTTGTAATCTTGCTCTTGTAAAGATGTAAGGCAGGTTTGGATGCCATCCTGGTGTGACATGTTGGTAATAAGCTGCTAACATCTATGGTGGCTAGGAGGGTGTTGTTGGGAAGGTGGTCCATGTTTTTAAGTTTTGGAGTTTCACCACTGCTTCCTGTAGCTCTCTTTCCTGTTCTCTAAAAGACTTTACCAGGAGGCACCACTCACACCACAGACACTCCCCAACCTGGCTGTCACTGGAAGGAACCTGCAAGCTGCAGATCCCACAGCACCAAACCTGGACCTGGGTGGAAGCCTCGATGGTGAGTGGTCCTGTCTGGACAGGACATAGTCATATGATTTAGCAACCACATGGTTTGAGAAGTATCTCCTATGTTTGCTGTATTACTGAATAGGAGAAGTACTGGTAATTAGCATGGCCCAGATGCTGCTCATTTTAAAGTCCTTAGGACCTTGATCAGCTGTCAGGGGATCATGATTGCATTCATGTATCTCAGGACTGGGGAAAATAAAAATGCTTCCTACAAATCTCTGTTCATCTTCCCCCCACCAACTAGTACATATTTTCAAGTGGTCCATCAGGTCCATACAGAAATTCACTCCAGAAAAGCACAAAAGTTATACCTAAGCTGCAGTTGCCAATTCAGCTAGTATGCCTGACGCTCACTAATACAAGTAGTCTTTGGCAGGCAAAGGAGTGATTCCCAGCCTACGTGACCATGTACCCGTTTACAGCTGGTAAGCACTCATGGCTGAGACTTGCACTCCTGCCTCTGGAGCTCTAACAAAATGTCTTCACTGTTCTCGTACCACATCCTAGACCTATAAGATTCTTTTACACTTGCAAATGTGCTATGGGTCAAATTCTATTCTAATGCATCTTCTCTCATGTTCAACAGTTTTCAATCAGTATAAATCAGGGCAGACTTTGATCCAGTAGGTTGTATTCACTGTTTTCACTGTTTATTATAGTCAGTGCAGTGTAGTATGCTTAATGACTTCAACATGTCCTGAGATTACAAGTACTTGTCATACTTATAACATACATACTTGGCAATGACATTCTTATTACATCATATTTATATTAACGGTGTAAGTTTTTTGGAGATGCCTACATTACATGAAGGGCAATTCCTGTAATACCCTCTAAATTAACTCCCTTGAATCATATACTTCCATTGTTAACCTTAAAATATTCAAAGGACAACAATTTAGAAATATTAAATAGTTTAATATATAACAATCACTGGAAAAAGACTCTTTAACAAATGTACTAGTTTCCACCCCTCCCCACATTGGGGTTTGTTTGTTTTTTTAATTTGTAAGAATTGAACTTAAACCTTTGTCTTCCCTGCTGTGGCCTCCCTGCAGTTATGGCTCCTGACCTACTTAGCTTGTTTCCCTGAGGTTAATAAAATACCCTCTTAAATTCCCCAAATGACATAAATCCAATGTCGATAATATTTAATAAATAAGCTTTTTTAAAACAGTCCAAATCTATGTATAGAAAGCCCCAACAGCCCTTTCTCCTCCCAAAGCTGATTTGCATATTGGGTCATGGAACATTTTCCAGGGTATTTAACAGAAGACCTCACTAAAATATTCTTAATACTATGTTCGTCCTGCTATTTAATATAGAATGCTACCAAATCAAGATCCAGCCTCATGGTCTTTCAATAGCCAAATCACCCTCTGAAGTCAGGAAGAGTTTGGGGTGTGTAAAAATGTGAATTCAGGTCCTTAATTCAAACGAAGCTGGAAGCCATGTTCTGACACCTTCTCTCACATTGAACAGAACTTTATTATGGTGAAATACTTCTATTGCCTTGAAACAAACTACACATTGAATCAAGACTCAATCTGAGCTCAGGACCTTGATGAGTAATAAGGCTGCCTCCAATGAAACATAGATATCTACTTAAAAAAAGGAATAAATATCCAGGTGCTATGAAAGTGGCATGTGGTATCAGCATGACTTTCAGAGCTCTGCATTATTCACAAGTTGTAAATGGATGGTGGGGTGTTGTTCACATCATTTCAGCTAAACACTAGAAACAATTTTATAGTACGTTATATATGCTGTAATATGTATGTGCCATATATTGTACAGGGAAACATTTGGAACAATGCTTTATAGTATTTTTACATTGCTTTCATGGTGTTTAACTGAATATTACTTGTCATTCCTCCAACTTTAAAGACAAGGTCAAATTACCAATTGCATAGAGATTGGAAAATTTTAACTAAAAAAATGTATAAACTCTGATATGCACTAAAATAGCTTTTATTCCTTTCACAATTACTGAATTCAGTGGAAACAGAGTTGGATGATTTTGGGAATCTTATAACCTAAGATCTCAGAAACATCTACCTGGAGATATAAGCAATTATTGTCCTAAAGCTTGGTAAGTTATTTGCCATTAAACCTGACTCAGTTCTATACTTTAGTCCAATCTACTTTTTAATGATTTTTTCCCCTGCATTTTTAGGGAAGGAGAAGGGAGAAAAAGAAAGATAGCAGCAGCCAGAAATTTTTCCTATGACAGCTCATAGAAGTTGTTGGAAGGACTGGAATGCTAGAAGTAGCCCTGTTAGAGATGGATCAAGGGGGGCGGGGAAAATATAGAAAACTAACTTTTTCCCATTGCAATTTCATTTGCAATTATAAATTAATTTGTTTAAACTGTGGACCATACCATATTTGATTTCTTAATACAAATATTCTAATAAATGTATTGACATGTATTCCCATGGAAACAATTAATTTTGTACAAGATGACACCCAATAATTAGATTCTACATATGGAAAATGTATACATGTGTTATAATTTTCTAGGTACAGAACCTAGCTATTGGAAACTTGCCTTGAATTTGTCCCCTCTCCCATTGCTACATCACGGAAAAGAAATTTGGAGGAGTTGGGTGACTGCGTTGCCCTCTTGCCGTACCCCCACCCCAGCTTTTTGCCCCTGCAGCTCCTTGCCCTCTACCTCTGTTACTGTCAGAACATGCACTCCATGTGCTCAGGGAAATTTTAAATTTTAAAATATTGGCTTTGA
Source organism: Crocodylus porosus (assembly GCF_001723895.1). Classification (NCBI taxonomy): domain Eukaryota; kingdom Metazoa; phylum Chordata; order Crocodylia; family Crocodylidae; genus Crocodylus; species Crocodylus porosus. The sequence continues at coordinate 142,420,867 of NW_017728886.1, forward strand.
AATAAACTTATAAGTAAATTACTATGAATACCCACAGACTTACTTTATCCAGAATTGATGCATTCTACTTCTTTTTGAAACTGCTGCAAATTTTAGCGCAGGTACTACATAAAAATACTTTTATACAGCACCTTTATATCTACTTATATATACTGCAAGCTGGGTATGTCTACACATGCACACTTATTGCACAGTAATTTAGGTTACTGTACAGTAACTGAAAATTACCATGCAGTATGGACATGTGTCCACACATGCATGTCCACACGGTGCAGTAACTATGGCAACTTATGCCAACTTGGGTGTAAATTTGCTACCTGCATGATGCAGGTAGCAAATTTACAGCCAAGTAGTTACTGCACAGTAATGCATGTGTAGATGTGTTACTTCATAGTTACACTGTGTGTGTGGCCTGACTTGGGACTAACTTTACTCCCAAGTTGGTCCACACAAAGCAATACCACACTGTAATGTCTGCCTGTGTAGATGCCAGCTTAAAAACCACTGACTGCATAGTAAAAGCACATGTAGATGCACGCACTGGGTGCATCTACATGAGATCCTTTACTGTGGAGTTGACTAATTAGTTCCGTAGTAAAGCATCACATCTACACATGTGCCCTATTAGGCCAGAGTAAACTAATTAACTTTGCTGTAGAAGTACTACCTGACACAAGTACTGTCCTATTTACAAGTACTGTTATTTACTGTGGTGCAACACATGTAAAGATGGTGACCTGCTGGCTGCTCCCACACTCTTATGCCCAAAGCAGCCTCTCCACAGCACTTCGGGCTGGGGGGAAGCAGCTCCCAGCTAGCAGGCTGACCCCAATCCCTAGGCCCCTTGTTTATTGTGTTGTGTTAATATCAAGTGTAGATGAACTCACTAGATAAAATTAAAAAAGGCTCATGGTTTACCACATAGTTCATTGGACTCAGCCCCAGCTGAATCAACACTTCAAGCCACAGTGATTCCACAGCTCAGCACTGCTCAGTATGTGTATGTCTTCCAAATACTCCCCTACAAAGGATCCACATACTAATTAGTAGGGCTGTATGAAATTTCTCCAACTGTTTTGATTCGACACTTTCAACTACTTTCAAGCACAAAACAGCTAAATCAAACTGAAATGAAGGGCTTCAAAACAGCCTCTAAACAAAATGAAGCTAGTTGAAATGTTTTGAAAGTTTTGAGGTGATGGGAGACAGGGGAGAACCAAGACTGTGCTCCCAGCAACAGCCAGGAGTGCAGCCCTGGCTCTCCCCATCTCCTGATGCTGGGCTACAGGCAACTGATCACAGCACAGGGGGAGAGAACTGAGGCTGGGTTCAGTTCCCCTCCCAAGTGCTGTGATCAGGCTGAGGAAAGGAACTAAACCTGCTTGCTCAGTTCCCCTCCCCAGCCCTATGATCAGGCTGGGGATGGAAAATCAGCCCAGCTGAGCTGAGTTCCTGTCCCCTGTGCTAGATCAGGCTGACTTCCCATCCCCAGCCCAATGGATGGGATAGGCCGAGTTCATTTCCCCAGCCCAACCATCATACTGGGGAAAGGAACTTCCCAACCCCAGCCACATGATCAGGCTGGGGAAAGGAAGTCAGCCCAGCTCGGCTGACTTCCCAATCCCAGTCCTATGATTAGTCAGGTGAAATGTTGAAACGGAGTCAAAACAACCTCACTGTTTTGATGAAGCAAAATGGAACAGCTGTTTCAACTCAAAATGAAATTCAAAACAAAATGCTGTTCCATTCAAACCTTGAAACTCAAGTTGAAATGGAACAGTGCCATTTCACACAGCCCTATAATAAGCCCCCCACTCATGACTAGAACCAGCTGTTCTTGTCATGGGTCTTAGGATCCTCCAAAAAATTATATGCAGATTTGGTGCAAGGCAACCTGGTCTGGCTCCACCTCATGGAGAGCAGGTCCACACCAATCATAAGCAACAGGCTTAGAGAGGGGGCAACAGAGGGATTTTGGGTGAATTGTTTGGGGCCCCATTTGGTAATGTTTTCCAGACATTTAAGGCTGGTGAAGAAACAGGAATAATTGGGAATGGGGAAAACAGGCACAGCTCAGCTGTGGAAGTAAAGAGGAAATCAAAGTATACTAAATGTAGTGGCTCACTATGACTTTAATAAAAGTCAGCACTGAAAGAGGCTGAGCACAATGGCATTACTATATATCTTATGTGGCACTGTGTAGTAGAGAGTTGCATCCTTGTCTGTATGCAGACAGGACTCCCTACAAGAGCCTCATAGCTAACTTCCTACTGGCCAGCTTCCAGTGAGGGGATCTTGGTTACACGCGAACTTCATGGAAATGAGAGACCCCTCCCTATTTTGTTACTGTGGCCATCTGGCTGTGGGCAAGCAAAACTTAAGGGCATCTGAAACCCAAACTTCCAGGCTTAGGCCTGTGTGTATGATACCCACCAAAGGATTCGGAAGCATCTGAGGCCTCAGGTGGGGATGGAGGATGTTTGCTGGTAACGACGACTCATGGATTTGGAATTGTTATGGCTGATTTGACTTGGAACATGAAAAATTTTCTACAAAACTATATAATTAAAAATCAGTGTGTTTGCCCAATATGAGCCATGTGTTTTATAGTCATGCTCAGTGTGGGTTTCATTTAATCAACTTCCTAGTTGATTTCCATTATTGAGATCATAGTGCTTTTGTCAGCAGTTTAATGATAGACAAAATATTTAATGAGGTTTCCTTGTATATGAGTGCAAGATAAAAAGCTTTTTTCCCTAGGCTGATTGGGGGGAAAAGTCTCACTTTATATTCAAGTATGTGTGTGTGTGTGTGTGTGTGTGTGTGTGTGTGTATTATATATATCTTCATATACATGTGCATGTGCACACAGTGAAATTTCAACTTTCATGCATGCAAGAAGTTACACAGTGCCTGGAACGAGAAACGACAAACAATTTCACATATTTTCCATTTAGAATAAAAACAACATTAATAAATGCAGCCTTCCACAAAAAGAAAAAAAAGTCTTAAATGGCTGTAAAAACTAACCTTTCCTCTCAAAATCTGCACAACCCTTCCCCCCCACCTCAAATTCTCAGCCTTACCCAAATAAATAGTAAATTTATTTATAAAGAGCCAGCACCAGGAGCTTGCTGCAAGTTCTGCCTACTCTGAAAAGAAGCCTAGCAACCATGTAGGTCTGCATGGACCACATCTATATGAGATGCTTTACGGTGGAGTTGATTAATTAACTCTTCAGTAAAGTGTCACCATCTACACGTGCACCCTATTACACCAGAGTAAATTAATTACTATTCTACCCTATATGATAACAGGGTAGAATAGTACTCTATTATTTTAGGGTACTATTCTACCCTACATGGCAATTCTGCCCTATATAATAAAGATGAGATGGTTCATGTAGGGAGAAGGAAGCATAATTTCCACTCTAGTTCCTGAAAAAACTCCAGCTCAGTCAGGAACCCCAGCAGGGGATCCTACCATTCAAATGTCACCACTGAGCCACAGAGAATAAATAATGGAGTATACAGGTTTTACAGGCACTAGTTTGATTGCTGCAAAAGTAACAAAACACAAGCATGATAACAAATCATTCTAAATAGGCTAGTCTACATCACAGCAACACGCCATCTGTAAATGCCACATATTTCACAGATGCACTGTTTTTTTAAATGTTTTAGAGAGTTTCTAAAATGTTATTGGTGTTATTTTTCATATCCTTCTCATGTAAAATCTAGGTTTCCTTAAGAAGACCAAGTGTAAAGGCCTCACAGAAAGAGACAGAAAATTACAAGTAATACATTTTGGAAACCTCTATAAATTGCAAAAATAACTATTCTATACAAAATAGTGCAGTGGAAATGCCCAGTATATTAAAATCTACCATGACTAGAAACAAAACCTTTCTCCTATAGCAGAGATAGAAGTAGACAGTCTTTGAGGTTTCCGATAGGTTTGAAACTCCTCTCTCTGATTTTCTTGAGTCAGACTATAAACCTTTTTCCTAATCCAGGACAAGGACCATATACAGGCCTATATTACAATCTACCAGGAGAATCACCATTTGTCCAGTGGAACTGATAAGCATATAGGTATTTGTTTAATGTCCTCTAGGTGAAACATGCCCTTCCCAGAAGTTCTTTCAGGTAACAGCCTGGAAGTTTTCCTTCTTGAGAGAATTTTTCTTTTGAGAACAAACATTTATACACTCCCCTCCCAGTCTGCTCCAGGAGGTAAAGGAAACCCCAGGGTCAGAGCTTTGAATCCTGCTCTTCTTCCCTCCTGGTCTAGTTTGGAATGACAGGAAAGCAGCAGGACAATGCTGCCTACCTTTTTCCCAGACCAGGGACTTCTCCCCCTGTTCCCTTTGTGCTGAGGAGGATTGGTTCCAAAATGCTGCATAGGAGAGAAACAGCCCAGTGCCCACAGCCCTGCATATGGGTCCCTGGTACTAGATTTGACATAAAAAAGCCAACACCTACAGCCCTGCCAGGGTCCCTGGTCTGGGGACTAGAAGGGAAGCTTTTCCCAGCTACTCGAATCCCGTGGGACCAAGAATGGAACAGGTCTCCACAATTTTCCCAGACAGATCACTGGGAAGATATGGGGAGCAAGGGAGAGGGGGAGCTGCAGGCTGAATCCCCATACTGCTCCCTCTCCTAGAATGATTTTGAAAGGAGCCAAAACATTCTCACTTTCAATGTAAGCAATTCAAATGGCCAAGTTTCATTTTGGAGATTTTAAATTACTTCAAGCTCAGAATTTAAAGCAGAACTTCAGGAATGTGAATACATGCAAACTAAATAGCAACAAATAAAATAGTCACGCAGACCCCTCTGTGAAATCAAAGAATCATAGAACTACAAGGGACCTGCAAGATCATCAAGTCGGGTCCCCTGCCATGGGCAGGAAGTTATTGGGCTCAGATGAGCTTGACAAGGTGCCTGTCCAGCCTCATCTTGAACACCCCCAGGGAGGGTAACTGCACCACCTCTGCTGGGAATGTGTTCTAGATTCTCCCAAGCCTTACAAAGATGTTTTTCCTTATATCCAACTTGAATTTACCTTCTATGGGTGCATCCACACATGCAAGCACATGAGCTTGCAGCAGCTCAAATAGAAGCGGTGCAAATTTGAGCTGGGGCTTTTTGCCTCAGTGCATGTGCTTGGATATGCACTTTGTTGAGGAGAAAATTGTGTCACTTGGGACAAAATAACCCTGCCTGACTCCTCCTGGATCTGCATCCAGGGGGAGCTAGAGCCCGGGGCCAGCACCTGTGCTGTCCCCAGCAGTATAAAAAGTTGCCCTGGCAAGCAGCTCAGGGCTACTCACTCTCAGGACCTTCTGAGGCCCAGCCAATTGGTACCTGGGGACACTACCCCTTGTGCCAGCTGGACTGCTGAAGAAGCCCTGAGAATTCACTGTACACTTTACTCACTGCAGCAGTCTGGCAGTGGGGGCTGCTGCCTGACTGTGACCTGCTGTGCACCTACCACACCCGGATGGGGACTGCACAGCCAGTAGAGGCATCCACCCCTCTGGGCTAGCTGCTAGTGGGCTGTGGCTGCAGAGTTGGCCTCTGTGCAGCACTACTGCCATGTGTGTCCCTGCCCAGCCATCTGGGCAGCTATCAATTGGAAGATGTTCCAGGTATGGTGGCCTGCTTTGAATTGTTAAAGCATGTCCTCCCAGCTCCATTTGGCTAAGAGGTCAGTCACAGCCAGATGGGTCCAAGGTGCCAGCTCTGAACAGGCAGGATCCTGTCACTGGCCTCCCTAGCAGGAATTCTGGTGTTCCCTATTGGAAAACTGAAAAATCCTTGATAAAAAAATCCCAAAGCCACTCTGTAAAATACCCCAAAATCCATGTTCCTCCACAAGTAAAACAAAAGACCACTATAAAGAGAGAGAGGGAGTGAAACAGAGACAGCAATCAGTTGGGCAATGTTTGATTGATATATCTATAGTGCTAAAGCAACATGGAAGCCTACCAGTGTCTCTATCAAAATAATAAAGTGAACTCTAAATATATGTATTCATGAATTCATGAAACATGAATTTATATTTTGCTGCCCTTCCACAGGGGCTACAGCCCCCACAGAGTGGTTACAGCCCCCCCAACAGGGACTACCATCCCACACAGGGGTTACGGCCTCCCAACAGGGGCTCTGGCCCCCACACAGGCTATGGCCCCCCAACAGAGGCTACTTCCCCTAACAGGGGCCAAATGGCCCCCACAGGGGACACCACCCCTCCACAAGGCCCACATCATGC
>NW_017728886.1:142427672-142446164 GCF_001723895.1 Crocodylus porosus
GGTGGGGCCAGCAGAAGTGCCCCATAATCCCCTCTCCCCTCCTCCAGCCCCCTCAACCCTTTACTTATGGCACTGGAGCCCTGGTGCTGAAGCAATTACTTCAGCACCAGGGTGAGGGGCCAGCCATAGAGACGCTCTGGCAAGCAAAGTGTTTCCATGGAAGACCCAGCCTCCGGTTGCCACAGACTGCCCCGCTTTCTTTAACTTCCTTTTTTTTAGACCCCTGGATATCTAGGGGTCTAATTTTCTCCCTGCACTGCATTTTTTTGTTCCCACACATGCCTCTTGCCCCCTCTCAAAGGTGTTTGAGAGGGGGCAAGAGGCATGTGTGTGCTAGTCCGGATGCACCCTATTAGTTTATGCCCATTGGCACTCATCATCCCTTGAGGTGCCCATCTGAATAGTTTCTCTCCTAGTTCCTGATGCTCCCCCCGGCTGTATTTGTTCCTGGAGTCTCTTCTCATAGGGCCTAGTCTGCATTCGCTTAAATAAATGGGTGGCCCTTCTTTGAACCCTCTCAAGCTTATCCACATCCTTCTTGAAGTGAGGTGCCCAGAACTGGGAACAGTCCTCCAGTTGAGACCTCACAAACACCAAATAGAGAGGGAGGAGAACCTCTCTCAATCTATTGGCCACACATCGGCTGATGCACACCAGAGTTTTGTTTGCCCATTTGTCATCCTTATCATACTTTTGGCTTATATTCATCTTCCAGTCAATCGTGAATCCCAGGTATCATTCAGATGCTGTGCCAACCAGTAGACCAATCCCACTTTGTATATTTGTGATGTGGGTTCTTCCTACCCAGGTGAAAGATCTTGCACTTCTTCCTGTTAAACCTCATCTGATTTCATTCCACCCATAAATCCAGTCTGTCAAGGTCATCCTGGATCTTTGCCATATCCTCCGGTGTACCTGTATTTCCCCACAGTTTGGTATCATCCACAAACTTAATCATTGCACTTTCCACTCCCTCATCAAAGTCATTAATGAATATATTGAATAGCATGGGTCCAAGCACCAATCCCTGGGGGCACCACTGCAGATGGCCCTCCAGGATGAGGCCATCCCACTGATCACCATTCTCTGGGAGCAGCCTCTAAGCCAGTTGTCCACCCACCTCACTGTAGACTGGTCCAGTCCAGCCTCCTTAACCAACTTTTCAAAGATTTTACCCAGGACTGAGGTCAGACTGATCAGTCTGTAGTTTGTGGGCTCATCCCTCTTCCCTTTCTTAAATATGGGCACCACATTGGCCATCTTTCAGTTGTCCGGGACCACTCCTAAGTTCCACAACTCTTCAAACAGCTTGGCCAGTGGCACTGCTGTAAGTTTGGCCAGTTCTTTCAGGAGTCTCCAGTGCAGATCATCAGACCCAGCAGACTTAAAAATGTCCAAGCATTGTAGGAGATCCCTCACCTGTTCTGGACTGATTTCACACAGGCTGTTACCTCCTTGCTATTCCCCGGGTCACTGGTCAGGTGAGCAGCCCCCATTGGGTTTTAGGAAGACAAACGCAAAGCACGTATTTAGGAGTTCTGTCTTTTTGCAGACATCGACTGTGGGCTTCCCCTGGGTATTCAGGAGGGTTCCCACAGTGGAGCCTAATTTTTTATTGCTCCCTATGCATCTGTAGAAGGACTTTTTGTTGTCTTTTACATTGGTTGCCAGTTTGATCCCAAGCCTGCCTTAGCTTTCTGTGTCTTGGAACTGCACGCCCTGGTGATACAGGTATATTCCTCCCCAGTTGCTCAGCTATTCCTCAATTGCATATACACTTCTTTTTTTCTTTTTCAAGAGCTCCCTAATATCCCTAGTGAGTCAGTGGGTCTCCTGGATCCTTTCCCACTTTTTGCCCATGTGGGGATGGCTTGCTTTTGAGGTATAAGAATTGCCTTCTTAAGGAAGCACCATCATTCCTGCACTCCTAAATCATCCAATTGCTGGTTGCAGAGGGCATCTCCAATGAGCCTCGAGTTTGCCAAAATCTGCCTTCTTGAAATTCAGGAACATCTGTTCTGGTGACTAGCTTCCCAGTCTTATGGCGGATGGTGAACCTTATCAGGTTGTGGTCACCATCGCTCAGAGTACCACCAATCTTCAGGTCACCTATGGTGTCCCCTTTGGTCAGCACTAAATCCAGAGTGGTATTGCCCCTAGTAGGCCCTCCCACAACCTGTGTCAGAAACAGATCATTTATTGTTGCCAGGAAGTTGGCGGACCTGCTGGAGGAGGCCAAATGGTCTTCCCAACAGATGTCTGGGTAGTTTAAGTCACCCATGATGATTATGTCTCTCCTGCTAGCTGCCTCTGTCAGTTCTCCTAAGAATGCTCAATCACTCACCTTCTCTTGGGAGGGAGATCTGTAGCCTGACAGGGACCCTTTCCTGCTGTCAAAGGTGACCTTCAGGGCCGGGTACTTCTCTTTCACATAGAGGGCCACACCTCCTCCCTTCTTCCCAATCTGATCCTTCCTATAAAGACTGTGACCCTCAATATTTACTGCCCAGCTATCTGTACCATGTGTACTACCATGGATATGTACCATCCCACCAGGTCTCCATCAACCCAATCAAATCAAATTCCTCATCAGCCAGAAAGAGTGTCAATTCCTCCTATTTCCCATGCTTCTGGCATTCCCATAAAGGCATCTAAGCTCTCCCCTAGTCACCTCAGGTTTTCTGTCACAATGTCTCTACCTCAAGATGTCAGTACCCATCTGAACATCTGTTGTTTGAATGCCCTCTTGTGTTTTTGTGGTTAATAGATTCTGTTTCAGCAGTAGAACCTTCTCCCTGACCCCCACATGTGCCTAATTTAAAGATCTCCTCAGCAAGTTGGTGACTCTCATAGCGAAGAGCTTCTTCCCCCTGCTTGTGAAATGAATACTGTCACTTGTGTGTTGGCCACTGTAGTTAAACTGAGTACCAGGGCTGAGGTATCCAAATCCCATGTGGTGACACCATCTTCTAAGCCTTCAACTGACCTCCTCAATACACTCCTCTGTCTGATAGCCATAGCCCCTGACTGGGAGGATTGCAGAGAAGACAACTTGCACTCCTAGGTCCTTGAACTTTCTCCACATGGTCCTGCTGTAGTTTCCCATGATCCTCCAGGGCTACTTCTTTCTGTGTCATTGGCACCTACATGGAAAAAGAGCATGGGGTAGTTGTCAGTAGGCCAGACCAGTTTAGGGATACTTGCTGTAACATTACAAATCTTGACTCCTGGAAGGCAGCAGACCTCTTGAACAAAGGGGTCTGGCCAACAATGGCTCCCTCTGTGCCTCACAGCAGAGCATGTCCCATGACTATCACTCTACATCATTTCCTTTCTGGGGTTGGTTGATCCTGCATGGGTGCATCATCCATTGATAGTGAGAGGGCTTTGTAACTGTTGTGCAGTGTTATTGGTAGGACAACTGTTGCATGTCATGGCTTCAGTCGTGATGTGACCAGTTTCTACCTGCTATCAGTTGGGTTATCTTATTCAGGCCCACTCACCAGCTTGGTCTCTGGGGTGTTCTTCTCCAGGTGCAGGGCACAGCAGTAAGCATCCATCTCTTCCTCATGTTCCCTGATGGTATGCAGCCTGTCCACTTCCTCTTGTAGCTCCCTCACCCAGCCCTCTAGAGCCTCCACCAGGAAGCACATCCCACAAGTAGGACCACCCATTTCCTTGATCCCAGCATCCAGCTGACACGCCAAGCAGCCCCCACAGCCTGGAGTCAAGGGCTCTATCTGCATTAAAGCCAGAACCGTAGACTCTGTCTGGGTGAAGACCTCTGAGGCACCAGGGTGGAGGGAGGCAGGGAGCATCCAGTCCAGGAAGCCTAGGGGTGCAGCACATACCCGTCACCATAATGCTAGATGACCCTGGTCGCATGGATGCCTGGGTGCTTATATAAGTACAAGACCAGATAAGTGTAATTGCTCCCATGTGTTCCTCACTAGCTGCTGCTCCTGCTGTGGTTAGGCAGGCAGGCTTGAGCAGCTGCCTGTAGGGGAATCCCCTAGATTCCTGGATTCTTGAGTGGCTGGGGGATTACCTGATGTCCAGCACTGGAGTACTTACCTCAGTGTGAGAGGAGGGGTTCGGTTGCCCACAGCATGCTATGCCATGTATGGGGAAGCCAGGGGCAACTCAGTACTGAGAATGCCCACCAGGCTGCCATTTTATACACCCACCTGTCCCACACAGATTCTGCTCACACAGTTACCTAAGGTGCTAGGCTAAGTTGGAGCAGGAGTGGGGCATGACCCTCTTCCATTCAGCTTCCCCCACCACTTAATCCCCACCCACTGTGGGCCTTGCCTACCTCCTGGCTCTGTGCTGGGGGATCAGGTTAGGATTGTTTGGTTAGTCCTTCAGGGTCCTGAGCTTGCAGAAACACAACAAGTTTTCACCCATGAGCCTCACACCAGAGCTGGACTTGAATACGGCTCTTGGCCATTGAGGGCCCTTTTTAAAATCCCGCGAACTCTGATGTCACGCAGGCTGGTGCATGCACAAACCATTGCTAGTGCTATGCCATGCCAATTACCAGGACGGGTGTCCCTGTCCCTGCCTCACCAGAGAAGGAGAAAGGGGCAGGTTAGTGTCCCCTGCTTCCCTTAACTCCCATGCAGCTCCCTAAGGGGCTGGGCTAAGTTGGAGCTGAGGGAAGAGTGACCCTCCTTGGCTCCACTCAGCTGCCCCACCACCTAATGCCTACCCACATCTACCTCCCAGCTACACACTGGGAGATTGGGTAGGGGTCATCTGGAGGGTCCACTGTGATCTTGTACTCATAGGGGCATGACAGGTTTTCACCCATGGTTCTCACACCAGAGCTAGACCCAAAAAACAAATGACACTATGGAATCTGTGTCTGTACATGGAATTTGCGTGCGAAACAATGATCAGTCTTCACTGTAGCTGTAAAAATGCAAATCCTAACTGTGGACTTGAGAAGCTGCAGTTTGCATTACTGGAACTCCTCAGTCTCTGCACTGAAATTGCTACTGCAGCCTGCACCAGCTGAAAAAAAAATTACATCTTGCATCACTGCATACTACAGTCAGCAATAATGTCAGCAATGTTTTTCCCCATTAATTGACTGGGGCTATTGTGGGTATGCCAGTCACTTCTGTAACCTGTTAGCATTCCAGTGGGACAAGTACTGGGATCAGAAGTTCCAGGTCTATGGCTTTAGCTGCAGTTTAATGTGCTAACACTATTTTATGAATTTTCAGGACTCAATCATTTGGAGTGATGATATATCAGACACAATCTGACTACCAGATAATCCTAGGTGATAGTATGAGTTCTTGATACCAGTCTAAGGGTCTCTTGGTCACCATACTAAATAGTGTTGTGCCTGACAGGTTCCATAAGAAAGCCAGAGTATCTTTAGACATATTTGTACTAATATGCAGCATATTTAATTGCATTGATGCATAAGAAAATATGTTTCTTTCATATTTTGAAGGATGAATTTTTAATAACTTAATTACAATTTCACAAAAAAAGGAATCATTACTCGCTACACATTCTGAATCATTCCATATCAAACATGGGTCTCTGAAATTGCCCTGTACATGTATATTAATGATACCATCAGATGCTTAAAAGACATGCCTTGAATAATACATACAATTTAAATTAACTCCCATTCTTAATGTTCCCAGTGAAAAGTGAAGGCAATCAAATTGTTAAGTCAGGTTCACTCACAATTATCATCATTATTACAGTATTATTATTTATTATTAATATAAAATCAGTGTTCTGGATATATTTACTAGCAAGCTCAAGCACTCTGCTCAGGCACCAACCTTTAAATGTCACAAGCACTGTAGAACAGTTCAAGGCTCAATAAATGGAGAGAAAGTTCTGGGATCTGACAGCTGAAAAAAGTACATTCCTTTCTTATTTTATTTTATTATTTTTTTTAACAAAACCAAAGACCATTTGCTTCTCTTTTTTGGTGCCAACTAAAGTAGACGAGCTGCTACCCTAGACTGCATCTGTCAAGTCTGACTCTGGGGCAAGCTAATGGGTAACTGTTGCTATTTCCTTCATAGCTCTGAACTGCAGGAACATCAGAGCATCTGCTCCATAGTTGATAAATGGTTTTGGTTTTGGTTTTTTTTTAACTCTTCTACCTGATGTCTTCAGGTACCAAACCCTGCCTCCTAGATCTCACTTGAAAGGGAACTCTCAATATGCCAGTAGCCTGTCAGTGCCACAGGGGAAAAAGCATCCTGGACAGAGGGCCTGGCCCATCTTCTCTGATGCTCAGACAGGAGCACAGAAGAATTATGTGTGAAGAGAGAGAGTGTGTAAAATCAACTAAAAATATTAAGTAGGGAAATGTCTGGAAATAATCTACATAGAGAAGTCTGTGAGAGAACGATAAATAAAGAACGAACGAACTGAAAGTAAGTTCAGCTCCACTTTCTCTTGTGGATGTGGTATGGAAGCTGTTAGGAGCAAGCTCATAGGAAATTTCTAAAATGATTGTTTCATCCCTGTTTATACCCTCTGGCCTGATCATTGTGAAATTCTCCAGGAAAGTCATAGGGGCATAAAACAAAGTTTTAAAATGTTGTTTTCTTCTTGGGGGGGAAGGGGTTAACTTTCTTATTTATTTATTTTTTAATTAACTGTGTTTTTTTCCCTCTTTAAGTACACTGTCCATAAACACCTAAGCATTGAAAGGAGGTCTGCTTCATTCACTACCTGTTTTTTGACTGACTAGTATTATGTACATAAACCTCTGCAGGACAGAGCAAGCAATTTCAAAGGCCTCTTTAAAGGGATAGGTCTCCCAATTCATAAACATGAATTATTTGCTGTAATATAGGATTTCAAGTACTTACTGCCAATCAACTAACTCATTTGCAAATGTTTAGTTGCATTCTAGGTGCTCTGTGCTGCGACCTGGGCATATCAAGGTTTCCCCAAAGACATTAGCACCACTGTATTCAAGCCACAATAAATCCATTAATTCTGATTGTGGAAATGCCTATGGGCAACTTAGTTGTGTGTTTACTGTATACTGGGCAGTTTTGCAGAGGAGACCTCTCAGGTTGCTGACCTGGGGCATTTTAGGCACCCCAAGGAAATATATTTCAGCAGCCCAAGGAAACTTCGTATCCAGTCTCTGGCTGATTGGGCAGGTACATTAATGACAGCCTTTCTATTACTGTGATTTACCTGCACAATTTGTTGTGTTCTCTCTCAGGTATGTTGTTTCCATTACAAAGAATTTACATTTTTTGTTTGTTAGCTTTAAACCAGCAGATCTTCCCAAAACCGCTGGGAGCCTGTGGTCATGCTCTTTTACTTCATTACCCAAATCAAAACTTCATCTATTTAGATCTGTTTATCCTGTGGGTTGTATTTTCTAGCAAAACACCTTGAATTTAAAATGCAGCCCAAATGATCATCTGAGGAAACAATCTCTCTCAAAAGGGGTCTTGAGTACATGCAAGCAGAATTTCTGTTTCCCTAAAAGCAACTACCAGAATTCTGTTGTTTTGTGAAATGTAAGAAAGATAGTTAGTATCAGTTTTTTTCTCCCAGAATTCTTCCTCTTCTAGGTAACAAAAAAATATTTCCTTATTATGTCCTGCCCCTTTTGTAAAACATAAACAAAGGTTTGATCTTATTTTTTTATATATATAATGACTACCCACTGTACCTACTCTTGCAGTTCTTCTACTTACTTTGTTGTCCCCAAAACAATGATTTCAACTAGCAGCTCTTTTTACCTCTATCTCAGGTAAAGGGAATTTACCTAGCAGCACCCAACTCAATCAGATCAAGCCCACATACCTGCTTGCCACAGCTTCCAGAGTCACCATCAGCACTAGCAGCTAAGGAGTTAATGTAACCACTGTTTCCCCGCCCCTGCTCCCATCACCACAGCTGCTGCAGATATTGTGTTGGCACAGCCATGATTTAGCCAACTCATCTGCAGTACCTGATTTAACCATCTGCAAGCTTCATGCAAGGCCATCATTTGGACAGGCCTGCCCTAGAAGATGCCCTCAAACTCTTCTGTAATCATTTTAATCCCATGTCTCTCTAACCAGCATGTTCCTTTGATGGAATGAAGGGCTTGGCACATTTTGAACACGATAATGAGCAGGGGGTTTTCTTCCTGATGCTATCAAAAATTGTGTCCTTTCTTATTTGCTATTTATTTATTTATAGATTTAATTCACATGCTTTGTTAATTGGGATTAGTTCACCACTATAAACTGAAATGAAATTCAGGGTTTATCTTCTATTACACTCAGTGCTTGTTTCAGTGCTAATACTGCTGATTTTGACATCATATATTTTGGCACACCTAGATTCAGTTTAAACCAAGTGTTGCATTTCCTTTTAGATCGGTAGTTCAAGCAACTTCTGCTGCACTGCAGTCTGTTACTGCAATGAAGAATTCCTCTGAGTAAGCAATGTGGTGTTGTTCTGTTTGTCCAGGTTGTGTTCACCCTGCTGCTATTCACAAATTTTGCAGCGACTCCACTGCAGTTCTTGCACCATTTTCCAAATGCCAAGCCTTCTCTTGGCTTAAATTTTTTGTGTGCCATTTTTTTGGACATTATGTTTGTTTTCCATGCACTGTTCTGCTTCAGATTTTTTTTTTCTTGTAGAATTTTTGGATTCTGTTTTGTACTCAGTATCCACACTTTATCCAGTCTCATCAGTTTCAGTCTAGATGGAGGGATTTCCTTTATTTAACAAATGTTACTTGCTTTTTCAATGATAATTCATGACCTTCCAATAGTCTTCCTTTAAGGTATTTTTGTCTTGGATATCTATCATGTGTTCATCTATTTTTAGGGACATACTTATGCCCCTGGCATGGCAAAATTGGCTATACAGCCTTAAATCAATCATACAAGAGTGTAGGCTGTAGCTGTGTTGGTCTAAGGATATAAGCAGACAAGGTTCTTTGGGTGAATCTGATATCTTTTTATTAGACAAACATAAATAGTTGGGGAAAAAACATTTAAATAAACTTAACCTGAAAAGTTGCTAATTTTTTTTTCCAACTAGTTACGTTGGTTTAATAAAAGATATCAGATTCACCCAAAAAACCTTGTCTGCCTTAAATCACTCATAAAATATTCTGTGTTTCATCTTTTCATACCCTCTTATAAACAAAGCAAAGCACATGTTTCTCTTTTACAGGACCAGTACTCTGCAGACTTTTGCTTTACTTTTTTATAGTTAGCTTCCTGCCACAGTTAACTCAAAATTATTACAACTTTGAGTGCTTTATAATCATCTGCTGTCAGAAACAAGTCTACCTCCTGACTTGCTTTTTGATAGCACCCATTGCTTGCAGACAGAGTGAAATGATTTTTAAATCTCCAGTTGTCCTCTACATTTCAAGAAAGTTTCAGTTCTGATGGGGCTTTTAATTGCTCCCATTTTTCCACTTTGAGTATTTTCTTAGCTCATTTCTTTCTGGGTACCATATGCAGTTCATTAATCACTCAGAGCCAAGGAGTCTGACAGAGGTCTGCTTCATTCAGGTCTGCTTATAACTGTTGATCAACTGATTAGTGTTCCAGGATTCTTTTCAGAACGTAACAAACTGTTCAAGCTTGCTCATAGTATAGCTTTTTAAAGGTAGTATTTCCCACAGGAAATAAGCATCCTTCCCTAATGGGTACAGAAGGGCACCTGCATCTTGCAAAGGGCCTGCTTGTTTGATGCCTCACTGGAGCATTTCAGAAAAAGATGGGAACGGCCCTCTTCATGTATAACACTGGACTCTTCTCCCAAACGGATCTGACATGCATGCAGCGTGTCTTCTGAACCCCTTCCTTGTCCCCATATAGAATAGTTAAGATAAAATTCTGCAGAGAACTTCCCAGAAATTATTTCAGGAAGGCATGATCCAACTACAGTTTATAGCTACCAATTAACTGAATAGAATATACATACATGGCTACTTGGGTCTTTTACATTGTAACTACTTCAGTACCCTTTAACTGTAATCAGCAAAGTATCAGCAGTAAAGTATACCCTTATGGAAATGTTACAGGCATGGCCCCAAATATCATTGCTTTTCTCTGCATGACTTAGGGCTATAACATTCTCTGGTATTCTATGCCATTAAAACTAAATGAAATATATTTCATCTCTTTTCTTTTCACACTGAATGGTCTGATTGCAAAACTAATGCAATGGGAAGTGTTTCATGTGAATTCAATCTTGTAACAACCCCTCATCAGAAAGTGGAAGAGCTCTTAATCTGTAAAATTTTAAACAACAAGAACCCTGTAAAATTACTTATTTTGCGTTAAGGTTTTGGTAAACTTATTATGAAAAAAAATCATAAATGTCTGTTTTTTGCAAACAGGTTGTAAGCAGAAAAAAAGGTTTCAGATTTAAGCATGCGCACACACACTCATGCACACACACCTTCTCTAGTCTACAGCCAAAACTACTTTTTTTGGTTTGTTTTGTTTCTTACTTCCAGTCTCTTAATCAAACTGCAAGTGGCAACGTGGAAGATAGCAGGGTTAAGAGAACTATGCCTTTACCAGAGTGTTTGAAGCAGAAGTACACAGGGGTCATGGGCTTAATCACAAAACACATTGACAGGGAGGGAGAATGCCCAGGTCAAGATCAAGGGCTCCAAAGTAACTTTCTCTGTATTACCAAAAGAAATGGGAGAAAAAGCAATTGTTATTAAGTTTAAACCCAGGCCCAGATGTAAACCCAGTTCCAGCAACTTCATTTTCTCATTCTAGCTGCAGAAGGCATAAGAGTATTTTGGCTGAGACTGTGCTTCTGTGCATCCCATGGGATCTTGCCTGTGAGGGTACAGTCATGCTTCCCTCCAGCACGTACCACCTTCAGGGATGACTTTTTTACATCAAAACCCTCAGAAGCAAAATCACTGCAGCAGTATCCAGCTAAATGATTCTGCTATAGGAAGCAACAGGAGTGAGACAGTTGAGCAACTGAGTGACCTGCACATGGCACAGTATTTAAAATACAAATGGAACTGGATTGCAATCATGAGCCCAGATTAAATAGATAAAAATTGGAGTCCTCCCCAAAAATAAAAAACCTTACCTCTTTGAATGGGACTAGCTATGTGATACAGATGCTTGTAACAGGTGAGTGACTGACAATTAGTTTCTCTATTGCTCCTGTTGAACTACAATCTTACAATTTGGTGACTCATACATTTTGAGTCAGTGTAGGAAAGCAATCCCAACTGAAATTCAACCTTTCTATCACCCAAAGATCATCCATTTCAATTAAATTTCAGCCATTCTAGTCCTGTCCTTGCAACTTAAATACTAGAAGATATGAGGTCTTAAAATTTGGAAGAGTGAGGGTCATCTGAGGTCATTATTTATCAGGTTTTTTTAGACATAAATATTGCCAGTGGAGAGTCAATGTGCCTGAAGCACTGCCTTAATGGCCACATCTGCCCAAACGGAGGACAGTATCAACCTGCATTACTGTTTTCTTGGCTGTGGAATATAACCCTCCCACACATACACCTTGCTAAGGCACAGTCTGTCGACCTTCAAATAATGCTGCAAGGTCAATTCTTTTACAGAAGCTTTTCACTGAAGTGATGGGTTGATAGAGAGTAAGGAGTTGGAGAGAGAGTGTCTATTTATAATCTTCATAGGTTGGAAATGACTAAAAACTGACTCTGGGAAAAAGTTGAATTTTTTACTGTATATTTTAAGTGGTTGAAATATATATGAATGTAAATCCCAGAACCTACATTATACATGAAAATAAATGTACACAGATGCACACAATGGAAATATACTTTTTCACACAATCACGACTACCAGTTATATACTGCTTACCCCTAAGCCATATGTGAGGATGGATTAACTGCTTTTCTTAGTTAACAGAAAATCATTTATTTAATTCAAAGAATATTCTGCTTCTACAGCACTTCATGAGCAGACCTACATTCAGTATGTCTACACCACAGTCATTGCATAGGGCAGGTCTGTACTGCCAGTCAAAAGTGTAGCTGTGGCATACATAGACATTCCCAAAATAGATTTAAGAAAGTTAAATGACACAGGCCTGAGTATTTAGGTAAGACTCTAGGATGGCTAACACAGCGCATGCAGTAGCCCATGTTGCTCCATTTAAATGGCTAGCAGTATGAAAGCTGAGTACTTTAAGGCTAGTTCAGGTACCTCTACATGAGCTGTACCTCAATCCTGTGCCAAAGGCTGAGTGGTACTGGTATTGTCAAGGGCACGAAGGGATCTTTTGAAAGCCATTGTCAAAAAGTCATAAAGAGAGAAAAAAAGAAGGACCTCAGTCTTTCACCTTATTGCTTACCCATATCAGAGGGTGCCTTTCCACATATATAGGACATAGGATAGAATCAGCTACATTGTAGGACATGCTAGGACAAAGGCTCAATGTAAGGCAATAGTGTTACCAGTTTTTTCCACTATCTGGATTTCGTCCAAGGACTATAAAATGAAAACCAGAAAAAATGTTTCCCTGCTGTAGCCCTAAGCCACACAGGAACTGAAGATAATACAAAACAAAAGATGTTTTGTGACATGTAACAGATCACCACATTCATTTTTACTAGGTTCATAAGAAAGGATATGAACTCAAGCCTTCAGAGGTGAAAATCTAATGCGCTAGACACATAGGTTTCCCCACCAGGGTGTCCCACTCTGCTAGTTTTTGGGGAGTTTTTTGGTTTATTTTAGCTAGATCTGTAGTGGCATAGGCTTTAAGACTAATTATGCAATACCTGTATGTTAAAATAGTAGATATTAAAGGGGTATTTTTTCATACAAATTAATGGAGATTAATTAAAGGCCTTCATAAAAGCATCCTCTACTCTGCTTTTTATCCTGCAGGTTTTACAGGGCCTTTCCTGATGTTTTCCTTTAAAAAAAAAAAAAACACCAACAACAACTACACTTCTCTTTCCTCCCCTTGTGGATAAGTGTTTCCTAGCTTTTAGCTGTCAAAAAGCAGATATATCTGTACCACAAGCCTTTTTTTTTTTTTCTTTCCAGGTCAGCTTTCACCTCCTGGGTGTTGCCAACACACTGGATGTGTTTGTCTCTGAACTTCTCTGCTCTTCATTCTAGTCTGTCAGGATCAATTACAAGGTTTGCTTTTACAACGCTGGGTCTAGTGACCTGGACACTTTTCTGTATCCCTGGTGACCTGCACAAGGAACACATGCCTGATGAGAAAATAAAAATGAGAGGAACAGCTTGAGTAACCTATGTGCAGAAGGGGCAAGTAGTCCACATGCACAAAAAAAGGAGAGAGAGAAAAAATATGCTAAATTATCAAAAATGCTAGAGGAGACAAAGATGCCAACACATATCCTCTCCCTCCCACTTAACTTTTCCCTCTACTCAAATTTTCTTCTCACACTCCTACTTAAGAGAATCTTCTCTTACAGCTTCAGGAACACACATCTGAGTTTGCCATCCTTTGCCCAGATAGTTGTTCTGTCTTTCCTTTCCTACTGTTTCCCCAGCTCAGCTCCAGCAGCAAAAGCTTAGAGCTTACATCATTCATGGGAAATATAAACGCTGGAGGAAAAACAAGACAATCTGGGCTGATGTACAATCAAAGGGTCTCAGGGGTATTTTTTAGGATGTTGGACAGAAAGTATAATGAGTTTTGTGAGTCACAATGGAAACAATCATTTAAAGTCATTTGAGGAGGAGGTTTTTCAAATAAAATGTAATTCCTTTTAAAATAAAATACAATTAACCAACATAATTATTTTTGTTGTATTGTATTATAATTATTGGGTTATCCTACACTTTGCCCTCTTTACAAAAGATCTCAAAGCACTTTACCCGTGCTAATTAAATGTCACAAAAGCTCAAGAATTGTGTGGTTATTCCCAATTTATAATATAACCTGATCTTCTAAAGGATCTTAGAGAGGCCCACAGTTTCCTTCTCATGGGGAAAAAAAGGAAACCTTAATCTTTCTTTTTCTGCACCAAGTAGACATACCAATCAAACACCCTGCTGCTGATCTAACATCCATCCAGGATCTTTACATGTGTTCAGAATTCTACTGAAATCAGTGTAGGCTCAGTAAAAGGGCAGGTATCACTCTGCAAATTCGGGGACAAGTCTTCAGTGGATGCCTTGTAAACTGTATGTCACCTTGACAAGGATCAAACTGCTTGAACACCTGTATAATCTCTTGGCAGAATTAAAAGAGCGCATTTATCACTGGAAATATAGGCTTAGCTTAAATAATTGTTCATAGGTGCAGTTCTATCTATTGCACAAATGCCTGTTTTAGTCCTACCTCTAATCAGAATTTTCAGGATTGTGCAAAAATAATGTGTCCAGTCTCAGAAATCATGAGATTGACTTAAAATAAAATGGAAAGCTTGGGGCTCTCTTTTCTTACTTTCTGGTATCTGAGCCTTTGGCATGTACCCAGGTCATGTTTCCTTGCTTTTCTCTGCACCATGAGGACCAGAAACTTTGGTTTTGTTTTAAATTGAAGCTTAGTTTCTCATGTAAGTACCAGAGACCAAGAGCTGGAGATTTAAGAAACACACAGATATCAATAGGCACTATCAAATCAAGAATTGACAACATGATCATTTTTGAAGGATAAAACAACAATGCTAAAATTAAATGTATTTGTTTCCATAAAGGATCATCTATGAAAGTATTCATCTGTTTGTTTTACATTATATTTTGAGAGTCATTCCATTTTAAATTTGGAAAAAAAAGTTCATCCTTGAGCAAATCAGAAGAAAAAATTTCTACACATCAGCAAATCTAACACATCAAATGCTTATGGCTTTACTTTATTTTTTTTAATGGTTTCAGTGGAATACCCAATGCCTTAAAGATGACTCCAGTTTTCTTTGCTTCTTATTTACTCACAACTCCCTTCTAGCCATATATTTTGTTCTGTGAATCCAGTTGATGAAGTGGCATGTGACTTTGTTAGACACAAACCTAGCATTCTGTCTCTAAAAAATATCCATATGCAGGTCCCTGGAGTCACACCAAAAGTCTCCAGGGCATTCAGAAAGCATGAGAATGCACAAGTTTTGAAGGAGGTGCTCTGTTGGCAAGCTTCCAAATGTATTTGCATATTAGGACCTCTTTTGTGAAAATCTCTCCAGGAATAAGGCAGTTAGACACCTGCCAGTTGCCTGCAGTGGCACCATCCCACTGTGATGTTAATGAGATGAACGAGAGCACTGCAGAGAGCTGCAATAATTACAGGGTGCAGAGCTTGTCTTTTCCTGGACCTCCTCTCTGGGCTGCCTGTTCTTTAAAGCAGGGTCTTTTGTAATACTAATTACAAATGTTAATTAAACATTTCTTTGGAATTTTGCCCCCCAATAGGTCATATAAACAGGGAATGTCAGCAACAGGCTCAGATCATTATCAGCCATGTAAGAAAAATACAAGTTATTTGCTCTCCTTCTGCAATCCCTCCAAAGATATAATTTTTATTCCTACTTTTATTTATTAAACTGATACTCCAGCCAATAAAATATAGGAGTGTTTATAGAAGGATAAATTAATAATAGTTTCAGTATTAATAACATTAGGCAGCTAGATACTTCTAGCCCTACTAAGTACAGCCTTACTATTAAAGTAATACTATTTACTTTACTGAAATGATTTGGAGAAGGCCAGATCCTGTTCTCCTTAGCCATGCTGAGTAGTCCCATAATGCGAACTTGGAGGAAAAAAACTAATAATACTTTTACCAAAAAATGGAGTTGCAAAAGCACCAAAACAATGTATTTACTTTCATTAAAAAGAACCATCTTTCACACAGTAAGTGACCTAATTTTTTTCAGTTGTTTAGAATGGACTAAAGAACCCCAAAATGAAATAACTTTTTTTATCTATCAAACAAAAAAAAAAATCAAGTTGACTGTAAATTAAACAGTGTTTAACTAACACTTGTTTCATCAAAACCTCAAAAAAAAAATTGTTTCAGTTCAATTGAAATTTCTGGGTTTTGTTTTTTGGTTTGACCCCTACAGCAAGAATACCTTTATAACTCTACTTGTTACATATCTGGTGCCTTTGATTTCATACCATGCAAGAAATACTGATAGAAATATCCCCCAAATAGGAAGCTACTTAATATGAGAACTGGCAGTAGAATTAGGTATTATTAGTATTAGTATTAGTGTCAAGCATAATTGTACAGCCTGAGCTCTATTTTACTTGCTACTTACCCTGAGCCATTTATTTTATTAAGTTTTATCTTCCTAAAAGTCAACAAGGACTACTGGTCCTTAGGGAGAGGCATACATAAAGGGGTCATGATAAGAAGTAGCTCAGATCAACTCAAGAAACTTAATTGTATAGAACAAGGGGTAATTGTATGATGAACCTTTTAATCAGAAGATAAAATAATCTCTACCCCAGTTATTTCTTTCTACTTTTCTCCAAGAAAAATAACAAAAAAAATGCCTTAGGGTAAGGGGAAAGACCAAATAGTCCCCAGAGGCTCTGGCCATCTCTGAAACCCTTCAATAAGCCCCACATGCCTACGCTGCTCTCCACAACCTTCAATAGACACTAAAACTGCAGGAAAAAGAAATCAATGCTTTGAACCCACTGTAGATCTCATCGTATGTTAAAACTTTTGTATGTTTTATTGTCTATAAGAAAGAGTTGCTTCCCCAAGTACGTGCCAAATCATATAGCCATATAGCTCTATTTCCGCATTTTCAAGACTGCCCAAAGTTTCTACCACCACATTGGAGTTTTATCCAAATCTATACTTATGCTCCACATCCCTTGTGGTCCACATCATCCTAATTATTATATGCCCAGATTAAATCTCATTTGACCCATATTTATTTTCACACAGAGTTTGTCACAGCTTTCAGGATCAGTTGGTAATTGTTATAACTGTGAATTTTAAATCAGCAGATTCATAGATTCACTGATTTAAAAGCCAGTAGGGACTCTAGTGGTCTAGGTGGCAGACAGCATCAAGTGCAGTACCACAAGGGTTGGTCCTAGGGCTGTTTTTGCTCCGTATCTTCATTAATGATGTAGACTGTGGAATGCATTACACCCTAAGCAAGTCTGTAGATTACACCAAGCTGCAGGGGGCAGAGGGGAAGGAGGATAGTATATACACTGGAGGGTAGGGCTAAAATTCAGAGTGATGTAGACAAATGGCAGGATTGAGCCAAAAGAAATTTCATGAGGTTCAGTAAGGACAAGTGCAATGTCCTGCACTTACCACAGAAGAATCCCATGCACTGCTGCAGGCTTTGGACCAACTGAGTAAGCAGCAGCTCTGCAAATGAGGGCCTTGGGGTGACAGTGGACAATAAACTGAATGTGAGTTAACAGTGTGCCATTGTTGCCAAGAAGGTAAACAGCGTACTGGGCTGCATTCGTAAGCGTGTTGCTAGTGGATTGACAGAAGTACTTCTTCCCCTCTGTTCTGCACTGATGAGGCCACAAATGGAGTAGACACTACAGAAATGATGTGGACAAGTTAGAGTGAGCCCAGCAGAAGACAATAAAAATTGTTGTGGGAAACTCCCTCCTGAGGGGGACTGAAGAAGCAGTCTTCCGCCCCAAACCCTTGCCCCATAAGGTCTGCTACTTCCTGAGGAACTGCATCCCAGACATAGCAGAGGGGAGCTTATCCAGCTCTCCCAAAGCTTATCTAGCCCTCCAAACACTACCTTATGCTCCTTATCCATGTGGGCACAAATGACACAGTTCAGAGTAATACCATGTCATGAGTGGCTACAGGACCCTGGGAGCAGGCCTCAGGGAGTTGGGGGCACAGGTGTTTATGTCCTCAATCCTCACAGTTATGGGTCATGGGCTGAGGAGGGAGAGACGGACTGAAGACTATGGTGCTGGTATCATCATGAAGGCTTTGGCTTTCACGATCATAGTCCACTCTTTGGTGAGAGAAGCAGTGATCTGCTGGGAAGAGATAGCCTCCACCTCACCTCACTAGGAAGGAAGATCTTTTCAACTAGAATGGCTGACCTACTCAACTGGGCTTTAAACGAAGCCCGCCAGGGGATGGGTAGACTATCACCAAAGCAAGCCCACTAGGCTAGCACCACAAAACCAGCACATTAGGGCATCCAAGGGAAACCACTCCTACCCCAGCCCTGGAATAGTGTCCTTCTGGGAGTGTAAGGAAGCCTAGGGCTTCCAATTGTATACTTACATGTCTGTACACCAGTGCCAGGAGCTTGGGGAACAAGCAAGAGGAATTGGTCCTCCTGCTAAACAAGAATGACTATGATCTTATCAAGATAATGGAGACCTGGTGGACCTATACCTATGACTCAGCCACAGATATAGACAGCTATACCCTATTTCATAGACATTTCATAGACATTAGGGCTGGAAGGGACCTTGGGAGATCATCAAGTCCAGCCCCCTGCCCAAAGGGCAGGGAGTCAGCTGGGGTCATAGGATCCCAGCAAGATAAGCATCCAATTTACTCTTGAAG
>NW_017728886.1:142446175-142500205 GCF_001723895.1 Crocodylus porosus
GACTGTTCCAGACCTTGGGGGCTCGGACAGTAAAGAAATTCTTCCTTATGTCCAGCCTGAAACGGTCTTGCAGGAGTTTGTGACCGTTCGACCTATACAGGAGAGATTGTGTGGGAAAAAAAAAGGTGGAGGTGTAGCTCTCTCTGTCAAGGAAAGATACACGTCCCTGCAAACTGACATTGGCACCCATGGAGGATGACTGGAGACCCTCTGGGTTAAAATACATGGGGAATTTGGCACAGAGGACACAATGGTAGAAGTCTACTACAGACCTCCTAATCAGGAACAGGAATTTGACCAGGAATTTGCTAGGGAACTGACTAAGGCTGCACGCTCTCAGTGCATGGTTGTCATGGGAGACCTGGTGGCTGCCTAAAAGTATATAAAGGGATGTACATCAGGATCTGGGTGAACATCTGTTCAGCACTCCAAACAATAACAAACTCCTCCAAGACCGTTATAGGCTGGATAAAAGGAAAAACATCTTTACCACCCAAGCCCCCAAGGCCTGGAATAGACTCCCCTTAGAGGTGGTGCAAGCACCTACTCTGGACTCTTTCAAGAAACATTTGTATGTTTATCTTGCTGGGATCCTTTGACCCCAGCTGACTTCCTGCCTGCTGGGCAGGGGGCTGGACCCAATGATCTTATGAGGTCCTTTCCAGTCCTAATGTCTGTGCATCTATGAATGTATGAAAATGTTTAGGGGACTGGGGCACATCACTTATGAGGGGAGGCTGAGAGAACTGGGCTTATGTAGTCTGGAGAAGACAAGACTGAGGCAGGATTTGATAGCAGCCTTTAACTACATGACAGATGGTTACAAAGAGGATGGAGTTATACCAGTCTCAGTGGTGGCAGATGATAGAACAAAGGGTAATGTTCTCAAGTTGCAGCAAGGGAAGTTTAGGTTAGATCTTAGGAAAAACTCTCCCTAGGAGGATGGTGAAGCACTGGACCAAGTTACCTAAAGAGGTGGTAGAATCTTTATTCTTGGACATTTTTAAGGCCTGGCTTGGCAAAGCTCTGGCTATAATGATATACTTTGACATGGTCCTATTTTGAGGAGGGGGTTGGTCTAGATGACCTCCTGAGGTCCCTTCCAACCTAAATTTTTTATATTTCTATGATTCTATTACTCTAGAGTAAAGCTTCAAATATAATGCTTTGGAGCAGGTGCACAGTGCCTAGTTGAGGGGTGTCAAACACATTTGACCCTATGGACCAGATGAAGAGCATGAAGCTGGTCTGAGATCTTTATCAGGCACACAGACTAGCCCTGTGCATTGGAGCTAGCACACAAGGCCAGTCTGACACATACACTTCATGAAGTGCATGCCCTGGACAACCACGAGGCGCCTGTGCTTGACCAGTACCATATGCTAGCTGTGGTGCATGGGGATGGGCTATTCACCTATCCAGATTGGTTCTGGAGCCATTGTACAGAGCCAATCTGGCAGGGAGCTACATCCAGTACATGCCTCAGATCAGCTCTCTGTGCTGTGTGCAGCACACACACAGTCCAATTCTGCATGCCACTAGGGCTAAGTACAGATAGTCAAAAAACCCCTGGCTGAATGGATTCAATCTTTGCAGGTTAATCTAAGTGGCATAGATTGAACCAATAAGTAAGTGAACAGGCATTCCCTTGTAATTATGGAAATACTATCACATGCCTGCAGTGGCCCAGACTAGAAGCCAGGAGGAGGGAGGGGGGCGCTCCCTGCTCAGCTGGATCAGACAGCTTGGACCAAGGCTACCCCACCAATCCTGCAAGGGGAGGAGTTGCAGGGAAGGTGTAAAGTATCCTGGTATGCTGGGGGACAAAGTTAACTTGAATCTGGAGGGGATTTGAAACAGAAGTTAAATAAACTGATTTAACCTGAATCAGTTAAGTCTGATACTACATCCATCCAGGTTTATCTTAAACTACTTTCAAAATAGCCAAAACTGGTTTATGTAAACTGAACTTATGTTGTGTTACAGATTTGAACCAATTTCTAATCACTCATACTAGTTTAAGTGTATTTTTGTTCCTAGCCATGCAATGGATGTTGGTCCAGTCCAAGGCTCATGCTGCACACAGCACCCGGGACCAGGACATGGTGTGCTTTGCATGCCATGCCCATACCAGATCAGCCTTGCATTCTGGCTCTGGTACACAGAGACAGTCTGTGGGCCCAATCTGGACCAGCCAGGAGCCAGCGCATAAGGATGGTCCAAGGCAGGGATTTCATATAGCATGTACACTAGACTTGTCCCTCTGATTCACGAAGCACACACAGCACTGGGTCCAACTCTGTGTGCTGCATGGGGCAGAGGGGGCTGGGGCCAGCATGTGCTTCATACATTATACGGAGTTAGTCCAAGGTCCACAGACTGGATCTGGCCTGTAAGCCCTATCTTTGATAAACATCATCTAATCTAAAAGGACTTCTAAAGGTATCTGAGATAAAACACACTTTTTGTGCTCACTTTATGATCCTCTAATTCCAGAATGGTTTTAAAATAAAGTTTATTCAGCCTATAATGTGTATGTTTGCCTTTGGGTGTATAAACCTGAAGAGGCAGAAATGTACAGGTTTAAGAGTTAAACACTGCACATGTATACTCAGTGCTTTTTCATAGACCTTTTTTAGAGTGTACACACATTGTGAATGCACAGTTTATTATGCCAATGGTCTGTGGATAACACTCCCTATATGCCTATTGGCATGATAAACTATAAAGTTAAAAGCATAACATAAATGCAGAAAAGCAAAAAAAAAATTTGAAAGTAGGATTTACATTCTACCCTTAATCCATCCCTTAGTTGTTTTCACATGGCTCAGAAAATAGAAATGTTATATGAATATAAACATTTTGAAAATCCTGTGAATTCTGAGACGTCTCCAGGTCTCATTAAAAATGACCCATTTTTCATCATTTTGTAATATTTTCCAAATTTTAAAAGTATATTAAAAACGATAATTGTGAAGGGAGGGGATTCTGTCCTTTATCTTTTTGATAACTGTTCTAGCTCCCATTGAACCAAAGGTGAAATTATTCAGTGTCAAGGAAATTCTAGGTTAGCTGCTTGCTTTATTAAAAACCCCTATTATTAAAAGTAAAATGTCAGCTCAAGTACCACCATTTAATCCTGCACTGGGTTACATGTGATGTGATACTCATGTTTCAGCTTTTGGCAGCTGCTGGAAACTGACACATCTTAAAGATATGCCTCAGATATAGAGAAATAGTTTTTTTTAGTTTGGGGGTGTGTTTGGCAGACTTCACTTTTTCATGGGGGGTGTGGGAAAGGCTGTTTTGTTTTGTTTTCTGTTTTGCTTTCTTACCTGCATAGGCAACTGCTTCTAGCTTTAGACTATTACTGTGTAAGCGGAAGGATCACATACTGATTGCCACCCTAGGGCAAAGAATAAAGGTGAGTGGGATTCACTATCAATCTTGTTTGACATTTGGAGTGAGACACTTAGGCCAACATTTTTCAACCTAGTCTCTGTTGCCTTATGTTTTTTGTGCTTGACCAAAGATAGCTTGCTCAGAGCTATTGAGCAAAATTCTAGATTAATTCAAGCGCTCATGTGGGGCTTGAAGTATGTAGAAAAAACATATAAAGCTGCGTCTATGGCCAAATCATTGATTCTCTGACTCAGAATTAAATCTTCAGATTCAGATTCGGCTGAATCAAGTAGGGACAGTTATCCGAATCAGCAAATCGAATCACTGTCCCCCAAATCGGGCTGAATCTGAATCCAAATTGAATACTGTCCGCTTCATATACCCCTAAAAAGCAGGGGGGGGAAATGAAAATGTTAACTTGATCTGACGCCATGGTTTATAGAGAAAAGTTTCCAAATCATTGAAAGGGAATTCAACCACAAGGTTTCTGCAAGCTAAATTCTCATACAATGCTTTAAAAATTTACCTCAGAAGACTTAGAAAATGGTTGGGTGGATAAAAGCTAATCTAAAGATGATGATTGGATGGAGATTTAACCCACCACCTCCCATAAGGAAAATTTCTAAATCACCATATACAGTGCAGGCTGTGTACCTACTATGAACCAACCGGTAGGACTGAAAAGAAACAGAATTAATTCAATCCATAGTAGTAAATGGTATTTAGAAATACCAGTACTAGACTGTATTTTTTTGATAAACTGTTTGCTTTTCCATTGGAAAAAACAGTTTCCTCAAAATTATGACTTACTGGTGAATTCTACTACAAAAAACATTTTGAAGAAATGTTTTAAGTTATTAACATGAAAAAAAATCTAGTTTTCCAGTTTCAAAATTACTTTTTGTTAATATACAGACTATATGGAACCCAATATTCCAGCATTCATTGCACCCCAAAGAAGCACAGTGCATCCAGAATATCATAGGTCCACTGCTATACATCTTAGCAGTGGCAGGCAGGGCAGGTCCCATCCACAGCTCACCAGGCAGTCAGCCATTCTAGTTAACATAGTAAGAAGGATTGCCTCAGATCTATGTACTTCCTGCTACTTTTCTGAAGCAGGTAGCAAGGTCCACAATTATGGCTGACTCCCTACAACGAACCCAAGAAAGGAGAACCTGTTTGTGCCATGCCCCCTTCTGTAAATTTACACTGAAGTTGGACATAATATGTGCTATAATGATGATGTTGGAGGCCTCTGTAACTTAAGCAGAACGAATTGGGAAGTATAATAGGCCACTATGTGGAAAAGGTCAGTACTGGAGATAGAAAAGGAATAAGCTGAATCTTTGCAGTAGAAAAAATAAGATGGGAAAGCTTTACAAACTATTAAAAATTGCAATGCTCTGTTCTCAGTGAAGGTAAACTTCACTGCAGTCAGATGCAAAAGGCAAGGATTTCTTTGGGTGATACCTTTTATTAGACCAACTGCACAGTTCAGGGGAAATCTGACAAATTTTGAAATGCAAGTCATTCTTCAGATCTGAAGAGAAAAGCCAACGTGGTGAGAGTCAAAAACATTTGGAAGAGTTTGGAAAGAGGGTATAGCAGACAAACAATTAGCAGAAGAAAGGGAGCTGAGTACTGGGATCAAAATGCATCTAAAAGGGAGGAGGGTCATCATCATTTTTCCTTGGTGGAAAGAATTCAGGAACCAGCTGATCCAATAAATAGTATGAAACTTTTATTGGACCACAAGAAATCTATGCCCCTTACAATTCTTGGACCATCACAGCTACAACATCACTGGTAAATGCGACATCAGAAAAAGGTTCAATACAAAACAATAAAGGTTGATGTATCTCAATTTGAAATGGATGTTATCAAGAATGGAAATCCTGATGATTTATAGTGAATCTGTTCTACAGCTATGTATGGCTCTTTCTAACAAAACAACAATATATTTAATATAGTAATTGTATAAGCAATACTGATGCACTGCCAATATGCTTCAGTCCTGACCCACTAGATTGCCTCTAAAATTGAAAGACTCCAAGTGACCATTTAATTCAATCTTAGACTTTCTTCTGAGAGTATGAGTAGGAGGATGCCAAATCATGTGGTGGACTGTGTGTATGTGATGTGGGCCCTTGAACAGGATTGAGTTCACCTGTCTCTGTACACATCTATACGTTCATTTATCTTCAACATTTCCATTTGTCAGAAATCCTCCTCTTTCTTTCACTACATCAGCAATACTATACTTTAAACATCTTTACCACTGCAAAGTCCCTCCATTCCCAACCTTAAATATAATGAGCCATTATTCAACCTTGTTTCAACAGATACAATGATAGTTAAGAAAAGTACATTATGGAGATACTTCAGCCTTGTGTTCCTTGAAATTATCCCATCTCATCCCACTAATTTGTCTTTAAATGTATTATGAGCCAGATCTTCAGCTGGTTTATGCTGAGTAATTCCACTGCAGTCAATGGAGTTACATCAATTTACACCAATTGAGGTCCTGCTTAGAAATACATGCCTCTGTCCACAGTCCAATGATTTTATTCACAGTTATTTTCCACTCCCTTGTACTTTCATTGTATCTGATGAAATATTAAAATAAAATAGCTTAATAATATAGACTATTTTGTTGATTTTACAAATATATATGATCGCAAAAGGTGGAGGAAAATATTTTCTTTTGAAATCCACTTCCATTCAAAGGAAAAAGAAAACCCATACATATCACAAAATGTGTATAACACCATTAGTTAAAGAAAAAAAAAACAATAGATGACTATATAAAAAGATGGTAGCAAGGAAAGGAAAGGAAAAAGCTGATAGAGCAAATGGATTTTGAGAAAAATCACAGGCTAAGAGAAATGAGGGTACTTAGAAGCTTTGATATATGTAGCATTACTTCAGTGCTCCAAACATATTTACCAAGGCTTTAAAGATGCCAGGACATTGCTCACATTTATTTCATCTCAGAACATCCATAACTCCAAAGACCTTAACCCCCCCACAGATTTCTGATTTTCTACAGGGCCCCAACCTATCAAAAAGAAAAGAGTTTCTGTCTCCCTGCCACTAGCCCTAAGCAACTCCAGGAGGATAATCAGTAGACAAAATATGTGTTTATAGTATAGCCTTCGAGGGAGTCATAACTTGAGCCTCCACACAGTTCATGGAGGGGGGGCAATCTGGCAACATTTGATTTCACAGAACTTGAATACATACATCTCAATTAGGGACTGCCAGTGCTGACTCACAGAGCCTCTTCCCTTGGCATCTGCAGAGCTAGGCGCTTAAAACAAATAGAATAGTTTATAGGTAGCTACAAATCAGTTATGCTAAAGGCTGTTATACTAATCATTCATAATCCAAACCCATGTAGAGTGGTGTAGTGTTTTCAGCAGACAGAGCTTTGATATTTTCTATTAAAACAATGTTAGAGGAAAACATGAAAAGCCTGAGAAAAGGACAATTCAGGGTATCCGCTGTCACAACATATTTATCACACTACTCTAGATTGTAACTACTGATTGGAAAATATACTGCCTATTCCATGGCCTATGTGAAAGGAGTTTAATGCCTGTTTTTCCTGTGTACAAATTCTATATCAGTGTGAGGTTTTTCTTTTATTTCACCCTGGACCATATTGTGTTCAAGGGTGAGAATACAAAAAGCCCCCTTCATTTGTGTCCTTCACCGAAGAGCCAGACTTAAGTGCAGTTTTTGTAGAATTGCAGTTCTTGTAGATAACTATGCAAGAATTGGAATTACTAGCCACCTTGAAAGAGAAAAGGTCAAGTCATAGCCTTTTCCCTCCGCTCTGACTGTACTGTTTTAAGAGTTGCCCAACAACTATACTCCCATAAAGCTCCAATAGGCATGAAGTCTCCTTGAAATGCATTGGAGTTCCCACAGGGTGCAAGAAGCTGTGTGCCATCCCAAAAAAGGGCCATGGTTGGAAAACAAAAACAAAACCTCACATTACTGGTCTTATTACCAATACAGAAGCCAAAGCCTCAAATGAAATTAATTCATACTGGTGTTCCTGCCCCCACAAAGAGGATAAGAGCTATGAAGTATTATCCAGCTCCCATAGAAACAATCCAGAAATCCAAACCAGGATTTAGGTACACAGTTTGACAGTGCAAGGAAGTTTGCCCAGCTACTGCCATTATTAAGTGTCCTCTGCGACTAAAGAGAGGATTTCATTCCCCTGGGCTACTGATCCAGTTCTTTTCAACATCACAAAACACTGTCTGATGTATACACACAAACATGTGTTTGTGCGCATGCACACCCACACCCACACCCACACCCAGAGTTACAGGACTTAATTCAGGCCCTCAATGGCAAGCATTCTAATACTCATTCAAAAGTTCTTTCAAACAATGATGCAACAACACACACAGGCACACATACGCTCACTTGCACACATGCACACTTCACCTCCAAAAAAATGGGCAAAAATGGGGTGTTGAAGTTCTTTTATATTTTAACCAGTTACTCTACAGCACACATCAGAAAGAGCTGTAATTCTAAATGGTGTGGGAAAGGAGGTCGAGACAAATCTTTGTCCTGCTGGTCCCATGGCATGCAGACAAAAGGAGAAGCTGTTCTCTCTCTCTCGCTCGCTTTCTCTGAACAGCTTGACTGGCAGACTAGTGGATAATCCTGTTCACAGTTAATGTGCAGTAACAGGATTGAGAAAAACTGACTTAAGAAGCTTTCATCTGGGTCAGGACACATCGATGCCATATTTAAAGATATGCTCTCTGTTCTCCTCTGCAAAGATAAGTGTCTCAACATCAGGCTTAAAAAAAAATTAAACCAAAAAAAACCTCAGCGACATGGCTACTTAACTATTACACTGTGTGAAACAGCTTTCACGCAGAGATGATGTTTGCTTTCTTCATAGGTTATGGAGTGCAGCAAGCTAGTCAATGAACACGCTTACCTTCCCCTATTAGACTGACTATGCAAAAAAGATTATTTTCAGAGATGCTTTACATCCAAAACTCTGGCTAAAATCAAGATGAGATGAGGGTGTTCAGAACATTTGAAAATGAGGCTAGAAGTTTCTAATTGTCATTGTCATTACCATCTGCTGAGAAGTACTGATACATCTTGGGACAAGTTAACCTGTGTCACATCGGAGACACATGGCATGGGAATGAGTTTTACCGACAGCTTCCAACATTTTCTTTTCTTATTATTATTATTCATACTTTTTTATCACTTCCAGGTGTATTTTTCCCCAGTAACAACACAGTGGTTCTTTCTGATAATGATATGAAGGGAATCCAGGAAGTTAAAATCTTGCAGTCCTCAGTTTCCTATATGATGTTGGAACAGAGGAATTTTTTAACTACATTTTTTACCGTTCCAAACATCATTAACAATTTAAAAAATTGTACAAACATGCTGGCTGTTAAAAAGCAGATAACTATATGAGGCTAGCTTATGAATGGCCTCAGCAAGCTTTTAAGAAGCCTTAATATCAATCTTGTGTAGCTTGCATTATAATACATCCGTATTAAGCATTTGCTTTGACTTTAATCCCAGATTCTTAGGACCAAATTCAGCCTTCTATAAGGATATGCGTCTCAGCTGGCTTTAATTGTGCTGAACCTGCTTACATCAAGGATTGGATTTGGCTCTTTCACAATATTCTGCAAGATATTAAACTGCCGTATTCAAACAGGGATCTAAAGGTTATAGAATTGGATGCAAATTTGAGGGCCAGTTATTGTATAGGAAAATATCAATGTTGTCAGCTGCTGTTATCAATGCTGTTAGGTGCTAGATAATGTAGCCCTAATCCTTCACCTTGTGAAATCAATGGGAGCTTTTCCAGTAACTCCAGTGAGATTTAGATCAACCTACAAGGAATGTGTGAATTATCACCAGATAGCTCACCAGGATGACTGACATACCCTACAGATTAGCCCTGTGGGACTCCACTTCCATGGTTTAAAAAATAAGCTACTTGAATAGACGGAGGGAAGTTTCAACACAAAAAAAATGCCATTTTTCAGTAACAATTCCTGCAAGAAATACCGATTCCACAAACATAAATGTAAACCATCTACTAGCTTCACTGGGGGCAGGGCCTCACCCCTTATTTTTTGATGCCATCACAGTATTAAAA
Organism: Crocodylus porosus; assembly: GCF_001723895.1. Classification (NCBI taxonomy): domain Eukaryota; kingdom Metazoa; phylum Chordata; order Crocodylia; family Crocodylidae; genus Crocodylus; species Crocodylus porosus. The sequence continues at coordinate 142,455,747 of NW_017728886.1, forward strand.
ACAATTATTTACATATTTACTTATCCTCTTAAGCACAAGGGGCTATATTCTGTCACCATGGTCACATTTTACAGCATCTTGCATCAAGTTAAAAATCTTGCCTAGATGGCACAGCAGGCAAACCTGAATAAGATACAGCAATTTCTGTAGCCAGCAATATGCATCATGTCTAACTGATCCTGATTACCCAATCAAAATGATCAGGTACTATTTACTGCTGGGTTGACTAGGACTCACTTTAGCACAAGTCCAGAGCAAGGCTTGGATTTACAGCTCAAGAGCTCTTGGGAGATGCTGCGATCACTTGTTCCACACCCCTCTAACCTTACTAATCCCACTGAATTCCTTGAAACTATTTCTGGAGTAAATTATTATTCATTGTCATTATACAGGATAATATTTGTCACCAGATGGAAAAAAATAAATTTTAAATCTACACTGAGTTTAGCACTGCCTCTTTTTTAGGCTGAAAACACAACATGAGGCAGTAGTATACTTTCATATAATAATGATTTTCAATTCATCCATTCCCTAGCACTACAATCTGTTGCAAGAGCTGGAGTTTAAAGTAATCTCAAAACCATGTAGTAAAATCTATAGATTAAACAGTTATTTTGCTTTGTAACATCTTTTGATGGAGTTCAAGGTCAGCTATCAACAGATATCTGAGATTTGTGAATGGCAGGGAACAGTGTTGCACTATCCTGGGGTTTTCTTCCAGTCTCTCAAGCTCATGTTTGTGGACCCTGGCAGCAGTATGTGCAGTCCTTTAAATCATCCCTAGGAAGGCCTTCATTGAGAGATCATTTTGAAGACATCTTCTATCTATATATTCCTTTTATACTTTTGGCTCTTATTATGTTAACTGGTATATCAAGATGTACTGTTTTTAGATTACTTTAAGCCCTGCAATCCTTAAGAGTTGAATGCAAAATGAAATGAAAGAATTAAAAGTCTTTACTGTTAATGTTTCTTGAAAGTAGCCTGCTAATGTTATGTTTTGGTCTAATATTATTCTAAGTTATACCATTTTTCCTACAATTAATAATTCTACTCCATTACTACTGCATAAAGCCTTGCAATACTTGTAAAACTGGATTATGTCTTACTGCTTAGCACACATTTTTTTTATTCACGCTATTCAAAATTGCTATGTTGTACTGCATATATTTAAGTTAATTTTTCCTTAAAGCTCAATTCCTCCAGCCCCAGAATGTTTTTGTGGGAATATAGTTAGAACACCCCTCCTCCCACACCAAATATCAGCATCTTTTTGGTAGTATGATGCCAACATCTGAGCACGGTATTCCAAAAGCAGTTAAGACGTTTATCGTTTTGCCAGAGGCCTTCCCTGTTGGTTAACAATTTTTTTAAAATTGTCACTGGCAATATGTACTGTGACTGTACTGAAAACATGGGAATTTATTATGAGGTAACTGAGGTACATTTATCAAATGTTCTAGTGATTAATGAAAGTACCTCTACTGAAAATTAAATTTCAGTCCTCAGTCAGAACATGCAGTGCAGCCACTTCCCATCTTTAAATCTGTTTATATTTCTCAAAAACCCTCCAAGTACAGTAACTACTAACATATGCAAAAGAAGCTGCCCCTTTAGCTAAGATACACAAAACCAAATGGAAAGAAGAAAACAGGAAAATTAAAAACAGGTTATATTTGTTATATGTTTTATTATAGGTTACTTAGGCCCCTGAAAGATGTACAACAAAAGCTGTGATGGAATTTGATGTGCCATCCCCCTAATTGTGCAACCTGCCATGACACAGGTGAATGACAGGAAGTGTTTGTACCAGGTGGGGTGGAAACATCCTAGGATGGCCATGCTCTCCCCTAGTGCCCCCTACTGTGCCAAGTTTGCATTAACGCACCCTCGTTCTCTCCTGCCACGTCTATATAAAAGTTCAAGGGAGGTTGCCTCTCATCCTCCTGGTCACGGCTCCTGCTACCCCAATCCTTGTTTATATAACAGGCTGCTGAACACCCCAGCCTTATGGGCTATGCGTGGCTCCAACCACCCCTGTATCACACCTCAAGCCTCGCAGATGTACCAGACGTTGTTTGGTCTTAGCCGCAGCCCTTGTCACTATCCATACCCTCTGGCACTCGGGCTCTCTGCAGGCCTTGTCACTCTCCATGCCCTCTGGTGCTCGGGCTTTTCTGTCACCTTGTCTCTCACTGCCCCCTTTGCTCTGGGACTGGGGTCCATGCACCCCAAAACTGCACCCTCTCTGGCGCCGGGCTTCCCACACCACTGGGGTCCCCTATGAGGCCTTCTCCAACCCCTAATAGCCTCACCCAAAGCACCAGTAGAAACTCAGTAAACAACACACAAGCCCCTCAGCTATAGCATAAATCTAAGCCCTCTGGCTATAACAACATTCAAGCTACTCCAAGGCTTCTCCATCTCTCACCCATATCACATTGTTCAGGCATCTAGGCCTCTTCCTTCTCCTCACTCAGGCAGAGCTCCTGCCCCTTCGGCTGCCAGCAGGGAAACTACCTGCTTGGCCTCAGCCTGGGAGTTATATAGGAGCAAGGTCCTGCCCCTTCCAGTCAGCTGACTTTCCCTGGTTACCCTGGCAACCAGCAGCTGGGCTCCCTACTTACTGATTCACCAGTACCAGGCACCTCAGTGCCCTGCTACAGTGTTATTGTGGGATTAAGTACCAGATCCCATTATACCTTATTTCTGGTGCTGGGGAAGCCTGGAATCATGAGCCCTGTCAGATGGGATCCTAGCTGTGGGGGCATACCATGCATTCCCAGAGCTGGTACTAAGGCAGTTCCAGTTGCCCACACTGTGGGGGCATCATATAAATATGGTGAGCCCCCACAGTGTGGGCAACTGGAACTGTCTTAGTCGGGGGGGCACATGCTCCCCTGCAACCAGTCCTGCCAATTGGGAGGGTGGTCCCCCTGGGCGATCCTGCAATGGCCAATCGCTGGAAGCGCTGCAACTGCTTCTGGGAGTGGCTGCAGCCACTTCTGGGAGCAAGCGCAAGCCAGTCATTGCAGCAACTTCCAGAAGCAGCCACTCCTGAAAGTGCCTGCAACAACTGCAGCAATTGCAGCAATTGGCGGGCGCTTGTAGGGGAGGCACCAGCACTCCTGGCTGCCCCCCTACCCATCACCTAAGTGGCAAGCATGGCCAGTCAGGGAATGCACCAGTGCTCTCAGGGGATGCATGTGCACCACTGCCCCACAGCTAAGAATGCCTTCAGCTGATGACTCCCAGCCTTGGGAGCACATGGTACTCTCCTGCAGCGGGGACCCCCAGCCTAGCCACCAGTGTGATATGTGTGTAATGGTGTGATAGGAATCAGCCACAAAGTTATTACACATTTTTTATTAATAACTTTGTGGCTTGGTCCTTGTTTTTATTACACCATTAATTGCATTAACATACAGCCAGGTAACAACTTAAGATGTTGGTTGGTTAATTAATTAATTAATCATGTCCTAAGTGTTCCAGTGGCCTTACAGTGGCAGAACTGGGGAGAGTGAGGGGGCATAATGGGGCAACTGCTCTGGCTGCTGACTTGGGTGGGGGAGGGGGGAGTCAAAAAAGGCTGCTACTGCCAGCAGCTGTGTGATCATTGTGGCAACTGAAAGTTGCTGCTTCTGCTTTAGCCCAGGCACCCAGCTACATCCCTACACTGTTGGTTACTTATGCTATAACCAATAGATATCAGTGTCAACCATTCTTCCAGTTTTAGCTCTAGCCTTTCTTGCTGTCTGGGTCACATTTTTTAAAGCCTGGCTTCTGGAGTCAAGTGATTACAGAAAAAAGTTTGAAAATGTGCTTCCTAAGACAACCATCAGGCACCAGAAGACAAACATTAACCATTTAATATGCATTATTAATTTAATCTTATCATTATCATCCTTGTGTTTTTCTAAGGTCTGAATCCCATTTGCTGAAGCTTGAGGCTGGCCATATTAATACACATACCATATACTCACTCACAGACTTCTGTCAGTAAGCAAAGTAAACACTCCAAGCAGAATACATCTGGTGTCAGAAAAAGGCATTTTTCTTGGTGCATTAGTGGGTTTTTTCCCCCCCTCTTTTGGGGCAACGGGGAGATTGGTTGGTTGTTTGCTTTTAATTTTTTTAAGAATGACTGCATGAAATACAAACCTAAAGCCTTCTTCTTGGACTCAGCAGCCCTTAGGGTTATTTCTTTAAGGACCTGTCTTTCTCAAACTCTCTTTCTCCCTCTGAAGTCTACTCCCATTTCCTTTATATTGGTAATGACGCAGCAGTACCCCTGGACAGCATCATTCATTTAACAGAGCAGGGGGTCAGAGGCAAATATTGCAAGTCTGTTACAATTGCCTTCCTACATCACAGTGTCTTCCCATTCTGCTTGTTATTTAAAGCTGAAAAAGGCTGCATATTCTTATCCACAGCCTGCTCTTGTTTAACGCAAATGTATATGCATTGTGATGTTCTACTTATGTGGAGATTGGTCACAGGCTTATTGAGTTTCTGTCTTACGGCAGAAGAGAAGTCACCCATTGTACGAGAAAGCAGTGACACTAATGGATGAGCTAAGACTGTGCCTTACTAACAAGTCTTTTTATATCTGGCAGCTCCAGTGATGTGGTACCATGGTGATTTGCAAGTTCGGTCTTTCTCCTGGACATCTAGAGACAAGCAGGAACTCTGAGTTCTGGCCCTGCAGTCTTTGAGCTTACAGTGACATTAATACCACTAACAGAATCCAGATCATGCTTGTACAATGAGAAGTTTAGGTTAACACTGCCTGCTGATAAATTTACACAAGGACCTCTGATGTAAATGAGACCTCTATTTACTATTCTCTTTGGACTGCTGTTGAGTAACTGCATGGCCTCAAAATCAGCATTATTATCCTCTCTGGTCAGACAGCAGGTGAAGCAATCCAGCTTCCCCACTGTAGTAAATATTCAAATTCATCTTCATGCATACAAGATATGCATGTTCAAAGGGAGAAAAAATGCTGTTAATTAGAGCTTACTAAGAGTACGTTTTATTTGAAAAAAATATATTTTGCCTTCTCATTTTGCACATCCATACAATGTCATCCATCATACTGCAAAACCCTGCTTCCTGGAAGGGATGGAAAATGAAAACAAATTCTTGCACTGATATGAAAATGTATTTCTAGACCATACATGCTAGCAAGATAATGCCTTGCATTGATTCCTAATTACGCAAGCTATAGCACTAAAGTAGTATTCATGAAGCTATGCATAATGTTAAAAGCAATCTATCTGATGGTATTCTGCATAAGTATATGTGGAAACAGAGCGGGGAAAAGAATATCCTTGCTTTATGATGCAAAAAAATGTTTTCAGCTTATTGGTCCTTGAAAGACAGATGGTCAGAGTGTGGACTGTTCCACTATGCAGCACATTCTCCTAGAGCAAAATATAGATCAAACCACTTGAGTTTTTAAGGCCACCCTGGCTCCCATTTTATCTGGGTTATTGTAAATGCTGCCAGGTGCTGGCCAGGTGCAGCCAGAAAGAGGAAGATGTCAGAGAGAGAAATGGGCAAAAGTTAGTCTCTGCATCACTGGAATGCCTAAGGAAGAAAGTGTTTTGTTTTATTCCTCTGAACTTGCAGTATTACGTTCCAAGTCTGATTTCAGAGTTCAAAGGCAATATACTAGGGACAGATTTGAAGAGAGGGAAAGATCTGTTTTTGGATTCTTAATTGTTATCAAGGCTAATGAGCAAGAATATCTGGTAGCCTTTTAGAGTTGGAAGAAAAAAAAATATTGTCAGTGTCACCTGAATAGTATTCATTTTCAACTAGTATGAATATTTGTCATTTCAACAACGTCCCAGAACCTGTCAACATGACACTGCACTTCAATTATAAAAAAATATATGTCTGAGGGGTTTTTTCCCCCCGTTTGTTTGAGGGGTGACATCTGGCTGACTGGGAGATTGTAGTATGTACTTGTGGCATATCCCCTACATATCAGATGTCAGTTCAGCATGAAGTAGATACATGTCAGGTAGTATAGGACTTTGGTAATACTAGCTCTTTAAAAGCTAAATAATCTACAAACACACCATTCACATGGTATGTACAATGATCTCAATCCCTTTGTTACTCTCCCTAAAATAATACTTACGGTAACAAAATATAAAAGTTGTTTGTGTTTTAAAGACTGTCAAAGATGTCGTATGAACTGTGAAACTCAAAATGAATGTCCTGAGATCCTTACTAAAAGCCAGATCATCTACTCCTGGAGTAAATTTTGTGGGAGGAAATTGATGAATACCCTTTCTCCCCTAATTGTCCCATCAGAGGACAGAGGCTGGCACCCATACCCCCAGCAGAATACTATCCATCTCCAATATCAATGGCTCCAATTTATCTGAGAAAGGTCAAGACTGTGTGTGTGTATATATATAAAAATATAAAAACATGTATGTGTATATATGTGTGTGTGTATATATGTATATGTGTGTGTGTGTGTGTGTTTGTATGCATGTATGTATGGGAATATATATATTGCGACCCTGTGCCTATCTCCCTAGCAGTGACTCTCCACTTGAGATCAGCACTGGCTATTCCTGCACCCTTGAGAAGGGGACTTTACTGAAAATGTAATACAATCTGAGGCCATATTGTCTTCTCTAAGGCAGTGGATCCCAACCTTTTTTATTCTGCGGATCAAGTGGCACAGGAGCAGGACGGGGCATACAGAGCCGACTGCCTCCCTCCTGGTGCTGCCCCACCACCCAGCTTTAACCCTACATGTGATTGCCAGTGGTAGAAACCATTCACCTGGGCTGACAGACCATAGTCTGAGTAGGGGGCTTATGCCATGACCCACCAGCCAACCCTTCGCAGCCCAGTACTGGGCTGTGGCCTGGTGGTTGGGAATCTCTGCTCTAAGGAATGCCATGTTATCTGAAAAGAGATGTTGTGCACCCTGGTGTACAACAAACTAGGTGTAGATGTTTGGTTCTACATCTAGTTTGCCCACTCCTTCCAGTGGCCCATCCAGGCACCTTCCCTCTTTCAGAGCTGGCCTTGTTTCAGAGAGGCTTCTATAGAGGCTTCTATACAGTCACATGGAGGACAAGGATTAAGAAGCAGGTTAGTTTCCAGTTTTCCAGGTACCCCCTAGGACGGCCTATATGCAAAAATGTTTCATGGGAATGATGTGGTCACTCTTTTCTCCACGACTTCAGTGGGAGTTTAAGCAGACAGGCCTCCTGATTTGGTTCATAGAGATGAAATGGGCTAATAGTGTTTTTACCTCATTTTATTTGTTCTAAAGTAGAAATATTGAGGAAAGTGCTCTATATGGAAACCCAATTACCACCTGATTTACCTGCTTATTCTGTAATTTTACTTATTTCTCATTAATAATTTGTATGGAGCCTAATGACTGTGAAAAAAGAACGATCCATTTTTCACTCCCTCTCTAGGTGGGCAGGTCTTGGAATTATTTCTCATCATTAAGTAAAAAACATTTTACATTTGGCTGTCATGACAGTGACACAGGATCACTTCACAGCTGTTTCAAAGGCAGCTGGAAATTGAAAAGCTTTCAGTGAGGGAAACAAGAGTCAATACTTTCACGTTAATGGGAATTATGTGGGTAAATCCCTGTGCATTGAGATAAGAATACGCCTCATTCGGCATCAAATTAATAGCCAACATTTTGCTGCTTTCCCATGGCAACAATGAAATAATGACACAGGAGTGCAGAACAACCTTGTAAGGCAGATTGTATGTTAGTGACCAGGGAGAAGGATGTTAGAAGCAACAATGGTTTATATTTTACATTCACTCCATACACAGACCTCTGGTTGGAATCAATTTAAGAACTGAACAAAGATAAATTCAAGAATATGGCCTATGTGATTATAATCAGTAACCACCTTAAAAATGAAGAGAAACCATTTCTACATATCCATCAACCACTGCAATTTCCCTCCAAGTGAGATGACATATAGCAATGGAGAATCCCTACAGGAATGGGCTCTGCACTTTCTAATGAGGGCTATTAGCTATGGGCCGTATACTCCCATGGGTCTGTGAACAACTAAGGCCAGGGCATCAAAGTAATTTACTACAAAACTTGCCTTGAAAGATCAAGCAATAGTCAAAACTTCCTACTTAGCATATTTCACACTGAGTCACCATTAAAAAAACCCAAAATATTATGCTCATGGCCTATAGAAGATATGCACAAAAGAAAAGGAGGACTTGCTTTTGGAAACAAATATACTCAGGAAAAATCTAATTCAATAAGCAAATACTATACAACTTACTAATTATTGCTGGCCTAGGAAACAGTAAATTACTACTGGTGGACATTTATACCTCGATATAGCATGATGTGAATGTGTTGCAAGACTTCTAAACATTCAGTGGCTTTTTTGCAAGTGACAGGATTGTGATTTCTTAAACTGTAAGCAACTTTTCAGTCTCTAATACATATTTCATATGTTATATTCTTCCACTTCATTTGCACACAAATGCTAATAGGGATAGAACATAGCTCTGAAGACAAGACCAGTATGCTTCAAAATCAAAACTCCTTGGGTTGTTAGACCATTTTTTTGTATGTGTCCAACTGCATTTTGCCAAGTTACTGTACATGCATGTTGCACATTTGTGGCTTATGATCTTTGTTCCACACAGGAGGAAAAAATATAGAGCTCTTTAAATAGAATTCCCCACTGAGACAATATGAGTTTAAAATTAGGGTGACATCCTAGCTTCACTGAAATAAACACTTCCATCAACTTCAAATGGCAGAGATTTCACTCTTAAAATCATTATGCCCCTCCTCAGAACATTATTCCATTTACTCAGAATATGCCAAGCCATAAGGCATATGGCATATCTTTGTGAGGAGCCATCATAGGCAGAATGATTATTACAAGGAGCTAACATAAAATGGGAGCATGTGATGTTCTTATTAACTTACAAACAGGAAGCTGCTTTAAAGAGTCAGATTTACCAACCTGCCGCAACAAGTCAGTCAGGGGTGTATGATAAGGGGGCTCAATAGATAAGGGGCCTCACCATTTTCATCTAAGTAACTTGAAAGCCACTTAGATGCTAAGGTGCTGACCAGTAGAACAAAATATGAAAGAAAATGAAAGACAAAGGGAGATAAGTTAATGACATGAAAAGAAAAGGAATGCAGATTTAAAGCAAAGCAAGCAGTAAAATTTTCTAACATATTAACTGGAATGTCCTGGCAATAGCACAACTTAAAAGATGTCTATTAGTACAAAAAGTTGAGAGTTTCACATAACTCTAATCTACTTGTATAGAATCATCACCTTTCCATGAACAATTTGCGCTACACTAGTCTCAAAGATTCCTACACAGCTTCAGTGAAGGCCATCTTGTGAAAGTGGTTGTGAAAGTATAACTGATGAGTTTGTATTACAAATCTCCCTTTTCTGTGACTCAGAAGACAGGAGTTATTCAAGTTCCCAGCTCCAGAGCTTTCTCTCTTTGGGTGTGTACACACATTCACAAAACATGGATTAGAACTGTTCTAAAGTATGCAGTTTACTCTGAGACATCTAAGTTTAAATCAGGAGAGCAGCATGCCCCTGAAGGGAGGAGGCATGCAGTCTGCCTATGGTGGCAAGGGCCTGCATACAGGGAGCCCCTGTGCATGTATCCCAGCATGCCCTGTGAGCTCTATGGGCAGCTAGAGATTGTTGAGCACAGCCAAGTGCCTGGGCCAACCCAGATTGGCTGGCTGCCACAAAGAACCATGACCCTGGAGAGTCCCTTCCCGCCATAGTGGCTCCTCCCTCCTTTTCTGCCCAGAGTCTTTCAGAAGAAATCTGGAGTGAATGTGTGTCCATTTCATAGATTTCATAGACAGTAGGGCTGGAAGGGATCTCGGAAGATCATTGAATCCAGACCCCTGCTCTAGAGGCAGGAAGTCAGCTAGGGTCAAAGGATCCCAGCAGGATAAACGTCCAAATGTTTCTTAAAAGAGTCCAGATGAGTGCTTGCACCACTTCTGGAGGGAGTCTGTTCCAGGCCATGGGGGCTCAGAAAGTAAAGAAGTTTTTCCCTATGTCCAGCCTAAAACAGTCTTGGAGGAGTTTGTGACTGTTGAACCTTCTCATCCCTTGGGGTGCTTTGGTGAACAGGTGATCCCCCAGATCCTGAGGCACACCTCATATACTTACAAGCAGTCACCAAGTCAACCCTGAGCCTGCGCTTTTCCAAGCCGAAGAGTCCCATGGCTCTCAGCTTCTCATCATAAGGCCCTCAGCTTCTCATCATAAGGCCTGTTCTCTTGTTCTTTGATCATGTGTGTGGCTCTCCTCTAGACTCTCTCAAGCTTCTCCACATCCTTCTTGAATTGTGGAGCCCAGAATTGAATGCAGTACTCCAAATGCGGCCTCACCAAGGCTGAATACAGCAGGAGGATGACTTCCTGAGATTTTCATGAGAAACATCTATAGATGCAAGCCAAAGTTTTGTTCGCTTTACCAGCTGCAACATCGCTTTAGTGGCTCATGTTCATCTTGTGGTCAACCATGACCCTCAAGTCCCTTTTGGCCATGATGCTCAAGAGCATAGCACTGCCAAGCTGATAAGCGTGATGCGGGGGTTTTTTTCCCTGAGGTAGAGACCTTGTATGTTTCCATATTGAATGTCATCAGGTTGTTACCCACCCACTTTCTAAACCTATCAAGGTCAGCCTGGATCACCAGCCTATCCTCGGATGTGGAATCTCTACCCCAAAGTTCAGTGTCATCAGAGAACTTGGCCAGTCCACTTAAAGAGTACAGGTCAAAGGAAAGAGCCTTGGGGGACACCACTGGTCATGGAGTGCCATGATGATTAACTTCCATCGACTACCACTCTCTGGGTCCAGTCTTGGAGCCAGTTCCCCAGCCATTGACCTGTGATGTAGCCAAGGCCGCGGTTGGCCAATTTTTCTATGAGGAGATCAAAGCCTTTTTTAAAGTCCAGATATATGACGTCAATCTTTTCTCCCTTTTCCATGTGATATGTCACCTGATTATAGAAGGAAATGAGATTGGTCAGGAAAGACCTACCCACAACAAACCTGTACTGGCTGTCTCTTAGGATATTTCCATCAGCCAGCTTGTCAAGAATGGTCTCTTTGATAGTTTTTCCAAAATCTTTCCAGAGATTGAAGTCAAGCTGATTGGCCTGTAGTGCCCTGGATCTACTTCCCTCCTTCTTGAAGATAGGCACCACATTGGTCTTCTCCCAATCTTTGGGTACTTCACCTAAGCACCACAAGCACCTCAAATATCCTTGTCAGTGGCTGACCTATGATGCCTGCCAGCTCCTTAAGTACTCTGGGGTGCAATCTGTCTGGACTAGCTGACTTGAAGGTGTCCAGCCTCTCAAGGTGTCCTTTTACCAGGTCTACACCAATGTTGGGTATAAATTTACCCTCACCCTGGTCATCCCGCATCATGTTAGGCAAGGCAGTCACTTTGGGCTGGTGAAAAAACGATACAAAGTACGCATTAAGCAGGCTGGCTTTTTCCTGGATGTCGGTTGTCAGTCGTCCCATTTGGGGGACTGACAACCACTGTTGCCCTTGCTTTTCTTCCCCACATATCTGAAAAAGGACTTTTTATTGTCCTTGATATATGTGGCCAGGTGGAGTTTGGTAGCAGCCTTGGCATTCCTGGTTCACTCCCTTCAGGTCCAGACCAGTGCAGAATACTCCTCCTTAGTGCTGATTCCTGTCTTCTATCATTTATAAGCCTCTCTTTTTAGACATAGGAAGTCCATGAGTTCCCTGATAAGCCAAGGGGGTTGCTGTGCCCTTTTGCTACCTTTCCTCTGAAATGGGATGGATATCCCTTGTGCTTTCAAGATCGCTCTCTTCAGGAGCAATCACTCATCTTGGACTCTCCTCCCTGTTGAGTCATGGCCCCTTAGGGCCTTGACAGCAAGCCTCCTGAACTTATCAAAATCAGCTTTCCTGAAGTCGAGGACTTCTGCAGTGCTGACTGACTTGCCAGCTTTGCAATGAATAGTAAAAGAGATCAGCTCATGGTCACTGTCTCCCAGCTTTCCTTCAATTCTTAGTTCACTGACTAGATCATCCCCTTTGGCCAGTACCAGGTCCAGCAGTGCTTTAACTGCTGTTGGTTCCCAGACTTCTTGAGTCTGGTAGAGCTCATCCACACACATGAGGAAGCTTTGTGACTGTTTGGATTTGTCTGAGTGCTCTTCTGATGAGATGTCTGGGTAGTTGAAGTCTCCCACCAAGAGCATGAAGCCTCAGACAGTTCTCTGGTGAATTCCTGATCAAGCTCTTGTCCCTTATTAGGAGGTCTGTAGTAGACTTCTACCATTGTGTCCCCCTTGCAATGTTCCCCATGTATTTTAACCCAGAGGTTCTCCAGTCATCCTCCAGGGGTGCCAATGTCAGTTTGCAGGGACGCATAATTTTCCTTGGCATATGGAGCTACACCCTCACCCCTTTTTTTCTGCATGATCTCTTCTGTACAGGCTATAGCTGTCTATACTTGTGGCCCAGTCATAGGTGGAGTTCCACCAGGTCTCCATTATCCCTATGAGATTGTAGTCATTCTTGTTTAGCAGGAGGACCAGTTCCTCCTGTTTGTTCCCCAAGCTCCTGGCATTGGTGTACAGACATGTAAGTGTCCCATTGGAAGCCCTAGGCTTCCCTGCACTCCCAGGACACTGTTCCAGGGCCAGGGTAGGAGTGGATTCCCTTGAGTGCCCTAATGTGCTGGTTTTGCAGTAGTTGCTTAGTGGGTTTGCTTTGGGGGTTGTCCACTCATCCTCTGGCGGGCTTAGTTTAAAGCCCAGTCAAGCAGGTCAGCCATTCTGGCTGAAAAGATCTTCCTCCCCAGTGAGGTGAGGTGGAGGCTGTCTCTTTCCAGCAGACCACTGCCTCTCTCACCAAAGAGTGGACTGTGATCACGATGACATCAGTGCCACAGTCTTCAGTTGACTACCTCTGTTCATCTCTCCCTCCCCAGCCCATGACCCATAACCGAGAAGATCAAGGATAAGACCACTTGTTCTGCCAACTCCCTAAACCCAGCTCCCAGAGTCCTGAGCCACTCATGACCCAGCTGGGATTGCTTTGAATTGTGTCATTTTTGTCCACATGGATAAGGAGCATACGGTAGTGGTTGGAGTGCTGGATAAGCTTTGGGATCCTCAGCTGTGTTCCAGATACAGGCACTCAGGAGGCAGAAGATCTCCCAGGCTAAGGATTATCCCAGGATAATCTGCCAGGGTCAGGGTGGCAGATTGCTCCCTCAGTCCCCCTCAGGATGGAGTCTCCCACAATGACCACTCTGCATTTTGTGTTAGGGAGAGTAGGGATAGTAGTTGTTAGTGTTCCTCCCTTGCCTACAGGAGCTGGCAGCTCTGCAGGCTCTACTGGGGCTGCAAGAGGTTCATACCTGTTGAAGATCTCCAGAGGGGAGAGGACCCTGGTGCAGCAGGCCTTGGGGCCATTGATGACCTTGGTCCAACCCCCTATCTGGAAAGTGTCAGTGATCCTCATGGCCTCCCTTGTCCTGGAAATTTACCTTGGTCTACCCTGAGCCTTCATAGGGATGAAGGACCTGGCAGTAGGAGTCGATCTCCTGCTCACCATCCCTGATGGCATGCAGTCTCTGAACCGTGGTCTGGTACTCCACTCTCTGGCACCTCAGAGACTCCAAAGTGGAGTAAACCTCACAAGGGAAGTGGCCATGCTCCCAGTCCCATGTTCCTGGAATCATGCCAGGCAGCCCCCACAGCCCAGAGCCAAAGGCTCTGCCTGGGTGGAGACCTCAGATGTACCAGTGGGGGAGGTCTCAGACTCCAGGGGCTCCTCGGAGTGTGGCATGTGCCCATCCACATTGCACCAGTGGTAGTCCAGCTACTACTGTGCCAACCTTCCCTTGGAGGCTCACTGGCAGAGCCTCGTGCCCTCTTGCTTGCCCTCCTGCATGAACTCCCACACTAACTCATACACCAGGCCTAGAAGCCTGCCTGTTTGTATGCCCTGTTCACAAGGCTCTGGTCACATGGCTCCCTGGGGGCTGGGCGAAGTAGGAGCTGGGGAATGGGGCATTACCCTCCTTGGCTCCTTCAGCTGCCCCACAACTGACTAGATCCCTCCCTCACCATGGGCTTCCCCTACCTCTGGCTGCACTAGGGATCTAGTACCGGGGCCAGGGATAGACTGTGGCTTTTGCTGTAGGCAGGCCCTTTTTAAACTGCGTGCATGTGCAGAAGAGCTCACTGATGGTGCCGCTTTGCTCTCGGGGGCTAGGGGTTCTTTCAGCTGCCCTGGGTGTCTGGGTTGGAGTCTGCAGGGTCCTGCTGGAGGGTCCCGGTGGTCCTGGGGCTTAAGAGGGGTGCAACGGGCTTCTGCCCATGCATCTTGCACCAGAGCCAGGGACAGATGGCTGTCATGGTTTCTCTGTCATGGTGCTCCACCACATGTGCCCAAGCCCATAGACCAGGAGCTGTGGCACATCTTGCTTGTCATGCTGCATAACTCCTGTTGGAGGCTGTGGGACATTACGCATGCCTATCTGGAGATGGCCTGGCAGACAGTTGCAGTGGCACATGCCTTCATGCCCATAAACCAGCAGCTAGGCATCCTATGTAGGATCACTTACTGTACTTTATGGCTGCCAAGCATCTTGGACTTGGCTATTGACTTGCATGTGGCTGACTAAGGACAAAAACATCCAGGAGGCCATGACCTTTTGGTGCTCTGGTATCACCTCCAGACTGTCCAGGTGCGATTTTGGGCCAAAGGTAACTGATGGAAGTGGATCATCCTGGGCACTTGGGTTGACAAACAGTGGCTCCAGAACTTCCAGATGTGCCAGGACACTTTCATGGACATCATACATATGGCCCCCTACATGGAGCACCAGGACACAAGCATCAAGTGACCCCACATTCCAGAGAAGCAGGTGTCATCACCATTCAGAACCTATCCACCCCCAACAGCCTCCACTCTGTAACCAACCACTTCAATGCAGGCTAGCCAATGGCTGGAGAGGCAATCCGGGCTGTTTGTCTGCTCATCCAAAGCAGCTTGGGCAACTGCTTCATCTGCTTGTCATCCTGCGAGAGATTATTTCTGGCTTCTACCAGATGGGCTTCCCAAACTATGGGGATTATGGATGACACCCGCATCCCTATCCTCTGCCCACTTTGAGACACCCAGGAGTTAATAAACTGCACAGGCTTCTTCTCCATCATCTTGCAAAGCACTGATTACCAGGTTTGCTCCACCCACTTCTTCACCAGATGGGTGGCAGCAACCATGATGCCAGGGTATTCTGGAATTCTACCAGATGATGGAGAACAGTGCTATGCCCCCAGAGCCATGCACAGTGGCTAGCATCTATTTTGTAGGGTGTCTGGGGATGGCGTTTGAAATATGGGGTTTGATAGGCTCGCCTGAATCCTGGAATATGAGGTTTCTGGCTCTGTGTGAGTACTGGGTCCAGGTGCATGGGACTTTACCTGAGTCTTAGGGTTTAGGATTACTGGCTCAGAGTTTGTGTGTCAGGGTCAAGGGCTGTCAGGGTGTGCCCAAGTCCTCATGTTTTCCTGGTCTCATTGTTAAGGTCTGCATATAGGTCTTGGGGTGATTCATGATGGGATTTTAGGGGTGTAGCGGCATATCCTGGGGTCTCTGGTGCCAAGGACCTGGGATGTATGCAGGGGGACAGAGCTACCTGCCTCTGTACCCATGTGGTCTGCAGCTGGAAGGTGGGCTGAGGAGAGGAGTAGGGCTTCCTCAACTCTGAGACAACCTGGGGGCAGGGTTTTCTGGGTTCTGTACTGGAGCAGCCAGTGCAAGCCAAATGCCAGAACATGTTTAGGATGCTGGAAGATGATAGGCTATCTTGAATTAACAAGGGAACAATTTGTACAACTGGTTTGCCCCTATCAATCTAGACTTAGTGCATCTAGGATGTGACCTCAGTTTAGGTTCCATGTGCCATTTTTGGCTCAGTGTAAGCACTGCAAGTCTTTCTACCCCTACAGGTTTAGATCAAACTACATTAACTTAGATCAATTAAATGAGACGCCTATATTTACACTTTCATAGTTCACACTTTGAACTCTGAAGATCCCTGGTTTGATGTATCACCCCAAAAAGCATTTATTACATAAGCAGAATTGAGAGCAGAATTTGAACACTGCACTCTGACATATAACTGTGGAAGTAATATTGGAACAGGGTTTGTCACTGTGAGTTGCTATACCTACATTTTATTGTATCAGGATAAGTATTTTTGGTTTGGTTTGTTTAAATTTAATCATTATACTGAACCAAAATAAGAGTCTGTACAATGTTTTATTAGCAGAAAATACTTTATACTGTTACAGCTTGCTCTCCTTCTATCTTCTGGGTGCCTCCTTTGTCTTTGTGTAACCAAATCAACACAAGAGGTTCATGACATTTTAACTCTTCTAGTTTGACTAAAGTGGTATACACTTTTTTTTTTGGCTTTGGTTGAATACAAATAAGAAGTACACAAACATCCAAAACAACTGCTCACCTTGTTGATGCATAAACAAAAGATAGCCTTCTTAAATCAGGCTGTGGAGGATGCATTAGAAGGATGAAGTTCATAGTTACTCAAACAGAGAGAGGAGGTAGATGAAGAGGGACACAGATTTGATGATCTGCAAGAGCTCCCCTTTTAAAAACATGCTTTCTATGACTTTGGTTTTTTTAATAATCACAGAGAAAACTGTCTCCTTTTAACATCCTTTTTGTTTAATATACTTTCTTATTTACACATTCAGAAAGTATTGTAGGATGATGGGTCAGAACAAGGCAAAATAACAATAAAAAACCTTGATTCCTTGTGGCTTGTCATGGTATGAAGCTTATGAAATGATTCACTTAAATAATGATTCACATAAATAGCTTTGACATATTCTATGTTTTACTGAAGAGTTATAATCTAGTACAGGCATGTGGTAGGTATGTGCTATTGTTTAGCTGACCATCCTGGTAGCAGGTCCAATTTGGCCCTCAAAATATGACTAAACAGCTACCCCACAATATGTACAAATCTTATCCTCCTTGCCATACCTTTGAAATTTCATCATATGCTTGTTCCCAGGAGCTGTCTTAAGACCTTTCAGCAGACAAAATAAAAGCACTTACAGGAATGCAACATATTTAATATGTTTTTCTTGCCAACTTGAGCCCTTTTCTGCTCAATCCTCTGTACCCAGTGCCTTTTCGGATTCAAAATAATGTGACTGATAATTGCCCCATATTTCGCAAAATCAACTATGCCAGTTGGGCTATAGTCATGTTTTCTGCCACCTCCCCCCATGACAAATATAATTGCCACTTTTTATATATTTTATTCTATGTGCAAACCCATTTGCCTTATCTCTCCTTCCTTATGTAGCCCTTAACTGAGTTAAAGTAAGCAACCCAGTAGTTTTGTGTTTAACACACAGCATGTACATGCTTATTCCTCTGTTCATTTAAGCCTACTGGGGCTTGTATTAAAGAGCTTTTAAGGACAATTGTGGATCTCAACCTTTTTGTTTACCAAAGCTCTTGGAAATCCCATCTTCCTTTGACTTTAAACTGGTAAACCTTTGATATTAGCTGTTAACCTGCTTGTATTTATCAACAGCTCAAAATCCACATTACTACAGGATGCAGTAAGTCTCAATCCAGTCTTTGTAGGCTTCTGAAGCAGGAAAAAAAAGACTTTATTGAGCCAATTTTCATAGTTAAAAGTGTTTCCTGTTACTGCAGGATATTTGGGCAAGTTACTGCCTTGAAACAGTGTGTTGTAAACACCAAGGTGTTTATGCAGTGGGAAATATTTAGTTAGTTCCTGAGACCAATCCAGATGAAAAGGAGCAGTTAAAGGAAAACGAAAGCTTTATGTTACCGGTTTACTTTTTCCCTTTATAGATGTCCAATTGCTGGGATAAATTCTGATCTCCTTTATTCTCCCCAGACATTTTACAAGTCTCATTTACTTGGTGTTGGCTTGTTTTGTCCTCACTTCTTTGGGCCATGTTCAAACACCAGTATCATTTTGAGAAGCATTGTTCTAAATTAATAGTCTCCTTGATCTCAGTGGGGTATCTTATGGGGTAACAAACTGCTTAGACAAGGATCTCAGACTCTGGCCCTTTGCTTTGGGGAGAAGGTTGGGAGAAGAGGGCTTTTTCTCTCTTTTGGCAACATGGGACTTACCTCTGTTGTTCCATCTAGTTAAGTATTTTTCCCCAAAGAGCCAGGTGATCAGTATCCTATGTTTTGAAGAGGAGGGAAACATATTATGGGGAGATTTTCTAGCAAGTTCTGTTCTCAAAACTGATTCTCAAGTTCTTCATTCTTATTGTTCATGTTCAAAAAGGACCTGTGGCAGATATTTATTTTCTTGAAAAAGTAGTTGATCCCTTTTATGGACCTAATGGAGAAGCTTGTTTTTCTTTCTTTCCCATAATACACCATAATCTTGCTCAGAAATGGCAAGGGGTTCAGCTACTAGGCAAGGATAAAAATGACCACAAGTATTAGTACTGGGTTACTAGGGATTCTTTATAGAGTACCCATGGTGGGAGGTAGTAAATGAGATCTAAAAACACAATCCAATCCCCGCATCTTATAGGTTTAGCCAAAACCACTCTGATTTTCAGCATGGGAAGAGAAGCTCTCAGATTTAAGAGGGAAGGCTAGTTTTTAAAGGCAATGAGAGAAAAGAAAAAGATGTGAAAATAGACATGGAAGAAAGACAGCTATTGAGCCTCTCTCCACCTATTGTGACTGAGGGGCTGAAAATTAAATACCTCCAACATGGATTTGATTTTCTAACATGTGTTGCTGCTGGTCTCAGGAGAAGCCTTGATGAACCAACCAGAGCTAATACAGCAACACTCCTATGGCAAGAGGGCCTGCATAAGAGGAAAAATTTTTAAAGCATTTAAGGAAGTTGGATCATATCGCAGGAGGAAATATTTCTACCTATAACCACAGCCTTGTCTCTATTAATGCCTTTATGAATAATACTCAGAGGGAGGATTGCTGTATACTTCCTATTTTCTCCATCCTTTCACCTGCATTCTTTTTGGCCTCAACTAATAATTTACTCAGATTCTAGCTGCTGAAGCCCAGTCACTGCCTGTTCTCATGCAAATGCCAAAAGTAGAAGGGAAAGCACCAGGGGAGCTTAACTTTGCTTCAGCTCACAGTTTGTCTTGGCTACACTCAGATTTGTCATTGGCACAGCAGTGGTAGGCCATCAAGAAGCAGGAACATCAAATTTAGGAATCTGGCCTACAAAGCAAAATGAAAATGTCACCTTTCTTTGCATTGATTTCTTACTCAACGGGCATGTGTACACATACAATGAATGCAACTGAATATATTCCAGCTCAGTTTGAGCCAGAGTAATCCTGATGTCACCATCTACACATGCATTTAAGCACAGTAATTTATTGCACTGACAGATAACACTTGTATCTGACAGGACTATCCAGCAGCACAGTAATTAGTCTGCTGAGTCCTAATTGCTGTGCAGGTCTAGACAGTGACAGTTTACTGTGCAGTAAATTAGTCTGATATGCAGTCAAACATCTTGTGTAGACACACGCAGTACCAAAAGAATGCAGCTTCCCAAGAAACCTAACATCATTTCATCCCTGCCGCACACAAAGTCGGTAACACAGATTTTCACAGTTACCGCACTGGCTGTCTAAAAATCCAAACAATGGGATCATAATGATCCAGGAGGGAGGGAATAAAAAGCATTTCTGCCAGGCCTGCCAGGCTTTTAAAAAGCAGGAAAAGGTAGTTTGGGCTGAAGGGAAATGCTAATTGCTGATCTTTTAAAAAGGCTTATTCAAAGATCCAAAAAGAGAACTAGATTCTCTCCAAGGTTCAAAGCACCCTGGCTGTGCTAGACCAACAGAGCAGCACAGTTTGAAGTTGAAAAGAGAGATGGCTTGGCTGCTGCTCTTTGAAGCACAGAATAAGAAGCAGCAGCATTTAAGAAGCTTGAAAAGGACTTTTTAAAAATATATACCTTTGCAGGGAAAAAAAAGAAGTTTAATGAAAACTGGAAAAAGATGTTCAGTACAACTTCAATTCAGTGCTACATTGTCTATCCATAGTAGCTTCTTCTACCTTCATTATCCATCCCACCCAGTAGGGAGATTCTGTGGTTGGACTGACTGAGGAGTCAAGTAAATTAATACAGTGATGGTTACTGTTTTACTATTCTAAATGCCTGACAGAGATACAATTGTATTATTTGTTCAAATAAACAATTTTATTTATAAAAATAGGCTTGGTTCTGATCTCCTCTAGGTACTGATCTGGTCGAGCACATGAGCAGTGATTTAACATGAAAAGTATCCATTACCTACGCAAGTAAAAGCACAATGTTCCATCACCTCAACTTTCAAGCAAAAGCTTGCTATACAACATGAGTTGACTTGCCCTGATCCTTGGAACCTCAGTATATTATTATAAGAAATATAACATAATGATTGTTATACAGCATTTACTCGAACACAAGATGAAGTTTTTCTCCCAATCACCATGCAGGGAAAGGCTCCTTGTCTTATATTTACATACACAGAATACTCATTAAATATATTGTAAACCACTAAGCTACTACCAAAAATAGTATGCACTCAGTAATGGAAACCAAAATTGATTAAATGCAACCAACACTAAGCAAGAATATAAAACACATATGAAGCAAACACACTAATGGGACCCTACCACAAAAATAAGTTAGTGCAGCCCATTTGAATAAGATATATGGTACTACCCATTACACTCAGTCCCACTCAGCAGTGACTTTTTCAAGGCATGGTGAGCCGCTAAATTTCATACATTTCTACTTCCTCTTCAGTCCCACAACTGACTTATTCCTTTCTTTCCTATTTCCAATGAGTGTTGTTTCTTAACCTGCCTTAAATGTATGGCAAACATCACTGAATAGGGTCCCAAACAGCTTACTCAGAAACCCTTTGTTGCCTCCTCTCTCAGCCTGTCAGATTAGTGTGACCCTGTTCTCCAGGAGGTGGAGCTAGACCAAGCTGCCCTGTGCCTCATCTGCATATACATTTCTGGAAGATCCCAAGACTTGCTGTTGTCTCTGCTGGGGCCAGCCCACTGAACTATATGGCAAATGATGAGCCTTTTGGCTTTGCCTTTAGTCCACATATGAGGCTGAATGTCATGCATAGTTTGTACTATATATGAGAAGATGCTTTATATTTGTACTATATTTGGTAATGGGATATGACGCCGTAGCTTGCTCCTGCAACCACATATCTGAGGGCAAGTGAAACTCGGGGGCATCCAAACCCCAAGCCTCCGGGCTTGGGCCTGTATGTAGGATGCCCACCAAAGTATGTGGATGCATCTGAAGCCCCAGGTCGGGTGGAAGGTGCTTGCCAGTAGTAGGGTCACATATGTTTCTTGAATGACTCTCAGATTTGCAATTGATTTGCCTTATCTGAATTGGGACTTGAAAAAATTTCCAAAAACAAAACAAACACACACAAAAAATATGTATATATTTATGAGAAGCACAAAAGTGCTGCCTAAAAGTGTGCTTATACTATTTATGCTAAAACAGCAGTTCTCAAAGAGGTAAACTGCATTCACTTGGATGAGCTAAGTCTATGGGTACCTGTAATAATTTTCCTATATGCAGTTACTACAGGTATATTTATTTCTAGATCAGTGTTTTCAAATTTGCTCTTCACTTCCCTGTGCTCAGGGAGAGCACGGTCTGACAGTAAGAAAAAGGCTTCAGGGGAAAGAACTTGTGGGGAGCTAAGAGCAAGGGGGCACCTGACTTCCCCCCACATTTATTTTCTCTGCTATAGCAGGGACAATAAGTGAAATGATAAAAATTCAAATAATTCAAGGCAAACCTCCAATAATTAGATTCTACACCTGGAAAATTACAAGAAATTTATAAATTTTCCATATATAACATGTAATTATTGGGGAGTTGTCTTATTTTCAGGATTATCATATATTCAAGTAAATACAGTGCTTATTTTATGGCTTAATATTGCTGTTGCCAGAGATTGCTGTTTGTTACAGCCACATATGCTTAAGAGTTCCTTCGCTTCAAGGATCTTTAGGGCATGATCTGGACCATTCTGATCTGGAAGCATTTCACACCATTTTGCACATCTGTAATAATGATAGTCATTACCAGGTGTTTCACGAAAGGGTGTAAAAACCATAGGACAAATTTATGCAGCAGTACCCCACTGCAGGATATTTCTTTTGAATGCCAGGTAGTTAACCAACCATTGGCTCATGTCCTTGAAACATGAGGACTGGTTTCCCTGATGAATTTGTAGCCTAGCTAGTGGAACTGCAGGTCACATATGAGGTTTGAATCCCTTTTTTCAAGACCTATCAACTTTACTTGGATTTTATAATCAGCATACAGAAAGAAGGGAGCAGGCATTATACCTTTAACAGTAAATTCTACAGTATAGCAAAAAAACCCCCCAAAAACATCCTTTCCACCATGCCTGTCCATGGGGAAGCTGTAGGGGGAAGCAAGATGCTGCAGGGATGAAAGCAGTTTCCATGGGAACACACAGGAACACTGAGAGTGGGAGCACAGAGGTAGGCAATGGACACACTTTTGACCCTGCATTCCCACACGCTAGTGTACCAGCCAGCAGAGCTCAGCTAGCAGGGGGCAAAAATAAGCTGCTGCTGGTTT
Source organism: Crocodylus porosus (assembly GCF_001723895.1). Taxonomy (NCBI): domain Eukaryota; kingdom Metazoa; phylum Chordata; order Crocodylia; family Crocodylidae; genus Crocodylus; species Crocodylus porosus. The sequence continues at coordinate 142,478,516 of NW_017728886.1, forward strand.
AGCCCAATAACTGATTACTTCCCTACCACAGCACCAACAGTGAAAGACCACGCTTGGAAATGAAACTCCTTTTTACAAATTCTTCTCTGGTCTTATCGTGGGATATCACAGTTAGGTAGCGTCCTTTAATCAAGACAGATTGTATGGCTACAAGTGACCTCATAGTGAGGAAGCACCAAATTAGGAATTTTGCTGGCAACAATTTTAAAACCTAAACTGTAAACTGAAGCCGGTACTGAATTCCTCACAAGACAAAATGTCTACCTCCCCGTTCTGTTATTAGAGCTGGTTGAGCATACTCAGCATTGACAGTTTTCGCTTAATCCAAAGCTTGCTGAAATGAACTGTAGTCTTTCCACTTCAATGGGCTTGAGTTATATATATTTTAATGGAGATATGTTGTATCAACTTGACATATCTCTAAACTAACTTTATATTTAAACTGTTGCTGTGTGACTGCACAAATGTACACGACAACCCACAAAGAATTGCCATGCTGGATCAGACCAATGATTGACATAGGCTAGCCCCCATCCCAGACAACAGTCATTACTAGGTGCTTCAGAAAAGGGTATAAAAGCCCTACAGCACACAATTATGTAGCAGTACCCCACCACAGGTTATTTCTTCCAAGTGCCAGGTAGTTAGCTATTGGCTCGTGTCCTTGAAGCATGAGAGTTGATCTCTTTTCTGAATTTTTAGTCTAGTGAGTGGAATTTCAGGTATTCTTATTAGACACATATAAGGTTGAATCCCTTTTTTCAGTGCCAATAAACTTATTGCTTTAGCTTTAAGACCAGAAGGATTTGTAGGCAGAGGCTGCACCTACTTTTAGGTTTAGAAAGTTTTGGGAGAGGAAGAGGTGCCACTGGAAAGACAATAACAATGACAGCAATAACATTACATCTCACTCGTCACTGGTTAATTCTGTGCTGCGTACGAAGAAAGACAGTTTATTTTATCAATATCATTTGAATTGTTTTGTAATCTCTTACTTTTTGCATCCTCTTGTTCACGATGAGGAAGAACAGGAAATAGGACACATGAAACCTTGGCCTCATTTGGGATTTCTATACTAATGGAAAGCAGAATGCTGAGGACTCAAATAGATAATCTAAGACTCTTGAGAGGCAATGCCATTACTACTTAGCAATCACCTTTTATATTTTAGAAGGACTGACCAAAAGGAACATGCTGGAGTGGGCATATTTGAGTTTGCATTAGATCAGTTAATGCAAGCACAGTGTTTACTTTGCATTCTTCAAGCTATAGCAGTAAGATTATTTTCAGGCTGTTCAGTGGCTCTGTACATCCCACCACTTGATTAACTCCTAGGTAATGTCTCAGGCTAACTCATTAATGTCATACATTCATGACCTGCTAACTCATCTACATGTCTATTAGTTTCTTATAAGTACCCAGCACTTCATAAATGTTGAAAGAGCAGGCAATAGAATTTGGCCTGTAGCAAAATTCTTAAGTACTTTTAAGAGAATAAATGTAGCAATACATGCAAAACAACTGAAGACCTGTGTTGTTATAATTTATATCTATTTTTTCCCATAAAGAGAGAGAAGTATCCTATTGTAGGCATATTTTACATCAGCTTGTTCTTCACTCTAAAAAAATTCAAGCCCTGAGGTTTCTCCAAGGCTAGAGACAGACATTACACATACACCGGTTTAAGTGATCAGAAACTGATTTAAACCTGTAACGGAACAGACAATCCGTGCATATAAACCAGTTTCAAAATGGCTGAAACCAGTTTGAGATAAACCTGGTTGAATGTAGTATCAGACTTAACTGATTTGGCTCAAACCAGTTTATGCAATGTCTGTCCCAGACTCCTTGCTCATTTAAGATAAACCAGAGATTCCCAGCATCCCAGCGTGCTCCCTGGGCTGGGATATCTGCTCCATACCAGGGCTGACCCCACCCCTCTGCTCTCTAGCCGGAGAGCAGAGACACTGCCCAAGATGGCTCCATTAAGGCAAAGTGGGCAGAGAGGGGATTTATTCTTCCCTCTTCCCCCACCACAGTTGGGGTCAACCTGTCTACCCAGAAGCAGAGGGGAGGGGACTGCAGTGGTGGCCCCTGGAGCTGGCAGACCCTGGCTGAAAGGAAGGGAGGAGGAGAAAATCAATTATTTCTCCCTGCCCCCTTCACCTTAATGCTAGGTAGGTTTGTCCTGCAGGGAACTTCCCCCTCCTCCCAGAGGGGCAGCACAGTGCTGTCTGCCTTTATTCCTGGGGCTCTGCGCCATGCCTGCAGCTCCACACTGGGGATAAAGGCAGCTAGCACTGTGCTGGGTGTAAGGAGCGCAGCCGCACACAGCCTGCCCTGCCACTTCTAACCCCGCAGCTCTGCGCCATGTCTGCAGCTTCCTCTGTGGCAAAGAAACCCCATGCTGGACTCTGTGGGGAAGTAAGGGCAGGGCTCCCTCCAATCCTGGAAGAGTGTGAGTGCAAGACTGCACACGGCAGAGTCGGGGAAGCACCAGGCTCCAGTGCTGGAGCTGCAAGCTCAGGCTCAGAGCCCCAGTGGAGGATAAGGCAGGCTCCACTCTCTTCCCAACTGCAGTGCTAGCCAGAGCCATGCCTGCACCAGGCATGAGTGCCCTGACCTCCCTGCCTGCTGCTGGGGGGGAGAAGTGAGGGGAAGAATCCCCCTTTGGGGCTGGGCAGCCTCACAGAGCCCTCCTCCCCACCCCACAGTGCCAGCAGGGAAGGAGGGTGAAGAGCCCCCCACCCTGCACCGAACAGGACCCCCTCCTGGGCCCATGGCAGTGAGGGAAAGGGAGGAGGGGAAAGAGTTCCCCTTTGGGGCCAAGCAGCCCTGTGTGCAGGGATTGCTCCCAGATGTCAGGGAGCCACTGGGGACTGGTCACATACTCCTCCTCAGCTCAGCTTCCCTGTGGAAGGGAAGGGAGGGCTGCTTTAGTGGCCCCAGGCTCCTGGCAGGCATGCACCGCCACTTGCAAACCAGTTCACTCTCTGCAGGTTAGACTAAATCTCTGCAAAGGCTGAATCAATTTGAACGTCTGTCCCTAGCCCAAATTAATTTTGAAGGTTATTCCACAGTCTTTGTTATTTTTTAAATATTTAGACTAATTTTATCCCATTACTACCACTTACATGTCCGGTTGCCCCTGTAATTGCTCCTCCTTTTTATTTCTTATATCTTTATGTAGTTGATTATAAAAATCCATCTTTGACACCACCAACTCCAGTGGCACCTTTCTACCTGCTTCCCCATCTCAGTCTAATGTTAGTTCTTTATCCACTCTCAGTATATATAGAAGTATTCCTATGCTTGCAAGTTGGATTAAATTGTTCGGGTAAAATACTGTAAGATATTTATGCTTTGAATCATATAGTATGAATATATTGCATTCTTTTCTAATTCTGTAATTCCATCCAGCAGAGAGATCAAGTTAGCCTGGCATGATTAATTAATTCCTTATCAGTGCTGTAAGGTCAGAAACCATAAAATGTAAAGCTGGTTTCAGGTTTCTATTGAGATTCCTTTTGTACCATTCAGGCATGGGTTCTACTTCTTCACCACTGAAATCAGCCGCGTTAAATTAAACAAGAGATTCCTGAGAAAACTAAGCCAAGCGTGTCTAAATCCTCGTCTCTGATGCAACTCAAGCATGGTTAAAAATTAGACTTCCTTTAGTAGTTCTGGAGACTAAAAAAAGTCATGTCACAGTATGAGGCAGCAGGTCCCATGTTGGTTTTAACCAATACCTTAATAAAGCTTATGTTTTGTACCTCACAGCATGCTTGGTAGGGAGCTTTCCCTCCACCTTCCAAATCCTTCTTTCTTTCTAAATGTGTGCCTTAAAGACCCAATTCTATTTTCTGTATTCAAGCAAACCTCTCTTTAATGCCATTGGTGGTCTAAACTGGTGAAGGACTGAGTAAGAACTGCGAGGATATGGCCCTTGATATTTTAGTGTGTATGGCACAGAAAATGGCAAAAATGTGCAGCAGAAATTCAAAAGGCTTACTTCCTATGTTTGAATAATGCCAAAGCTCACCATTAAATAAAAGAACCATACTCCATAGTCTAGCAAAGTTCCAGTGTAGCAAACTCATAGCATAACACTGATTAGAGACCAGGGACAGCGTCAAAAATTCCAGAGATTAGTGTCTGCCGATCAGACGCTCAGAAGGCGAGAGGAGATGCTTTATCAGTCACTAAAAAAACATGTACAACTTTGATCCTCTAGTTTTATGTCAAAGTTCTGTTTCTCTTGGCATGTGTGTATGGTATCAGATGGCACAATCCTGTTGAATTATCACTTGCAGATTGCACAACAAAACAAACCCCAAAATATTTTGCAATGCAGCTTAGACTTGATGCCCTTACAAACTGAACTTTCTGGCCTCTTGTCTCAGTCATGTGCTGAAACTATGTTATTGCACTGTGAAGGCCTGGCTATATGTTTTTCCCTATTCTTCAGCCTAAAAATGTTAGTACTAAGTGTAGTAAACAGGCATTAATAGAGATGATATTCAACTCTAGAAAGGATTGACTGCTGGCTTAGAAAAGCAACGTTGACATTTTGCCACCCCATTCAGCTGCCAGTAATAGTTGGTAATGTAATGAAGCAAAGATCTAACAAACATGCAAACCTCAGTGGATTATTCAGCATCAAGGTTTGCATTACAGTGTGTGAAAAAAAGGATTAAAGAAGTACTTTTTAGTTATAGAAAACCCAGAGCACTGGATTAAAGCTCAAAAGAGCTGGCAGGAAGAAGGCTGTATCTATAGAATTTAATGGTAACCTGGCTCTAACAGACCCTACAGCTTTAATTTCAATACAGCATTTTCTTCTTAATCCCTTGTTTGCCAGTGGTAAAGCCATTGGATTAGAGTGGCCACCAGGCCATTGCTATTTACATAGAAATTAGGCAAATGAAGTCTTTAATATGGAAAAAATTGCTTAGCTGCTGGTTATTAGAAAGGTTATATCACTTTAAACCCTGCTGCCTCTGTTCATCTCTGCTAAGTTTAAAGATCATGGAAAAGAACTCCCTTTCACTTAAAGCCAGTTACCGAGAACTTCTAGCCATTATCTGCCACAGCAAGAGCTTCAGGTGGAAAGTTTAAGAACTTTGCTTTAGTGAGTGTGTGTGCACTGAGTTTATACTTGTTGGTTTAGAAAATATAGAGCAGATCTTTGACTGGTTTGTATTGCCATCACCACACTAACATAATAAAAAACTCATTTTGCTTTAAATTCATTATGGAACAGAAGTAATTGATGAACTGGAATAGGCTCTTATAGCAAAAAAAGATAGTCTGAAGTCAATGTCTATCATTTAGATTTCTCTCCACTTCACTTCCCTGCTTTGCCATTGCATTTTCAATTTTTTTTTTCTTTTCATGTATTCAACCAACTCTCCCTATAAACAGTATTTCAGTACTCTGAAGTTCGACTGTGGCCAGCTTTTATATAGCAATATAGTGGTGGGCGATTAAAGGAAGAGCTGATGCCACTTCTGTAGAACTCATGAGGAAAAAAAGTGCTACAACTTCAGTCCCTTACCCCTCCTACCTTAGGCATACCTTAGTGAAATGAAATCTCAAGTTTGGGTGGTGGAACTATGGGTGCAGGAATAAATGGCAATTTCTGCCTGATCTGGCCACAGAAAGCAGTTTATAGCTGTGACCAAACAAAAGTGCATGGCTGTAGACCACTTCAAAAATGCCCAATCAGGGGAAAATCTGAACTCCCATTGCATGAGGGGTCAGTTAAAGATGTTTCACAACATAGCATCTTCTGTAACTTCTGTTTGTGCTGCCTCCCAGCCTATTGCTGTTTTCAGAATGGGAAGGGGGAAAGGGAGCAAGGGAGTTTGGTCTAGGGGTTTTTCCAGCTCCTGCTGGAGGGTGGGTCAGGTGTACTGTAGCCTCTGGGACCTCCCATTCACCCACCCCACTCTCCAGTGCTGGCTGGGGAACCACTAGAATAAGCTCCCTCTCCTCCCTTTCCCCTCTCCCATTCTGAAACAGGGACAGGCTGGGAAAAAGGAGGGGCCATTGTTCAGGGAAACTGACTTCAGACTGGAAGCCAACAGCTAGATTCCCCTCCCCCTGGAACCAACAGTGAACTTCTGTTTGGTCTAAGGGATCCTTGTAACCCTGAACACTTCATTCAAAGCATTCTCAGTTATAGCAGAGAGCTGCTCTTCTGTCTGTGCTCTATGATTCTGACCCTCCAGACCACAGGAGCCAGAAAATTTGGGGGCACAGGGGGAGCACCTGCAATGAGCACATGCAATACTCAATAAAAGAGCATAGCTATGAGATTCCTGCCCGCCCCCCCCGATTCTGCCCCACACATCAAGTTGCTGGCTATTGGCTTTGAAAGGCAATCATCTCTGACGTGGCCACATTACTATCTTGCAACCCTTTCTTTTTTCTTCATTGGTTATTGAAACTAGCATGTCTTAACCATGTTTGGCAAACTGAGCACTTTGCCTTGGACCTACAGGCACAATCTAGCCTATAGTTTGCAGCAGCTCTTCCACATGATTACAATCCTAAAATAATCCTAAAAAAGGCTGCCCAAAGGCCTGTCTGCCCTTTCTTCATTTTCAAGTAGGTCTTTTCCTTTCCCAGCTTTGTGTCACTCACTGCTGAGATCAGGACCATAATCAAGCTAATTCTCAAACCATATTTAGAATAAATGATTAGCTTTAATTCTCTTTTGTGAGAGAATAAGCAATAAAAGATAGCTTTTGGCAAATATTTCTTTAAAGCCTCAAAAGTTCTTAAAATCAGAAGTCATCCTTGTTATTTCATATTACAATATATCAAAGGCAAGTTTACATTATATACATCCTTAATAGACACAAGTTATTATTCTTTATGCTTTCCTTTGATGTATTCTATTTTTTAAAAATATGTAGCTATCCCACTATATTACATGTCAGAGTCCTTTCATGGTGATCAAGGAGACACAAGACAGAATTACTCTATAGCCTGTTAGGTAGAGCCCTCATACGTGAGCTGGGATACCCAGAGTCCAGTCCATGCTGCAGCTGGCATTTATTTTGTACCAACAGAAGTGACAAAAACACTATATCTCAGAATCTTCTATAGCATGGTGATTAGCATACTGCTCTATGAGGTGTAAGACTTTGTCCATATGCTATTAGGAGAGAAAGAATTGAACCTGACCATCACATCCAAAGTTAATGACATAAAAGGGAACACCACTATCACCCTGAGGTTGTGAAAAGAATAGTTTTCTTCAGTTTGGGGGCAAATGTTGCTTGAAACTGCAAATTATGTCAGGTGCCCAAAACTGATTTTTTCTATGACTGAACTATTGACAGAACAAAACAAGAAAACAAGAACAAAGACAAATCCTGCAGCCATAATTATGGATATACTCTAAAAGTTCTAAGGTTTTCTAGGGTGTTTTGGTTTGGATTTTTAGTCTCCACAATTAATGTTAAATTAAACTACATAGTAAAGTTTACTTTTCTGCACATTGCTCATGTCTAATCATAGTTCTACATTTGTCATCATTCTCTGATCAGAGACTTGAAATATTTGTAAAGGACTTTGAAGAAAGGAAAACTTTAAAAAGTTAGGCTCAATAACTCTTGTCTTTGTTTCCTCCTAAATGTGTGACTGCATGTTAATTATATCAGGCAGCTTGTCTTAAACAGGTTAAGTCTGCATATCTTAACTGTGGATCATCCAAATACTCCCAGGGTGCATCTACATGTATGTTTTACCGAGGAGCTGACTAATTAGCTCTGCAGTAAAGCAACACCATCTACATGTGTGCCCCTATGATGAGACAGTAAATTAATTAACTCTGCTGTAGGATCCAAGTACTATCCTACAGCAGAGTAGTTGTGTGCTGCAACGCGCATGTAGATGGTGACTGGGGCTGGCTGGGGCACAAGACTGCTTCAGTGCCGGGTCTGCCTGCCGACTAAACCCACACTGTAGAGCCCTCATGCCCCAGCCTGCCCCTGCTCAATGTCCCAGGCACCCCCAGAGACTGGATACCTGACTAAACCCTTTAAGTAAACTTTTGAACAGATCTGTCCTAGCCCTATTTCTACTTCCACCTAATTATTGCCAGTCCACATTTCTCTGGGCCATTCTATCTACTATTGGTATATTCAAATAAATCTTTTTATTTCCTCTCATTTAAAGGAACTAAAAAAAAAAGATTATCTTTAGCAGAATGTCCCCACACAAAACATTAAAGGCTATATAGGGTCTTTAAGAATCGGTGGGAGCAACTATACGTTCATTAATGCACAGTGCTTACTGCACATTTAATTTCATACTAAATACACGCTCAGTAAGCACAGTTACTGTGCACTGGCATCAGCATCATGCCTTTTTAGTGACACTACTGCGCAGTAGCTTAATAATACTGTGCAGTAGTGTATTAGCACTGTTTGTGCTTTGACACACTACTGCACAGTATCATTAGGCCAATGAGCAGTTAGCAACTTGTGTAGACACTCTCAGTGTTATAAAAGTGGCATATAACTGCTCTTCCACAGACCTTGCAAAGAATTGTTCTCTTGCTCCCAGAGAAATAGCTTCCTGAATCTCTTGAAATGGTGTAATGTATTTCCCCACCTCAGTCTTGATCAGCTACTCTGTCCAGAAGGATCCAAGCCAAAGCTTTGCCTGCTCTTTAATCCTCTTTAATGTCCCTCCATATTGAAGGAAAGGATCCAGAGAGCTGAGCCTACACTTAGTACAAGATCTGGGCCCTCAGCCTGTGCAGTGTAAAGGGAAGGGGAACCTATTTCACCAAGTAAAACATGGGCACACTCCAGTTCTAATAGGGCAGTCCAAAAGAAAATAAAAATGTGTTAGCTAAAAGTCATTTTATTTGCAGTACAAAAACAAAGCTGCTACTTTAACTCATCTTTGCTTATTTCTATAGATCACCCTGTCCTCCTTGCTGGATTGATTATAGCATAGTTTGAAAAAGTATTTCCTTAATACTTTGTGCTAATTTTGTTCTGACTTTACCCCCACTAGCCTTTAACCTATGTAGACTTAACCAGGACGTATTTTAATTACAGTCTCTCTGAGGAGATCTTGGATATTTCTCAGTTGTGCTGCTGTAGCTTTCTTATACTTGAAAGGAATCCTGAACAGAGGATCCCTCAGGCACAGTTCCTCAACACCAGTGTTGCTAACCTCAAAAATACCTGTGCTTTTCCTATGAGCACTTACTGTTCCTACTATTCTAATATTAGGGTGATCCCTAGCTTCTCTCCATGCTCAGCCTAATTTATCATACTTGGCTCAGTTTCCCAGGGCTAGGTCCAAAATAGCCTGTGACCAGGCAAGCTAGCATAAGAAACAGCATAAGAAAGCAGTCCTGCACAATGCTTTTAATACATGTCCCCCTTCTTAATTTGTCCACGGTTATTATTCCAATCAATATCTCAGTAATTAAAATCCCCCATGATCAATTTTCTGGCCTTCCTATAGGCCTCTGTAATTTAAAAAAGCATTTCTTGATTTTCTTTCCCTTAGTGCTCTGGAGTCTGTAGCTCCAAGAATCACCTAGCTAGTTTTATCATCTTCAGCTTCTACACAGACTGTCCTTGCCTGTGTCAGCTAATATATTTCTATAATTTTCCTTTGCAAACTTAATAATATCATCCACCAATATTGTCATGTCCCTGTTTGATTCTGCTTACTCTTCACTAAATGCAGTTGTGTGGTATTAAAGTCCCCAGTCATTTTCTTAGTTCAGTCATGTCTCTGTTATTTCAGTAAATAATAAAAGCTTTACCTTTGAATGATGTAACATAGTCAGCGATCTGTGGTTCTGCTCCCACAGAAATCAATGGTGAACCATCTTTTAATTTTAAAGGTGTGGGCTCATCTCATAATGTTATATGCTCTTGTGGCTATAATTTTATATCAGTACATCATTGTAACCCTGTTGACTAACCAAGTAAATGTTGATAGAAAAGATATTAACCTTCCTTCTAAGCTCTTTTAGGTTATGTTTCTAATATTCCTAGCTTAATATTCCTTGGTTATGCTATCTTGAGTCCAGAACACTTAATTACTAATTTAAATACAGAGAAAATGACTTTCCATTGATAGGCCTACATTATAGTCTCTATCTGTGAAAAGTGAAATTTTGTCTATAAAAAAAGTCATAGAATGGACTTGTATTAGAAACCACTACATGCTATATCATAGTTCTCCTTAAAAAGTAGCTAGACGACCCAGAACTTCTCTGGGGTTCCAACTGCTTTCATAAAAGGGAACAATATTCACTTTACTGGTTTACAACAATTTAATAAAGTTACAAGTAAATGGATATAAATGAGGTATATATTTATTTTTTTCTTTTTTCCCAGCCACTTATTTTCTTAGGAATGAGAACTAATCAGGACAGGGTCTGTTTTTTATATGTGTTTGTACATTGCTCAGTACACTGGCTTCCTTTGGGTATATCTGAAATAAAATACTGACAAACAGTTATTTGCCACCAAAATCCTGCTTCTGAATTCAAGATTTCTACCAGATTCTTCAAAATTTCAAGATAACAAACAATTTCCTTGAAAATATAAATGCATATTTCCTATTTCTCATTTTCTAAGCAAAAGGTCTGAACTTCCAAATACCTCTGATCTCCTTTCTGTTCAATTATTTATAGCAACACGTACAACTGCAACAGAACTCTTCTTAGTTCTCCTGACTAACATCCTGACTGCTTCAGTAATACAGGGGAAGTTACAACCTTTTACAGGATGGCCATGTACATGGTCTCACATTTTGATTAAGAGCTGATCTGACTCTGATTGAAGTCAATGGCAAAACTGCCTTTGAATTCAGCAATCTAGGATCAGGATTTAATCGATCCTTCTGAACAAGAAGGTGACTTTTTTTCTCTCTCCTGGGTTTTTTTGTGTGGTTCTTTCTTTTAATTTTTTTTGGTGGGGGTTGTGCTGCTGCTTTGGTGGTTTGAAGCGTTTAATGGATAGATGGTTACCTAGTGTAACTCAATCAGCGTAGCTCCATTGACTTATATAGAGTTATACCAAATTATACTATCTGAGAATCTGGCAATATTTCCCGGCAATATTTCCCCCTTTTCCACAGCAGTGTGTCAAAATCATTCATTCATTAATTAGGTGACCACATTGCTAAACAGATTTGTTTGTGAAGTTGGTTTAATGTACCAGTGCATAATACAGAGGTAAAAATAGAAGTGTCAGCTCTTAGTGCTTAGATTTTCAGCCCTAAGAGAGTTACATTCCTTTGAATTTCAAAGGTATTTTTTGCCACTGAATTCAACAGCAAGATTTCATTTCAGACGTTTAAAAATCACTTGATTTAGTATTTTAAAACTGTGAAATGACCAGCTCCTTGGCAGGAGATTCAATAAAATGGAATTTCCAAAGAATACAAATTAAACACCCATCCCTATTGATTTTTATCATTGGATAATTTTTAGGACTCAGGGAGAGATCCCACTTGTAATCAGGTTTCTCTATTAACTATATCTTGATTAGGTGAAGTGCACTATATCTACCAACAATTGTGCAGATGCTAGTCTGTGCCTTTCACCTAGTTTCATATACAAGGGACTAGCTTAATGGCAGCCCATAAAAAGAGTATGCTGGGTTTTCCACTTCACCGCTCAGTCACTAATCTGTACTGCGCTCTCTTTCTTGTTTGCCACTTATACTTAAAATCCCCAGTTTGTTGAGCAACAGGTGGCAGGTGGTATTCCAAGTCATCTCTATCTGTCACCTTGTCCTTAAAAAGTCTCATCACTGTTGGTCAGTCCTCCCTCACCATCATTTCCAGTCATCCCTTTTCTTCCATCTTCTTGATCTTTGAGGTCTCTTCCAGCACTAACATCTATTAATTCTATGTGCTTCCAGTGCTATCTGTCAGCTTCCACAGCAGCTCCAGCACTGCTATTCTTCCATGTCTATACTACATATAACCAATAAAAGTGCATCTTCATTGACTTTCCTGAGAGCACTGACCCACCTCCCTAAAACACCCATCACACAGTATGGGTGGGAACCTGAACTAACTGGCATCAAAAACAAAGGTTCTCTTGCCTCCTCAGCCCCAGAAATCCCAAGATATTACTTAGATACAGTAATGTGTCTTCTAGAAGTCAAAATGAAACCTAGTGACATGAACATGTGAAAGCACCACCTTTTCCCTAACCCCCTGCATCTGTCAGTGGGGTACATTACCAGCTGAGCTGGACACAAGAGATCTAGCTAAATTGAAGGCACTGTCCTATCAACATCTAGACAGTAAGTGGTACCCAGAATCCCATTTAAAACAGAAATGAAATAACTGAGGTCAAAGGGGTCTAAAAGCTGCCTGGGAGCAGAAACAGCATACTGGCAGCTGCACAGGGAAGAATGGGTAGCAGGCAACCAAGCCCAGGGGTCAGCAACCTGTAAGAACAGTAGACTGCTACTCACAACCCAGCAACTGTTACCAATCCCCTCCATAGCATTCCAGCCCTGTTTTGTGGCAAGGGCTGCCTTTGTCCCTCCTGCACCTTTCACTTATGCTTGTTACCAAATGTTGCTGTTTCCCATCAGCAATAGCAATGGAAAGTGCTGAATTCAGCATCAAAGGTAAGTGGAGGCTGCACTAGTGAGAAAACAGCTCTTAACACAAAGCAGGAAGAGTATTTGCACCTTTTTTCCTAGAAGCCCTAGAAAAATTAAATTGTGCATGTGTACAGGGAACTAATAAGAACTGTAGCCTGAAAGGCATAGTGTTTAAAGTATCTGGATCATATGTATCAAAACATGTATAATTTGTTACCAGATACTACAGGGTACTAGAGCATCACAATAATCACAGCAAAACCCTAAAGCCTTTCACTTTGCTCTAGATTCTACGTAGTGCATCAGGGAAGACTTCCTGGCAACTTTTCTCAGGTGACTTACCTCTCTTGGCTAGGAAGCCCATAACTGGGAGGCACCAATAGGCAGATAAGCAGAAAATGATGCCTTGCCATGACCAAGCAGGCATAAAGAGACTCCTCTGCTTGGTTTGCCCTTTGTCAATGTCCTCTAGCTTCATCCACTGTAGATGTTAGTGCATGACCTCGCCTCTACTCTTAACTCTATCCCTCCATGCCAGGGGATTCTAGCCATGAAAGGCAGAAAATGTTCCCTAAACATCTCTGCTGCCTGATATACTCCAGTGCCATCTAAAAGTGGAGATAAGATGACAGTCAAGAAATCCAAGTTACAGGTAAAATCCAAATTCAAATAAAATTCCTCAGGCAATAGCTATCTTTTGAATCAGTGTAGGTGTGACTAGTGTGTGCACATATGTGCGCAGCTTACATGATGCATACCTCTATTTGAATGTATTTATTTCTGTTCAAAAGGGATGGGCAGAACCCTCCAATTAATAGGTTTGGGATAGAACTTTCTTCTGTGAGGATGGCCTTTTCTATTTCTTCAGAGCACTATAGGAAGATGGGTGATTCACTATGTTCTATATAAATTTCCAAACAAGAAATCTCTTTGATTCACCCACAGAAAAAATTGTCATTATGTGAAAGCACCACCTTTTTTCTAACCCCCTGCATCTGCCAGTGGGGTACATTTGCTTGAACAAATGCCTCAGGTGGCCTTTTGGTTGGGCCAGCTCATTTATAAGGTGATTAGAGGTGGCTGGTGCCATCATACTCTTTTGCTTTATTACCAGAAGTACTGTTTATGCATTTAAAGGGGAAAAAAAGGTTTTATAAAAGCATCATACTATTTCAGAAGTGAAAGAAGGACCATCTTTTTAATGCCCATCAAAAACACTTGTTTGTCTGATCTCTTTCTTCCTTAGCTGGCAGTAAGTCTTTGCAGGCAGGTTCAGAGAGTTTATATTTATATCTCAGTTTAAAAAAATAGCTGAGGTATCAGAGGAGTTCCAGGGCAGAGAAACACCTTGCAATTACTTTAGTTTGGAGGCATTAGATCTGCTGACATGGTGTTTCCCAACATCTCAGTCTTTCATTTATGAAAGTCATTCTCAGGTTCAGACATTTTCAGTTTTAAAGTGGAAAGAGACAGCTACATGAAAACAAAATGTACCTTGATAGATACAGAAAAGTCGTCTTTTTTATGGGGTCAGATTTTTATGCAAAAGCTTCAGTGGAAGTTTGCCTGAGAAACAACTATATGATTAGGGTTTTGAAGCCCAAATTCAAGTTCAGAGATCTAAAAAAGCACAGTGGTGAAGTTTGCAATAACAAACACTGGAATTTGCATACTCTTTTTCACTTAAACCAGAAGAGATTTTTGTTCTACTTTGAGAGGTGAAATTCATTAGGGGTAATATTCACAACGTCCGTTCCCTTTGCACACAGCTCAAATGACCTCATAATAAATCAAAAAGAAAAAAAAGGGGGGCAAATCTTGCATTTCTCAGTTACATTTGCCTCATATTTGCCAAAGTGCCTATATAACATTTAACAAAAACCTCAGTTGAGACCACTGGTTATCACTGTTTATCTCTCAGTTTTCTTGCATACTATCTGATAGGAATGTGTATCTGTTGTCCTTCATCATCTACTTGGATCCTAAGCTATTTGGGGAAGGAAATTCCTTATGTTTCATTTTTTGTACAGTACCTGGCACAGTGGGATCCTGGTATCTGGGGCCCCTGGGAGTTACAGTAATAAAAGTTAGAAAGAAATATATATATTGTATAATATATAGGTCAAAATCCATTGTGTGTCATGCATTTTACATCCTACTCTACCTGTAAAATATAACAAATCAGCCACATGAGAACATGTGTATTTTCCTATAAATATTTTCAGAACTTCAAAAGTACAGGTAAAGCAATCAGACAAAAATAAGGGGCTCATTTCAAAATGGAATCTTGCCATGTGTTCAGTATAAAAGTAGTTGCTCTGAAATGGATGGCTGAACAGATGCCAGATATCCAAAGAAGACATAAAATGGAGATGCTACAATTTTTTTTGGAACCTAGGTAGTGATTGGAAAAAGTCAATTAAGGATCCTGACTGAATCCTTTTCTTCAACAAGCAACAAAGTCCCAGGCTCAACTGATGAGTGTACTAAAGATGTAGGTACTTTCATAGTCTCTATCCTTGCCAGGGAGTAATTGGTAGATTGTATTTGACACCAGGGCAACCAGTTCTCAAGAGAGAAATTCTATCTACAAAGTTAGATAAATATCCTGTCCTGTATAATTTAGCATTTTCGTTTCTTATCCGTATATGCTTTAGGGTTGGTGCTTCCAGAGGCATTTTGTATTGTCCTTTACAGAATAATCTGGTTCTCATTTCCTTCTTTTTGTATAAAGCTATCATTAGTGTTAAATTCATTATAATTTTTATTTTTACCTCTTTTCATCTGACTGGTGGAAGCTGCTTTATAGGAATCAAATTATGGTTAGCAATATTAAAAAGTGGGAGTGGAGTTTAAGATGGCTACCTCTGAATCATAGTACATCATTTGATATTAGGGAAGGAATATGAAGAGATAATTTAATCCATTAAAATAACAGCTAATTTAGTATCAGAGACAGCCTCTTGGCAGAGTTATGCTTTATGTCTGTATATCCAAATAGAGACCAGCTATTCAAACAGAGATTATAACATAAAATTAAAGATATTCTAAGTACTTATAATCAATCTGCAGGTGATAACAAGGGAACATTAGCACAGAACAACATTTTACTAAATTTTGAGTCATGATGATTGGATTGGGTAGGTGCTCTGGATTCCAAGGGCCAAATTCATAGGTGAATCTAAGTGAGCCTTCACATAGATTGATCCACAATACCAATCCACAGTTTCAACCACACTGAAAAAAGCCTAATGGTAAAAAGTTCAAAACATAGTGAGATGGCTTTCAAGACTCTTTTAAAAATTAGACTCTTTTATGACATGACCTGTGCATTTAGCAGCCTATATCCTGGTGACTTTCAATGTAAACTCTCTATCTGCTAATTTTAATGTCACAAATGACACATGACAAATTTACAAACTGTAACTTATATTGGTTTGGACGCTAAGGGCGCCTATGCAGGAGTGCTGAGGCTGCTCCTGCATGCTGGAATTCCAGCATGTTGGAGCAGACTCGATGAATTAAGTCTGCTGGAACATGGCAATTGCTGTGCTCCAGCAACCCACCACAAGTCATGTATCAGCGTCCCTGTGCTTAAAAATGGTAGCTGGGGCGCTTGAACTAAAGATCATCAGACAATCTTTAGTTTAACACTCCCACCGCCATTTAGTTTAATACTCAAACAATCTTTAGTTTAACACTGCCACTGCCATTTTTAAGTGCAGGGACACTGATACAGGAGACATGGTGGCACTTTAATTAAAGCATTCTCAGAATCGCTCTAAGTATAACATCCCCCCGCCCCGGAGCACATGTAAAAGTGCCCTAATACAAGTTTCTTCAGTGCCCATAGTATATAGATGACCACCTTCCCTGAGGAAGCTGTCCACAGTAGGTGCTATTACAGTACCTGTATTTGGTGGTGGGGAAGCCAGCTGGCACTAGGTAAACATCCTAGGATAAACATGACTAGAACAGTGGACATATAACCAATATACTTACACTCCTGACTTTTCAACGTATGCCTTTACCCCAGAGTAGAACAAATTGCACTAGTATAGTTTACTTGGTGTGTCTGCTCTGCATTTACATTTGTACAAAGGCAGATTATACCAGACTACATGTGTAATGCATCTCAATCTAAAAATGGGTGAGTGAGTAGGATTATATTTATTTTTCTGATAAAATGTAGTCATTTAGTTACACCTTTAGACAACTGGTTTGTTATCTGTGGGCATGGATTGATCTGCACAATCTTTATTCCTATTGTCAATGCCTAAAAGAAAAGAAGCAACCAGCTTGAATCTTAGATCCCAAGGTTAGGTTATGGGCTGGCAAAAAAAAGTGTGTGTGGGTGCGCGCGTGTGCGTGCATGTGTGTGTGTGCACGTGTGTTGCTTGAATAGCAAACACATCTGATAGGTAAATTATTGCAAGAAAGCAAGGAATCTTGTGGTGAATTTTCAGTCATTTTCAGACTGAAGTAGCACTTCAGAATCCTTCACTAAATCAAAGAGAAACAAACAACGCCCCCAACCACACATACACTTACCCACACAACCTGCAGTTTAAAAAAATATACCAAAGTTTTGTGCCAGCTCTGCAGAATAGTTAGTGTGGTGTCAATGGGCAAAAGGAAAAAAAGCCCATTGAAAATGCTGCTATTGTTAAAACAAACAAATAAAAAAGCCCATTGTTCATTTCAGCTACCATCAACCTGCTGAAGAACTCAGACTTTGCAAATAGAAAAGAACAGAAACGAAAGTATCTTTTTTATTATTATAATTTTAGGGTTACTGCCAGCATCCAAATAACAGAAAGTAAGATAAAAATGTAATAAAATATTACTTTACATTTTTACCCCATCCAAACCATCTTTGCTTATTTTCTCTATTGAAAAATAACTTTCGTAAGTATTTTGTATTGCATACTTTTAAGGCCAGGACAACTATTGTCAGTAACCATGAGGCATACAAGGAGACAATGTATTCAAGCTTGATGCTATTCTAGTTTGATCCCATTCTCAAAGTTCTTTATGGCAACATATAATCTGGTAGTGTAAATATACTTGGGAAACTAGGTGTTAAACAAGAGCACTTGATAAATATATACTGATATTCCATCTTGATCCACTTCGTATTTTTTCTTTTTAAGATCTCCAATGGGAAAAGTAACTGAAGCTTATTGCAGTATGACAAGACTAAACGCAATTTTAACAAGACCATTTTGATAACGACCAATCTGTTTTAGAAATCAGTGAATCTGTCTTTGGAAGGCTTTTCTTGCTGCAGATAAAATTGTTTCATGGTGGGAAGTTGGGAAATAGAGGTTCTGTCTTATAAAACATAATTTTTGTAATTTAGGGAGAGAGATGGTCAATGGAAGTCTATGTATACAGATGAGGTATTAGAAGAGAAAGTGGTTAGGGTGTCAGCCTGGGAACCTGAAGCCCTGATCTCAATTCCATGCTCTCCTACAGACTTCAGGTATGACCTTGGGCAGGGTCTATACTACTTCCCCAGTGTTCATTCTCAAGCATGGCTCCCCATCTCTCTCCTGTGTGCTTGCACCACGCCAGGAAATGCAGCTGTAAAAATCACCCTTATATGAACAATTGGTGCCACATGAGTTGGGAGGGCACATGCCTCCCCCCCCCCCGCAGCGGGTTGGGGAGGGGGGGTCCTCTTGAGGCCAATTGCCAGCAGAACTTCACTTGGTGCCCCACTCCCCAGCCAGTACTCACAGGAGGGGCACCAGCACTCCTGCCGGCACTGCCCAGGGAGCTTGGCCTGGGGGGGGGGGCACCAGTGCTCTCAGGGGGTGCACATGCACCCCCTAGGCATCAATACTGCTCCCTTAGGCTGCTTTGAAGACCTCTGCCTTCAAGCTGCTTGAGAGCATCCCTAGAGCAATTCCATCACTCATTTCCAGGTGGGTGGGACATGCTTAAGAGTGGGTGCTTAAGGAAACAGTATAATATGCATTTAGAACCAGGTCTGAAAAAAAAGACAAAACACATAGGCACTTAGAGTAGGGAATTAAGTGAAATTTAGCCGAGATTTTGAAAACCTCCATCTAACTGGGAAGCTTAGTGAACAAGATAGACACCTAGCAGGGAGGATACATACTCCTGAGAGAATTTCAGTATTTTATATTAAGCAGTTGTTCGGTAAAATGCATGAACAGTTCTTGGAGCAGGGACCATGATACAGTTATCCCCTCTCCTAAGGACGTGCATTAGTTACTAGGCTCCGGGTGCACACATCTCCTCTCTTTGTTTCTCCTTTCCTGCCCCTCTTGCTTGAGAAATCTTTAAATTATGTTCTTGATAGTGGCATAGTTTTAGCAGGATGGATGAAGAGTGTTCCACACACACACTGAGAACAGCATGTAGTTTGGTGGCAAGGACATATTTTCAGAAGTTTCAAAGTGTGGGTTTAAACTCCTCATGCAAAAAGAGGAGGAGTTGAACCTGGTTCTGCCACTACCTGAGTGAGTGTCCTAACCACTGAGTTAGTGCAAAAGAAACAGTGCTACCTCATCCGGATGTATTTTTTAAAGTTCCAGAAAGAAAGAATAAGCCTTTCAAAAAAAGGATTCCAAGCTATGAATCTCAAGTGGACAGAGGTACCTTCTTGTAGCCCTGATGCTTCTAAATTCTCAATTTGACCAGCTTTAAGACTCACGGCTGATTTCCTTCCTCAGCACACTAGCTGTTTTGGATCCTGTTCTGAGGAACCTAATCCACTCCACACACTGACTCCACAAAGTGGGTCAAACACTAAAAAATAAGCCATTGCAGCACCTGACTTTTAGGTACTTAAATATATTCTTGAACCTAACCACTAAACATTCAGTTCCCATTTGCCTTACATTACAACTGTAAATTAGGGATTGTACCCTATTTCACTTTGGTGTTTTGGGGCTAAATAAATGAAAAATTCTGTGCCACTCTGAAACTGTAGAGATGGAAACAACATACATAAGTTAGGCAGGCCCACCATGCAGGTTACTATCCATAACCGGGACAATGGGCAGCGGTGGAAAGGGCTTACCCAGGACATTCCCAGCAGGGAGGGCTCTCCGTGTTCAGAGGTGCTCCTCCAGGGCGGCTGCTGCATCCTCTGGGAGAATGGCCCACACATCCCTTAGGAAGTGGACGTCACCCTGGGTGCTGAGGACAGTCACATCATCTGCATATACTGTTAGCCTGACTGACAGGCAGCTGAGATGGAGGCAGATGGAAGAGACAGTTTAGTCAGGCACCACTGCAGGGTGTAGAGTAGGGGCTTGATGGACAAGGCATACAACATTCCTGACAGATGGCAGCCCTGGTGAATGCCCCTAGAGGCTGGGAATGGGGTGCAGAGAGTGCCATTCACCTTCAGGGTGTTCAAAATGTCCCAGTACAGGACCTGGAGGGCAGAGGTGAAGACGGTCCCAAAGCTGAAGGCCTCAAGGGCCCAAAACAGATAGTCATGGCTGACCTGGCCAAAGACTTTCTTCTGGTCCAAGGAGACGAGCCCAATGTTGAGGCTGAAGAGGTCTGCAGCCATCAGCAGGTCTCGAAGCAGGAACAGATTGTCCTGGATGGTCCTACCCAGCACGCAGTAGCTCTGCTCAGGGCCAATGATGGAAGCCATAACAGCGTGCAGCCGGTTAGCCAAAGCCTTGGCCAGAATCTTGTAATCAGCACACAAGAGGAACAAAGGTCACCAGTTCTTGATGCAGCCAAGGTCTCCTTTCTTAGACAGCAGGGTGAGGACCACTCGGTGACAGCTGGCTAGCATTGTCTGGTCCATGAGACTCTAATGAAAAACACATAGGAGGCAGGGGCTGAGGAGAGGCCAGGTCTTATAAAACTCAGTAGGCAACCCATTGATGCCAGGGGCTTTGCCCAAGGTGAGGTCCCTGACAGCAGCTATGAGTCCTCCAAAGACAGTTCTCACTCAAGATGGTCATCCTTTGATGAGCAAAGCCTAGGGAGGCCATCATGTAAGCACCTAACAGACCCTAGGCAAGTTGGTTTGGCTGCAAACAGTTCCTGGCACAAGGCAATGGCGTGACGTCAGATCTCAAGAGGATCTGTGAGTGTTTGGCCATATAGGGTCTTAAGATGGTCAATGACCTTCCGTGCAGCTTGTTGTTTCCATGCAGCTCACTGCTGAAGAAGGAGTCAGGACATCAGTCTCTGCCAGTTCTTGGCAACAGGCACAGACCCTTACACCCCGGGCTGCACTCTCTGCCAGCTCCCACAGATGTTTCTTACAGAGCTTAAGATTCTCGAGCAGCCCCGCATCACTGCCAGCATCACACAGGGCCACCTCAAGCTGCACCACATCCTTCTCCAACTCTTGAAACTAGCAGCAAAGCTCGTTTGTTGCCAATTGCATGTATTGCTGACATGTACTGCACCTTTTCCGCATCCCACCACTGCTTCCAGGAGGGGAAGGTGGCTCTTGCAGCCTCCCATGTTTGCCAGAAGTGAGCAAAGCAGTCACAGAACTGAGCACCCTGCAAGAGACTAGTGTTGAGGCACCAGTAGGGTGCCCGGAAATGTCCTGCCAGGAAAGCTCAGCACACGGGAAACCAGGCTATGAAGTGATTGTCCTGCCAGGGTAATGTGGCTGCTGTGCAGCAGAGGTAGGTGATTCCTGGCAATGTACAGGTGGTCAAGGCATGCCATGGAGAGCCCACCAGCAGTCACCTTCAGTCAGGTATACTGCTTCGCATTGACATGGAGATGGCACCAGACATCAACAAGATCCGCTGCCTCCAAAGTGGTCCACAGCTTCCAACCTGAGGATGGATGGGGTTCCAGCCCGTACTGGTCAAGACATGCATTGACTGTGCAATTCAAATCCCCCCCCAGAAGAAGGTCATCAGCATCAGCTGCACTCTGCAAGTTGTCAGCCAGTGTCTCAAAGAAGGCGGTCCCTCCTCATCCAGCAGTGGGCACAGATATTTCATAGACATCATGGCTGGAAGGGACCTCGGGAGATCATCGAGTCCAGCCCCCTTCCCAAAGGGCAGGAAGTCAGCTGGGGTCATAGGATCCCAGCAAGATAAGCATC
>NW_017728886.1:142500305-142509118 GCF_001723895.1 Crocodylus porosus
ATAGATTTAGCTTGTGCATTGAGGATCGCTTCCTTGAGAAGCAACCACTCTTCTTGAACTCCCATCTCCCTGGGTTCATGGTCCCTAAGGGCCTGACTGACAAGCCTCCAAGGAGGAGGCAATGTTGTGCAAACTGGATGCAAATGGTGAACAGGCAGCCAGGGACAACCTCTTGAGCTACCTGAGTCAGGCGTCAGCTGTGGTGACAGAAGGATTGTGACCCCTGCACTAAGGGAGGTGCCATGACTGAAGAAACTGTGGCCCTTCCAGGTGGCATGCCAATGAGCTTGATTGGCTGCATCAGTGAGTGTTTCCTGCAGAAAGGCAATGTCCAACCTTTTCTGGTGCAGGAAATCAAAGAGTGCTGTCCACTTCACACGGTCTCTGCAGCCATTGGCATTAAGAGAGCCAAAAGTTGTGACAGCGATGTATGAAGGCATAGAAGGAGGGACAGGCAAGGCCAAAAACACAGAGGGAGAACCAACAGAGAGGAGAAAACATGCAGAACAGGGAAAGAACGGGCCTACAACTCCCCAGCTGCCACTTCTCGTAACAAGCACCCAACACCACCTGCAACCTTGCTAAGGAGAAAGCTATAATGCTGCATCCCTAGAATGGACTGCAGCGCCACTGATGCAGCCTTAGCAGACATCACAAATGTCTCAGGGTCTGGGAACTATTTACATATGTACTGTGCAAACCTCCAGTAGTGCTTGGTCTGGTCTAGAAACTCTATGAAGTGTTCAACAGAGTAGCCAACACAGGGTGGTTCCTCAGAAGCAGGAACAGATTCCACCTCTGGGGTGGGGATGCTCCCTTTTGACGGGGGCACCTTAGCTGGATTGGGGGGCACTACTCCCTGAGGGAGGACTTCTCACAACTCATCCTCAGAGGCAGAATCAAAGTCTGACTCCGAGGAGGGGGAGCTGTGTATGTCAAGCACCGAGAGCCATTGGCCCCCAGGGGGAGCACTTGACCCCCCACCAGGATCCTCAGCATTAGGCCCTGTGGGAGCAGGACTGCCTGAAGGGTGTTGGGGGGTGACATCAGTCCCTGATCTCTTGGGTGGGGTGCTTTCCTGGGTCGGGCACTCTTGCTCCCAGAGCTGCTTGCAGCTTCCAGAGGGTCCAACCTGTGTATCAATCTCATCAGACTCAAGGACCTGAGAGGTAGGGGGAGGGCTATCAGACTCCCCGATGGCTCTCCCCCCACATCCCTTATCCCCAGCTCACCCCCAACCACTACAGGGTCTGGGATGGATGCCGGGGAGGCAGGCAGAGAGTGGGGCCCCTGCTCAATAACCTCACTTCCCCTTGAAGTGGTCGGGAGGTCCTGAGGGTATAAGGAGGCCTTTTTAGAAGACCCCTTTTTCTGGGACTTGCCCTTCCCAGCAGGAGGGGCCAAATCCTCCACTGAGGAAAGGTGGGGGGCAGGTCCACTGGCACAGAGCCAGCTGACTCTGATGAAAAGTGGGGTGACTGAGAGGAAGGCCCTTCCCCACCATCCAACAGAGCTGCCACACCAGAGGTGCATGAGACACCATCAGGCGCAGCCACAGGAAGCTCTGTTGTGGCTGGCTTCTTCTTTGGGCACCGGGTAACCAGGTGGGACCTGCTACTAGAGCAAAAACATGAGGTGTCCCTAATGGTGAGGTAGACCTCATACCACTGCCCGTCAGTCATGAAGGACATGGACTGAGGCAAACCCTGACCCACCCTGGTAAGCAGCATGAACAGCTGCCTTTTAAAGGACAGGATGTGCCAGAGCTCAGGGATCTTGCTGCCAAGCAGCAGCCTACAAACTGGGCCTGTAACCATGCCATAAGGGCACAGGCAGCTAGTGAGGTCCTTGTCCGAGAGAAATGGAGGCACATTCGAGGCTACCACACAAATGGCCGGTGTGTCTAGAGGCACAGCAAGGCAAAAAACACCCCTGACACCACAACCTCCTTCACTAAAGCACGGGAGCTGAGGAAGATGATGGGGACTGAACTCACTCGGGCGGCATAGAGGACAGCCTATGAGTGCCCCCACGGCAGCAGCACACTCCTCCACTCCAATGGAGGG
Organism: Crocodylus porosus; assembly: GCF_001723895.1. Taxonomy (NCBI): domain Eukaryota; kingdom Metazoa; phylum Chordata; order Crocodylia; family Crocodylidae; genus Crocodylus; species Crocodylus porosus. The sequence continues at coordinate 142,502,372 of NW_017728886.1, forward strand.
AGAGGCATGAAGCCAGAGACCAAAGCTCCTGTCCAGAGGGGCAGGGAAGGGAAAACAATAAACAGCAAAAAGCTGCAGGGAGAGGGAGGGGGAAAAACATCAACAACAAAAAACCCCTGATGGATGGGGACGGGGAGAGGGTGACTGCAGGAGAAGGGGCTGGGAAAGGGGGAAAAAAGGCAGGGAAGAGTAATGAAAAGTGGAGGACTACAGTGGGAAAGGATCAGACTGTCTAGGGGAGGGAAATCAAAACAAGAGAAAGCTTCTCCCTGTTTTGTGAGCCTATCTGGGAAGACACTCCTGTCAGTGGCCTTTTTGAAAGAAAGAAACAAACAAATTTTGGCCCATATACCAGGAAGCATTTAAGCTCTGCTCACTTCAGTTCAAGAGGATGACAGGACAAAGGTGACTTGAAACCACTTTCAGGAATCACCAGAGATTTGATCATCTCACTTACACATACTGCAATTGCTGTACAACAGCAGAGTCTTCATTACACAAAAATCATCCCACTCCTGAAACTTAAGCTCGGTTTAAAGCTGCTTTGAACTACTGGAGCAGCACAAAACTAACGTATGAGACATGAGGATGTGGTCCCTTATCATTAGACTTAAGCATTCAGTAACTTCTTTTCCAGGAAATATAGTTCGTTCTTGCTGTATATATATATTTTGTTTATCACTTGCTACTAATATGGCAAGCTATTGATATGGGTCTTGAACCTCCCAACTCATAAGAATTTTCACTAAGTTAACACGGTACATGCCAGATAAGGTACAATTCAAATCAGCAGGAGTTTTGAAATAGCTGTAAGGGTGAAATGAGTACCATAGGATGAGGGCATGGTGAGGCACCAGGGACCTCTAAATTGGAGGGGCTACCCACAGCCCTGCCACTCCTCCATCTTCCCCCCATCCTACTCTCTGGCACTTGACAGCCTCTCTGCCCAGAGTGCCAAAATTGCTCATTCCACCTCTTGGTGAAATTCATCCTTTTGTTGAATGACAGATTAAGTTCCACATAAAGCAGGATTGGGTAGAAATTTGGGCTGGAGGGCTGCTTAAGGAGTTTGGGTGAGTTGTGAGGCGGTGAGGGCAGGGGAGGGCAATTGTTCCTATCTAGCCTGCCAGCCGCTGTCAGAAGCCTGAGGAGGAATGGCTGTGCCCCAAGACACTCTCCTTTGCTGCTGCCTGAGCTGGGCCAGGCCATGCAGCATGAAAACTCCTCTACCCCCTCCATATTCACCCCCTCCACCCCAGCTTCCTGTTGGTACTGCACAGTTCTGGTACTGTGGCCACTAGCAGCCAGGTCCATGCAATGCAGCCTGATGAGTAGCCATCCGACCCATCCACACACTGCAAAGGAGACTGTCACTGCCACACCACATCAGGAAAGTCGGGGATGGCTGCCCCAGGCCGAGCTCCCCCCTTGGCCAACAGTGCCACAGCAGCAGTGGCTCGTGGCAGCGGGCAGGTGCCCTGTGTGCAGCCCCACGCACAGCAGAAATAAGCAGTATGGGGCACAGCCATCACTCCTTAGACTCCTGGCGGTAGCCAGCTGGCTGAATAGGAGTAATTGGCAGGCCAGATATGGCCCACAGGGCATATTTTGCCCACTCCTGATTTAAAGGGTTTCATGTTACAACTCTACATTGGGCAAATACTCTATGTATTTGATTCTACAGGGATCAAAAAAGACAAATAAAAATAAATGATTTTTCACTATATATATTTCCTAGTTTCATAAATATTACTAGGATCATTTATGAAATAAATATTACCTTGGATCATTACTTAGATAGAGCTGCTCCTGTGTGGGCATCTGGGGTTTTTTCTGGTTTCTATAACTGTGTTAAGATGTCAAGTCTGTTTTTATAAGTCTCTTTAATCCCATGATGGGGTTTTCACTCCTGTTTTGTTTGTTTTACTACATCTGTTTTTCTGGTTCCCTTATTAATAGTTGTCTAATTTTCATTTTAATCTGACGACATATTTTCTTTTGTGTGACACTGAACTTTTGGGACTAGATCTTCAACTGGTATAGATCAACATAGCTCTATCAACGCCATCAATTTACACAAAGTTTTTATCACCCTGAGCATTACAGTATAGACCAAAATGAGTGAACATAAGATGTCCATCCCTCTGCCAAATAAAATGTTGATGTTATGATTTATCTTGAATAGTAGATGTGAAGTTTTCTTTAAAATGAGAGGGTTAAAAATGACCTAATACTCTGCAGCAAAATACTGAAGGCAATCAGTAAGACTGTTATTATTTCCTGAGATGGATGGAATCTTCTATTTTCTAGCTTCCCTTCCAGTAGCCCGAAAAATAACGATGCGATTTAAGAACATAAAGCCTGCAGTTCAATTGTGGCAATTTATGTTCTTGTAAGCCTGATGTAAGTCTAGCTGCCCAATTTTTTGCTGCATATTGTAAAGGATTGTACCTCAAAGGTCACGGTAATTTTCACAATTTACTTCCAAAATGTGTGTTTCATAGTAACATGGAGAAATTTACCTCCAACACAACTGCTTCCTTAAATCTCCCTCTCTCTTTCTATATATATATATATATATATATATATATATATATAAAAGAAATGCTTGCTCAATGAACTGATTCCCTTTCAGAGCTGAAAGACAAACTTCATATCACAGAAAGGTATAATGCATCCATAAGTATGTTTCAGTTCCCAAGTGGGAATGGTAAGCAACCTTTCGGTCTAACCTTTTCTCCTTCTTCACTGAATGTAATGTTTTCAGATTCTGTTTAGGAGTGTGTCTAATTCATTTTCCAGCTTAGCAAGACTCGCCCCAAGTCATTTCCTATTTGCTCTCTTGCTGTGAGTGGAGTCACATTCTCTACGAGAAGTCGGTTTAGTTCCAGTGATTATATCTGCTGAATGAGCATGCTCAGACCAGGTCCTGTAGTCAGCAGACTGAAAGGACATCTGCTCATGCTGGGAATATAGCTTAACAGTATGTTAATAAACACAAAGGGAATGTGTCATACAAACAAAGGCACACAGCCCCACAGCTAAAACAAAACTCTCCTGGATTCAAAGAGTAATAAACTTTGAAAAAATATTTAATGTTATATTCCACAGCAGCTCTGTTGTAAATTCTCTTAGGTATTACATTGGAAAGGGTTAATGCCTATCATTTTCTCTTGCCCTTGCTTTGAAGATCATTAGAATTCGCATTAAGAGAAGCTAGGTGGACTAAAGGGAACTTGTTTTGTTCTCACTTCATGGCAAAACAGTCTATGTCACAAGGCTTAGTTTTTCTACTGGGCTATTAACATTCCATTAAAGTCCTTAAAATATGGGTGATTTAATGGTAAACCTTTCCTGTTTTCCTGTAACAGACCTTCTGTTTATAGGCTAATGTTGAAATAGAGCCTTGTTTCTCAGCTCCTGTACTTCAAAACCTATTGTACAAACACATCTGTTCTACTCTGCACTCCGAAGCAGAATCAACATCCCCTTTTACCCCCTCTCCCCCCGGCCCCCCAAGAAATAAAAAATAAAACCTAGAAGCTGGCATCGATCTTATGAAAGGGTAAAAGTGTTATTCTTCCACCTACACACATCCACGCAAACCAGTGATCCACTCCCAGCCACTCAGAGATACATTATAAAGGCCCTCATTTTAGTATGCTACAATAACTCAGAAGAAAGTTAATCTTAAAGGCATGAAGCAAAACAAAACAAAAATGATGCTGGATGATAAGATATATTCAATGACTAATTGGAGGCTCTTTCAAAATTTGGAAGGAAAAGCATAGGAGGATACAGCACTTACACACACTTCTTACTCTTCTGTTTTCATTAACATTTGTATAATTAATTAGGATCCTCGGGGAAAAAATAACCAACATTTTACACACTCCCTTAGTTCTGAAAAGCAATCAAGATCTGTAATAGCCTCTCAGTTTTGAAGTTTAATATAAGCTTGTGTGAGTGAAGGAACTATGATTGTTTTTTTGCTCTTTAGGAAAAATAGAATTTAGAAGAATAATAATCCATGACTTTGGAGACTAATGGCATTTGGAAAAAATAGCTTTGTCCCAATAGCAAATAATACACTTGGGAGCTTAGTGCAATTAAACAACTTGCATTTTTCAGGGTTGAAATGTATTATTTACAAGCCACCCCAATTGTATCAAATACAACAAAAATAAAAAACGCAATACACATGAAAATGCTAATTCAAAGCCCAGCGAAGTGGATCGGAGTCTTTGCTCACAATTTTGTACACAGAAGACAAGAAAAGTGTCTGTGCCCTTCCAGAGATTGTGTTAATGCACACATGTAAGGACACATTTTACAGCTAACCATGAAATAAATTACACTGCATATCCGTCAGAGTTAGGTAAACAAACCTCCAAAAGTATGACTATTTTAGAAAGATACGACTGTATCTCGTGTAGATATATTTGACCTACATAAAACTAACTAACCAAGGAACTAGTAAAAGAGTTATCATGGCAACACTAAGCTATGGGGAAGCTAGCTTCCTGTATTTATCCAGGCTCCAAGATTAATTTTGCCTCCTATGCTGACCTCTTGCACCAGATAATACTTCAGACCCACACAATGACTACAGCATAGGCATAATGTAAGAATGAGCCCTTGTTCTTAAATACAAATCAAAGCCCAAGAGGCTGGTCTTAAACCAAGGATCTACATATCTACTTCAAACACTTTTCTCTTAATTCAGAACTACCCAACATTTGGTACATACAGTGCAACACATCCTCAGCTAGTGTGTATCGTCATAGTTCTACGGATTTCAGCAGAGCTATGACAACTTACAACAGCTGAGGGTCTGCCTCAGTGGTCTGCAGAATAGTCTCAAAAGTAAGAGTAATATCCTGTACGGCATACAAAAGAGCAATGCAGTGGATCAGGAAATCTGGATACTTGAGCAAATGTGTCTGCTGCCTGCAGGGCACAGTGACAAGGAGAAAATTATAGCCTGTACTGGGTATTGTAGGAACACAAAACCAGCAGATTTTTTATGTCCATATTCCAAACTGCTAAGCTTGAGTGATGAAGTGGACAGGAGTCCATTGGTACCAATTTACACATCTTTTTGCACATATGAATCAAGTATCAGATGGCCTATGTTTCCCACAGTGGCACTTCACAGTCTACCACCAGCATCGTGGCAGATAATTGACTGAGTGAAGCTGAAAATCAAGAAGCTGTGGTAATGCCTCTCACTTCATTGACATGCTGACATTTGCAACAATAAGTAGTTACCACTATTGCATAACCTGCTCTGTAAAAGGTCAGGTGTGCTGTACTCCTGGTTCTAATTTGGTGTTTGGGGGAATGACAAAGAAAATAAGGAAAAACTTCTTTACTGACCAAGCCCCCAAAGCCTGGAATAGAGTCCCTCCAAAGGTGGTGCAAGCACCTACTCTGAACTCTTTTAAGAAACATTGGACGCTTATCTTGCTGGGATCCTTTGACCCTAGCTGACTTCCTGCCCCTGGGGCAGGGGGCTGGATTTGATGATCTTCCGAGGTCCCTTCTAGCCCTAATGTCTATGAATCTATGACAATAATTTGATGTAGGAAGCAATAATGTATGTTAGACTTCTGTATGAAAAAAGACTGAGGCAGCACAAAATTCACAACTCTGGTACACAATAGGAAGAGGAGGAGGAGGAGGAAGAGAAGGATTACACTGATGAACAACTGATAAGTAAGGCCAAAAGTGTTTGTAAACCTGCTTTGCATCTTCATGATTACACGCTACCCTAGGAGTTAATGCAGCCCTCAGTATAACTTAAGCATCAGAGCAGATGAGTGGCTGCCCTATGAGTGGCTTCAAAACTCAGAATGCCCTCAGGCATACTGGTACAAGCCCTTCCCTTCGTGTCCCTATGCCAAAGCTGGCAGGGTTGTAGGATAACTTCTTGATAACCAAGAGGAATTCCTCTGAAGTTGCTTTTTTACAGCCCCTGTAAACTCCTACAGCAGCAAACAGGGGGCAGAAAAGGGAGTATCTTAAGGTGAAAACAAATATCACCTCTTGTCATCTTTGTGTGGCCATAAACATTTTTATTTTTATAAATAAAATATAAATCCATACCTGGGGCTCTCTAGACCATGTCTCTGTTAGAGAGGAAAGATGGAAAGGTGCCCCAAGGCTTCAGGGGCCTGATCCTTCATGGGAATTCCCAGGGCACACAGGATGAGACCCCTCAAGCCCCAGGAGGACACATTGCTCATTGTCCCACAAGATCAAAGGGCCATATGCATTTTACCCAATGAAGCAAATCACAGAATCAGCTGTCCTGGGAACATCAGCTATTCCCAGGACAGCTGAACTACTTCATTTGGCAGCGTCTATTTCTATCCTCAGTCTTTCAATGCCTTTTATATCTTAGGGTTACAGAACAACAGAGCATAGAACAGTGTGTCCATTATCAATACTTGTCCCACAACTGTGCTGTGTGACATGTCTAGTAAATACTGTCTAGGATAATCCGTAGTGGACTAAAGATTCAGGTCATCCTTTGGCACAGCTCCCAACTTCTGTGTAGCTTAAATGACATGTATCAGAGATTCTAGAAACTGAATTTCCTCCCACCTTGGGAGGAAAAACCTGCAGCATCCTTATAGGCTCGGCAGTGGTACACTGGCTAGCACTATGGAAGAAAGAGACTTGGGGGTCATCACTGACCACAAGATAAACATGAGCCTGCAATGCGATGCTGCGGCTAGTAAA
>NW_017728886.1:142509583-142513927 GCF_001723895.1 Crocodylus porosus
TTTTTTTTTTTAATTCTGCCTGTCTCCTTGTCTAATAGTAATGTATTCATGATAATACATGGCACTTTATATAACACTTTCTTTACATGGAGGCTGCTCTACCCTGTGAAAAAGAAAAGAACTATCATCCCTATTTTATAGAGAAAGAAAGTGAGGTATAGAGAGGGTAAATATCTTGCCCAAGAAATTCTATGGATTGATGAATAAGCATGCTAAAGAATTTACTTTTCATCAACCTAATAACAGGTACAAATAAATGTGCAAGTATCACTCTAGATGTTTTGGGGTCTTTGAACAAAAACTTCAGGTTACTTTGCAGAAATTATTAGTTAGAATGACAGGCCAGGCCAACATCTCATACTTGGGTGCCAAAAGTTCAGCATCCAAATGCATATTCAAGCACCTGGATACAAGGGGTGATTATCTGAAAAAGCAACTGTCTTCAAACTCTCATCTATTTCCTTCCAAGAATACGAGGGTTGAAAGATGAGGTCACATACCTAGCCATACCTCTCCTGATCACAGATTAAGATACTGATCTTCAGTCAGCCAAGTTTTCATTTGCTTTCCTTACTATAATTTGAGATCCAAATTCCTTTCTAAGGGGAGGGCGGGGGGAAAGAGGGAGCAATATCTATCATTTAGAACAATAAAAAGAAATCAGTAAATGCAGCCCCAAATGTTGTACAATTCTCTACTTCCCTTGAGAATAAACCCCATATTGAAACATATACTTGTTAAAAGGCAAAGTTCTCCTGCTCTTATAGCAGGCACAGATGAGCCTGTTATTTTCAGTTTAATCATTATATGTCTATTTCTATTTCCAAAGAATAGCATCTGATCCTTAATCTCCAGAGTAGAAAAAACTATTTACACATATCTAAAATCACTTTGTAACATGGTGCCAAAGATGCATTTCCAGAACTTCATGAGTTGACCATATGCTACATTTCTCCCCAGCTGGAAAAAAAAGGCATTCAGCCACTGTTTAGGTCCTACCACTGCAGGAGAAAAATGAAGATGAAAGGAAAACGGGTATCCTTGTCTCCTTCTGGTTTTGTGAACATGTGTTAAATAAATAAGAAACAATACTTCAGGAAATAAAGGTTGAATCAGGTTGGCTTTATAGTTCTGTGGCACTTTGAATTGAGTAGGTACATACCAACATGGCTTTCAATAGACTTTTTCCACAGCACTGAGGTTCTGTGGCCATATGTGTGGGGGGAAAAGTTCCCAAATAAGGGTGAATGAATCATGGAAAGATATTGGAAAATAATTTATTGAACAGTTGATGGAAATAATATTAAACTGGCAAACGTTATTTAGTCATCTCTAAACCTTATAAACTAAGAAAAAATATAAATCTTGGATCATTTGTCATTTAATTGAGAAAATCCATTTAAACTAGCTAATCATAAATATTATTCTGACAAATTTGTGTTCCAAAATTGAACCATTAGTGGGAGAACACTGACTAGTGAGAAGGAGGTTTGCAGGGAGAACAAGGGTGATAAAGTAGTTTTGTGCAAACATCAAGCCAAAGGATTAACTTCACCATCAAACATGCCAAAGTGTTTCTTACAAAGAGACTGATATGAACTGCAAAATCTGAACACAGATGCAGGTCTTAACTTCCCATGTGTTAAACACTATTTCACTCCAGGGTTTGAGTGGGCCGAGCTCTGGTCTCGACAGAGGAGAAATGAGGTTTGTCCCCATCCATGCTGCTCTCCTGGCCCTTTAGTCAGCCTTCAGAGTCTTCCATGTTCCAACTGGGCACTGTTTCCAACACTCAAGATGGGGGCATCTCCTGGTACAGCCCACCCTTCCACCATCTATTATAGGATCTTGAAGTAAGATCCAGCCAAATATTGGAGACAGAGGTGGATACAAGTCAGACAAAATCACAAGTCTAGGTGGCTATCAGTTCTGGTAGGAGGATCAGACTCAAACTGTATAGTCTCCCGAGATATCCTGGAAGAATCCCAAATCTTCAGGACTGTGGATTGGGGAAGTTTAAGAATAGTTTGGAATCTCCAAGTAAGTCTGCAAATCTGTCCAGATCATTGCCTGTTAACAGACACTGCAGGAACTGGTTCACATAACCAGTTTGAGCCACCCCTATTCTCTATATCTATTTTTCTTGGGAAGATAAAGATTAGATCCTAGAAAAATATTTTTATAAACTAAAGAGAACTGCTCTTGTTCTGCAGCACAGAGTTAATACAATGCTAGAGCAGTATGACTGTGGTGATATTCACTAAGGAGCAACTTCTTCCCAGGGTTCAAAGTCTCAGCACATTTTCACTGCTGCCTCCAGAAAGAGATATGTCTTGCTACCAGACACTGGTGAATTAGAAGATTTAAAAAAGAATTGGACTGTATGCATTAAAGAAACCAATATTTACATAAAAACAATCCTGTTATGAAATACAAATGCTAGAATCCCCTATACTAACTTCCTTGTTTTAAGATATATGCATGTCAGCAGTAAAATATTCAGTGCTCAGGTTTTCCTCCTCACTTACCATTTTGATTATTACATATGCATTGTAGAGAGGAGGGGTTAAATCAGATCAAAACTTGTGTTTATAGAAATCCATATTTTATATCATCTTCAGTAATACAACATCCTTTATGCAGATTCATTCTGATTCAGGCTTGTAGGGGCATGGAACTATAGTAAAATAAAAGGCACATCATGCCAAGCCTAGGTTGAGAACAGCACCCTATGTTGTTGCCATTACAGACGGTGACTGAAACATATCAAAGTCACCTAGGCACTTAAAAGAGAATAGGAAATAAAAGGTACGTGTCCAAGCAGTGCTGGTGGCAGGTGTCGGAAAGCAAATATCAGGAGGATCAAATAAAAGAGCTTTTCTCTGTTGCTTCTTGAAAGAAAAAAGAAAAAAAAAAACACAACAAAAACAAGACCTTATATTTTTATTAAATACAAAAGGATATTAGATTGAGGAAGAACCTGGCAGTCCTGACACTTGGGCTTTCAGAGTTTGGAACACTTGCTGCCAAGTACACAACACGCAAGCACAGTCAAGAATCTCTCCTAATACTCTGTAGTGATTCTCTAAGGACTCACTATGGAAAAGTGGCAACCTGGTTCAAGATGTTTGAGATGGACCCTTGAAAGCATCTTGTCTGGTAAGTGGCCTTTATTTTCACCTTCCTGAGTACCATCTTTTATGGTGTCCCACAAAGCAGAAGTAGAGACTATGTACAGAAGAGGTGAAGAGGATCATGCCAGCGAGAATAAAAGAGCTGGGGATAGGAATATATTCCAAGAAGATAGACAATCTGTTGCGATTTCTAGCCCAGCATTTTGGCCAGTCATGTTCCATTTAAAATAACTAACTGTTTTAATCCTCTTTGATTAATGAACTACACTAAGACAAAGGAGATCTGGGTTTGTTCCTCAGTTCTTCCCTATATCTTCTGGTAACACTGGACAGTCACTTACTTTTGGTATGTATTACAGGTGTGGAAACTAATGCCATGTATTAATAAAAATTTTAAAATTTTACCATATGACAATCCAGGTTTCAGTTGCTCACATTTTTGCTATACTTCAGCTGTTTTGACTAAAACTTAATATGCTGCGTGTTGGTCTCTAACTAAATTATTTTCAGAATTTTTCAACCAAAGTTGTTCAGCCATTTTTGAGAAAGTGCCTGTGAAAATATATTGTTTTGACCATTCTAGCTATTTCCTTTTTAAACTCAAATAACTCTAAGCCAGGGGTGGGCAAAATACATTCCACAGGCCAAATCTCGTTCACCAACTTATTGGGCTCTAGCTTTTGGGTGAGCACTCACTAATTGATTGTATCCAGCCCATGGCTGCCACCTTGGGGCTCTGCATGAGGACAAGCACTGTCCTCTCTCACCTGGGACAGCCCAAGCCATGCTACTGCTCACACCACTCCAGCCATGGCCAGTATGCACAGCTTCCCAGCAGGCTGCTCCTGGCATGGCTGCAGCCCCTTAAGTACTGCTCAGCTCCCCCCACCTCTTCCTCCTCCTCGTCCTGTCCCTGCTGTGCCATTCCAGGCAAGGGGGAAGCTTCAGCCTGGATGTCTCCTGCCCCAGCATGTGGGACTCCAACTCAGTTCCAGCTCCAGTTTGAGCTCCCAGTCCCTTCCACCCACTCTCCCTGCCTGGCATGATGAGCAGCCACCTGTGGGTGGATGAGTGGATGGAAGGCAGCTGCAAGCTGGAGCTCCATGCACTGGGGCAGGAGCCACCTGGCTGCACCTTCACCCCCAGCCTGGAGAGGTACAGCAGGGGCAGGAGGAGGAGCTGCTGGAGGTAAGGATAGCCAAGCAGCACC
>NW_017728886.1:142514352-142528043 GCF_001723895.1 Crocodylus porosus
CACCTCTATATATGCTACTCAAAAAATATAAAAATCAGGACAAAATACATTGTTTGCAATAAAATTAAAATATGTTATAGTAGATGTTTGATTTTTGGTATATGATTTGGGGATTTTTATTTATGATTTGTTAAAATTATATCTTCAAAAGAATGTGTGTGGCCCTTGACGGATCACCAAAACTTGTTTAAGTGGCCCTCCAGCCGAAATAATTGCCCACTGCTGCTCTAAGCTTTGGAATGCGTATTTCAACTTTGGAAAATGGATGGCACTGTGTCAGTGATATTCCATTTTCCTTGCTGTAAAAAATCTGCCCAAACTCTACCAATTAATAAGCCTTTGAAACATTACAGTTCGCATATGTTAACAAGTGGGCATCCCAGGGCTATTCTAAATGTTGTCCTGCCCACTCGTCTAAAGCAAACCACCCACCTGCCTCGTCTGCCATGCCTTTGATGTATTATTATGTCCAAGTGGGAGGCTGTCCATTTAATTGTCCTTAGACCAACACGGCTACAACCTACACCCCTCATCACCACATAGGCAGACAAGGTTCTTTGGGTGAATTTGATACCTTTTATTAGATCAACTTAAATAGCTGGAGAACAATTTTTAAGCAAGCTTTTGGGTTCAAAAACCCTTCCTTAGGCTGAGGCAGTTTCAGCAGTTGGTGTGTGCTCTATCTGGATGGAATGAGAAGTAAAGAAGCCAGAGGCTGGGCTGGTTTGTACACAAGATAGGCAGTCAGTGAAAATGTAGATTGAGGAGTCAATGGGTGAGAGACAGACTGGGTGGGGGGAAGAAAAGGGGGATGAATAGTGGAGAAGTACCTGGGAAATCAGCTGTCAGGCAGGTTATAATATATAAATCCAATGTCTATATTTAGTCCATGATTTTTAGTGTCCAGGAGGTTGATGAAGTGGGGTTCATAACACTCTGGGAAGTGTTTTGTAAGTTTCCTTTGAGGATCAGGACAGAGAGACTGGAGAGAGAGTGGTTTTCTTTGGAGAAATGTGCCCCCACGGGTAATTGGGTATTACTGTCTTTGATAGATTTCCGATGTGCGTTCATTCTGGTGCGCAGTTGTTGTCTGGTCTCTCCTACGTATTTTCCATCTGGGCATTTGTTGCATTGGATGAAATATATTACATTTCTGGAGGTGCAGCTGTAAGATCCAGGAATGCTGATGGCTTTGTTGTGGGGTGTAGTAATTGTTGGGGTGGTGGAGATGTGTTGGCAGGTTTTGCATTTCTTGTCATGGCAGGGTGTGGATCCATTAGGTGTGTTCTGGGTCTGAGGAAGTTTGCTTCTGGTGATGAGGTTGGCGAGGTTCGGTGTTTGTTTGAAAGGTAGGATGGGCGGCTCTGGGAAGATCTCTTTAAGAATAGGTTCTTTTTCTAGTATGGATTGTGTATTTTTCGGACGGGTTTGAGGGAGGGGTGATATGTCATAACCAGTGGTGTGCAATTTGTGTGTGTGTGCTGGGGGGGATTCTTCTGTACTGCAGCAGTTTTTTACATGGTACTCGCGTGGCTCTTCCAAATGTGCAATCTCTCTCTCTGGAGGAGTGTCCTTGTTGGATGAAAGCCTTTTAAGATTGGTGAAGTGGCAATCCCAGGTCTTCTCTTCAGTGCAAATTCGTATCTGAGGGTATCTGGTATCTGAGGGCTTGGCTGTATATCACAGCTTTTTTGGTGTGTAGGTTGATTGCTGGTTCGGTGTAGATATGTATGTTGGTCTGTGGGTTTCTTGTATAGGGTGGTCTGTAATTTATCATTCTGGATACTGATCATCATGTCTAAAAAGGAGATGTTGGTGCTGGAGTATTCTAGAGAAAGTTGGATGGAGGGATGGTGATTGTTGAATTTCTGATGGAACTCAGTCAGAGACTGCAGGTTTTCAGTCCAAATGATGAAGATGTCATCAATGTAGCTGAAGTACAGCATCACCACATAGTATTTAGCTCAGAGCTGTAGGAATGAAGCTGGCCTTTCCCTGTAAATTTTTCCTACAACTATGGACTTGTAGTTGGCTACTACAACTGAGGAGAGGGAGTTGATCTTCTCTGTGCACCCCCCCCCAGTTGATACACAGGCAGCATGGAGGAAGGAGCCATCAGCTATGAGTGAAGAAAAGGCAAAAAGCCAAACTGGAGCAAGAAGTAAATTAGAACAATGAATCTGGGACTGGAGGAGGTGAGATTAAAACTGTAGCAGCTGGAAAGAAGACAGTGACTAGGAATGTCTGGGAAACAAAAGCAGAAACGGAGCAGACATAAGGAATTGGTGTGTTTTTGGAGGATGGGGGGGAAGGAAGGGCACCTGAGTCTGGCTGGGCGAAGTAACTAAGGTAAGGCACCAAGAATGTGATAGATAGCAGAAGCCAGGGTAGGAAAGAAAGACAGAGCTTGGATAAACAGTGTAGCACTGTAGTGTAGTTATAGCCATGCTGGGCCAGGGAATACCTGAGAGAAATATAACTTTTGGTACTTTTATTGGACCAACTACATAGTTGAGAGAAATATTAGATAAGTACTAAATATTTATTAAACAAAGTGCCCTCCCTCAGTTCAAATGAACAAAAGTTATAGGTGACAGCTCAGTTCTCACTCCACCCATTCCACTATCTGTTTCCTCTCTACCCTATTTGAAACCCACACTCCCTTTGCCCACCTTCTTCATTTCTACTGAATGCAAGTTCTCTCTTCTCTGTTCCACATCTAATCTCTGTCCCTTCCTCAACCCTGGCTCAGTCACATCTCTTCATTCTTATTCTACATCTCCATTTTCAATACCAATCTTCAATGCCTATCTCTTCATTTTAAGTCTTATCCAACCATTCCCAGTCCTCCCAGTACACCTGTCTCTTTGTCAGATGTACAGCTCCCTCATCAGTTTCTTCTCTCCATCTGGCTTTTTCTCAGTGTCTACTCAATCTGTCTTTCAGCTGCTTATCAGATCTCCATCTCCCCTAATCCACTCCCTCATTAATATTAGCAGTTCCTAGTTCTGACCTTTATGCCCAGCTATCCACATTCCACAATCTCAGTCCTACTTTACCTCTCTCTGCCTTACTGCTAGTCCCTAAACTGGCTTCCATTCTCTTTCATCTGGTTCCTTGCCCCAATTTATTTCCTCCCTTCACCACCACTATCAGATTTGGTTCTTGTTGTCTTTGCATTTGCTTGAGGCAACTTCCTCCTCTATGCTGGCTGGAATAGTTGAAAGCACAGATAGTTCCCATGCCCTCAGTTCAGACCTGTTGTGACCACCAGCAAGCCAGAACTACAATTTCAGGGCAGGTCTTACTCCACCTAGGTTGAAACATGTTCACTGGGGATACAAACCTAAGGAATTTAGCCATTAAAATCCAAGCATCTCAAACAGTGTATTTATTCACTGCAGTTCTTCAAAGACTTCTGTTTGCATCCAAATTGGACCATTCTCATGTCTGACAAAGGCCACCCATTGCCAGACTTCTAATTCATGCTCCAAAGCACAGAGACACTAAAGCATGTCTATAAATAAATCAATCACCAGAATCTTTCTAAAATGGGTAAAACAATATGTTCCTTTCAGGCGTAATTCTCCCAAACAGCTGAATTTCTAGTGAAATTTTCCAAAAATATTCAACCTGTAGCAGACACACATATTAAACCTGCAGCAGAAATATTCAACCCGAATTTGACAAAGTTTATAACCAACTGAAAATAATCTTAAAATAAGAAGTTTTGATCAATCAAATAATGGGGAAACTGGTCTCACGTATAACACACATGCTAAAAATCACTGTAATATGGGAGCTTCTGATCTAAGGTAAAGCCTGCTGAAATCAGTGGGAGAAAAAAAAACTTTCCTAATATAAATAGCTTCAGAGCAAGCCCCTTCGTATGCAGATTGAGGGACATGTTTAAGATCTTTTGAAAATAATAATAAGGCTAGTATCTCAATCCCACATTTTAATTAGAGATTATCAGTGATTAATTAATGTATGATTAATTACTGAGATTATCAATAATTATCTGTGACCCTTTGAATTTGAATACAAGGAAATTTAGTAGTACAGCGCCTCATACAGGTGACTCTAGTGCTCACTGGATGTAAATATTTGTGCAGTGAAATTATATGGACATTAATGTTTTTGGAACGTGAATTTCAAGAAGACATAGACAAGACTTCAAATGCATATGTGCAAATCCAATTCAAGTGACAGAAGACTTGCAACATGTGATTTAGCTTGCCAATCAGATCTAGATGCTACGACTGAAGTCAAATATCAAATACATAGAAAAATATTTCCACTTCAATCTTAGATTTAAAAATAGATACTGAAAATCTAACCATTCCCAAAACCTTACCCAAGAGGGGGGAAAGTGCCTAAATTCATTAGGTATATTATTTGTTTCAGATTATTCACTCAACTTCTTTATTAATGGCACTAGTTAGCTTGTCAGTGTTGTTGTTTACTTGCTTTTGCTATTGCTTATTTTATGATGTTTTAATTATAGTTCTTTCTTTATTATAGTAATTGCATTTTAATTGGCTTTGGAGCACCCTGATTGCCTTGGCAGGGAAGCACTAAATAAATAAAATCATTATTATTGTAAACATAATAGATGATGATCATTATTTCAGTGGGTGATTAGAAAAAATATTTTCTGGAATGGAGGAAGTAGCAATCAGGACATAAAGGCTCTCCTTCCAGCTCTGCCACTGATTTTACCTGTGACCTTGAATGTCATTTAGTCTCTGTACAGCTCAGTTTATTCATCTATGAAAGAATTATCATAACCTTTACCTATCTTACAAAAGAGTCTGAGAAAGTCCTTAAAGCATTTTAATGTCTTCAGATGAAACATGCTACAAAAAACAAAGCAAAACAAGCAAATGAAAATACTCCTTAATCTCTGCTAGGTCAGTGGCAGTTTCTGTAGTATTTATTTCTTTTTACAATGTAAACTCAGTGCATTTTATCCTACCTGAACAACAAGAGATCTCGTCTTTCCTGGAGGCATTCATATTACCATTGACAGGAGACACAAATATACATCAGAAGGAAAACAGATTCCTAAATTTGCATGCTAAAAATAATTACAGAATAGGTTTCCACAGGCTTCTGTATTGTGTAGTCCTCACTAATTTGTTACACTGAATCTCTCTGCTTTTCAAAATACTTTTTTCTAAATTCCCAAAGACAAAAGTTGTTTCTGTGAAGTTTTGGCAGTAAAAGTTTAAAAAAAATACTACACACAAAGACAGAGATAAGAGTTCTAAGTTTTGAAATCAAAGTCACTTTGAAAGATACAGAAGCACAAACTAAAACTTTCAGATTGCTAGGGTATTTTAAAGATGTTATTGGGACTTTTATCATTTAAAAATGCTCCAACCTGATAGGAAGCAAATGTATGAATTCTTTTTTGAGGGGGCACTGCAACCCTAGCCAGCTTTAAACCAAAATAAAAGAATTCTTTAGAATTAATTAGAAATTCCTGAAAACTGGAGATCGTGTTAAACTTCTCTGTTTTGCTGTTGTGGCATTAACAGGTACACCAAGCCATCTACGACAAGTAATGTGCCTCTTGCTGGGTACTCCTTCTTTTGGGTTTAATTACAAATGCACCTTGCATCCTTCAGTTTGAGGTGTCTAATGTATTGACTGTTCTTTTCCTCTTATTTCTTTTCCACAGATCCCCAGAGTTTGTGGTTCTTTTATGCCTTTTACTAGTGCAATTCATTACCCACTGAGTTACAACATCAGAAAATCCCCACTACCCAATACAAAATTTATTTCTCTCCTGAATAAAATGTTCTCTTACCTTCACCTAGATTCATTCTTCTCATTTCAGTGGCCTAGATCCAGAGAGGTGATGCTCTCCTAAGTTTGTTCAGAAAACGCTGACTCGTCATCCACAGCTGCTTGTTGTTCTCCCCCTTTGATCTCTTGTCTTGCAGTGCTTCCTTCACACACATCAATACCAATGCCTGTTGACAGCCAAATTGCAGCTCATACTCCTATTAATTAAAAATTTATACAGCTGATAATTTGTTAACACTAAGAATATTGCAGTTATTATTAATGACATTTGGCTTCCCATATTTTCTTCCCCAGTGCCATTTGCAACATTATTAATATCAGTTTCAGGACACTGTCAGGACACTTCTGCAAATGAAATTTTATGTTGGGGTAGATTATCTGTCTTGTGAAAGAAAAACAAAATCAAACCCTGTAACCAATGTAATACTTTTCACCGATAGCACCTTGCATGCAAGTATTTCATTTTAATTGCCTTGGATTCAAGACAACCCTCTTTTTATTCGGCAACATCATCAGCTTCTCTATTTTACACTGAAAACAGAGACACCAAAAGGTGAGGCCTACATTTTGAAAGGAATCAATGATTCTAGGTGCCAAACATAAAACATTTAGGGTCAGATATAAGAAAGAATATTTCCTATACTGAGTTCTTCCAAAGAATACTTGCAAGCCCCTACCCAGTCGCCAGAGGGGAATCCAAAACCCAGAGTAAAGTGCCTAATCTCCTAGAAGAACACATGTATAAACAGTCCCTTGATCAGGGCCCAGAACCCTATAGCCAAGTGGTTATGGGTTGACTTTTTTGAAGTGCAAGATGTGAGTATGAAACCTCAGCAGAGGACCAGGCCTCTTGCTTCCTGCTGGAAGTGTGAGGGGGAGAGGATTTAAAAAGGATGCTGTAGTATAAAAAGTGGGCAGCACCACCATTTCATCCTTTGAATGAAAGTAGTTGGACTTTCAGCTGCTGGTATACCTCTGAGCACATCTACTGGAGTGGGAGCTATAGGTGATTTGGGTGTCACTCCCCTGAGTTTTCTGACTGAAATGGGACTTAGATAAAAGCCAAGTACTTAGCTGCTCAGACCAGAGCATTTCCTCAGACCAGAACATTTCCAGACTTGCATACAAGACTTTTGGTCAAAAAGTCAGGTATCTAGTGGGGTGAGGCACTGCTGAGCAGGACTTTGGATTCATAGTGGCCATGTGTACACATACACTTAACCACTAAATAGTTGCAGAGTAAAGTGTCACCATTTATGCATTAGCTCCTATCAAGCCACAGGAAACAAATTAATGCCACCGTAAGATAGTATTGTTGGGGACAGTACTATCCTACAGTAAGGTAATAAACTATGATTAAATGCATGTGTAGACCACAGGAGTAAATTGCCATGAGAGTAAATTGCATGTGGTCCGCCCAGCCAGCAGGGGCAGACTCCTGCCTGCTGCCTAGCTACACAGCTCCTCACTTTCCCCACCCTCATTCCTCAGCCAGCCCCTGTGCTACCAGCACTGCCATCCAGAGCCTGGGGCTGACCACACCTCATGCCTCCAGCCCTGACAAACTGCTCTACCCTAGCTCAAATTGCTGCTGTCCTGGGTGCCTGTGTAGATGCTGTGCCCAGAAGTAATTTAATCCAGCTCAAACTGCTCTAGAGTTTATTGCATCAAATTAATTGCATGTGTAGGTTCACCTAATTTTAGACTTAAGTGCCTAGAATCTGTCAAAGTCCTGTTTTCAATGTCTAGGTCCCTTTTTAACTTGATTCCTAACTGGAAGGTTTTAGACATTCTGACCACTCAGTGCACAGACAGAAGTGTAGCTCCCCACAGTAAATCAGAACACTTTGCAGAAAGCATTCTGATCCCCTGGACCAAACAGAAGTTCACTGGTGGTTCCAGGGGGAGAAGAATCTAGCTACTGGCTGGGAGCCTGCAGCCAGTTTCCCCTAGCAACAGCCCCTCCTCCCTGCCAACTCCCACTGTTTTCAGAATGGAAGGGGAGAAAGGGAGCAGAGGGAGCTCATTCTGGGGGTTTCCCAGTTGGCACTAGAGTGTGGCATGTGTGAACTGGAGCCCCCCACCTCAGAGAAGGGCTCCCAATACATCCACCCCACCCTCCAGCAGGGTCTGAAAAAATGCCAGACCAAACTTCCTCCACCCCCTTCCCCCCTCCCATTGTGAAATCAGATATGAGACTGGGAGGGAGTGCAGACACAAGTTACAGAAGACATTATGTTTTGAAATGTCTTCATCTGAACCCTCGTGCAATGTGGGTTCATATTTTCACCAGATTGGCCATTTGTTAAGCAATCTGCAGCCATGTACTTGTGTTTGGTCACAGCTATAGACCACTTTCCGTGGCAAATTTGGGCAAAAATTGTCACTTCTGCACCATCAGTGGCAACTGAAGTAACAGAGCCTGTGGCTGCTAGGTGTCTCATAAAATTAGGTCCAACTATTTTTCAGGCTGGGCATCTGAAAACTGAGGAACACAAAATGGATGTCCTCTTTGGCAAACATATTCAAATAAGCAGCTGCACAAGGTAACAGAGCAAATAATGAGCTACGCTTGTGAGATAAACCAGGTCTCCTGATTCTCAATTCTGTACTCTAGCCATTAGATAATATTCCTACTAAGAACAGCAATTATCAAATATCTCCTACAAATCTTATGCCAGAGTGCTTTGCTCTCAGAGACAATGGGATCTCATTTCCCTTTCATAGAATACTTTACAGCCCACATCCTGCAGAAACCTCCCTACATTGTCATAATCACACTTGCCTGCTCCTCACCCAATAACCAACCCCAAATGTACTATGTGGGTTACTAAAATCACCCTGCAACCTCTCTCAGCTTGTTTTCACAAGCTCCCTGCCAGACCTCAGGCTGGCTCTCGAGGAAAGCTTGCCTCCCCTCTTATTATCATGAATGGAAGTCACATATGTTGAGGTCCTCTTCTTACATTGTGAATAGCTCCATTAACATTTATGGGAGTTACGCATATTTAGAGAGAGGAGAATAGACCTCATTGAGAGAAGAACAGACACCAGCAAATGTATTCTTGTCACACTATGTGCTTTAGACTTCAATAATCTCCCTGAAGCACCAGTACCCTAATGTGAAAGCTTTAAAGTTTTTCCTCTGTGGAGACTATACTTCTTGAATAAAAAATTCACTCCAGTAACTCTAATGGGCCAAATTCTCTCAGTTACAGCTCTAAAAATGTGTTTATAAGTGCAGCTCAGGACCAAGGGACACATTCTTTGCTGGAATGAAGCAGTGCTCACTTACTTCAATGGAGGCTGCTCCAAGGTCTATATGTTTCCTTGCACATGAGTGTGTGCTCCTTACAGCTATTTTTATCTGCCAGACTGAGGGGTTTTATCTCCTTTAACATTTTCTTCAAGTTTCCCACTGCACCACTACCAATGTTGCAGCCCCCTGCCCCCCCACCCCCGGTAGCATTTGCATAGATTGGTCACCAATCGAATTTTTGCCATGACTGGCTCTAAGTAAGATAACGTTGCACAGTAGTTAAATTGCCAGCAAATGGCCTACATAATCCTCCTCCCCCACTATTTCTATAACCAATGAAGGTGACTCCGTGCTGTGCAGTGAAAGGAAATCTAAGGAAAATTGCAAACATAAACACAAGCACAGAGGCTTAACTGAAGTGCTGATAGGGAACACTTTGGACAACAAGAACTGATATCACTGCTACAGAGAGAAAATACCATCTTAGATTACTTTGTTCTTCAAAAGCATAGCATCAAAGTTTTCATTAGGCTCAGATTTAAATTAGTCTTGATTTTTTTTAATGGTTTTTGCTTCTTTCTAGACTGTAAGTGAATATCATTGGTGAAATCACTGGTCATGCTAATATAAAAAATAACAATTAATAGTTTCATCACTCATTCTTCTTCTTATACATGCCAAAGAAAAATACCTGCATGAGTCAGTAAGGATATTTTTTTTAATAAAAAACTGGGGAGTTCAATACTTTTTTAAGAGTACTTATTGTCGGCTTTACATTTATGTAGATATTTGAAGTAATCACAGTCCCTTCAGACTTAGAAGATTTCAGGCTTCACCAGGCAAGAGGGAGGTTGCTCACTCTTAACTAAAAGGGTATCTTTAGCTAAGAGTACCTTGAACATCTTATCCAAAACAAGGTACCTAAGGTAAGACTTTAGCAGTTGTTGGGATTATGTGAAGGGAGGAAAGGCTCTCCTTTCTCATTTAGATTTGAAGAACATGAAAGGCCAGCCTCCAAATGAACCTGCAGAGTGAATTCTCTTCCTATCAGTGGGTAAAACTGCAGACAGTAACGTAACTCAGCGTAGGTGACTGGTGGAGTGCTAAAATAGCCACTGCTGCTGTGGGTAGCTGGTAGCTGGCCACTACCAGCAGCCCAGCAGCCCCTGCTATCCCATGCACCATCCCTGCCCAGGACACAGAGCTATCCTGCTACACCTCTGACTTCAGAGCTCATTTTGTGAAACCAGTTGCAATCCAAACTGTACAAGGTTCATGTGTTTGTCTATTGGGTTTAGTAGTGGGGTGCGGGGGGTAGTTTTACATATATAAATTGGATGAGGTTTCCTGTTTCATTTTTTCCCTTAGGTGAGGCATTCCAAGATTCTTCCTGCCTACCAGTTCTACCTATGGAAGTTAGAGCTAAAATGATGTCACCATAATCATGTTTTGGTCCTGCACTTTGCCTAATGATATTTTAAGGAGTGCCTGCTCAGAAGTCGTCAAATAGTTCCTGAGTAGAAGCAGAGAAAACATCATTCTTCAAAGTGCCTCCTGTTCCACTGAGGATATAAGTTCCCTCACTGAGATCTTGCAATCTCTTGTGTTGAGGGTGACTATAGCCATTTTTCTTCATGATGATCCCACTAGCACTACATATGGTTGTATTGTCCAGTTTTTGGATTATTCTGCTTGTTGTACAGAACAGAGAAGAAACAGTGCATTAGCGCAAATAAGAAGATTTTTGGGCACTTTGTATTAGCTAATAATGAATTTAACTAGTTAGTGGCACAATACAAAAGTCATGATATGGAAGAGGGCTTAATTAGACCAAAATGAACAGATAACACTGGCAATGATAAATGACCTCAACATAGATAAGTGATCGATAGACAGTCTAGCGCTTTTATTTTTAAATTGTTATTGACAGTGCCTCTTAAATTAATCCATTAATCTGTAACTCTTCTGAGTTTTTGAAACAAAAGCACAGCTCCTAGAAGTTAAATTATTTTTTAAACCAATATGCACTATAAGCAACAATTTTGAGGCAGTGAAAATCTAGTTCAGAATAAATTGGTTGTGCTGAAACATTTGTAATTAACCATGATAACCAATTACAGAAATACCTGGAGTAGCTCAGTGATTCGCTCTCCCACATCAGAGGTTTCCTAATCAATTTGAAATAACCAGACACTGCTATAGAAACTAAGCAAGATCACAGCATTTGCTAATGAGTCTTAAAAATGGATTTCACTGCATGAAAATGTTCATTGTCAGGAGAGAGACTGTGTTCCCAGAATCTTTAGGGTCATTTCCATTTGCATTTGATTGGAGAAAAGTCCCCTTTGTTCTTGTCTTCCTTCTCATCCTCTACAACACAGCTTTTTTTTTTCTTCAGTGATTTAGTATTATTGTATCAATGTGGTACACCAACTGCTAAAAATATACCCAAATAAGACCCTTTGTGCTGAAGCAGCTAGTATCTACTTCAATTATTACTTAATTTCACTATGTTACACTAGTTTCCTTGAATATAAATTTGCAGATAAATGACTTATGGAAAATTATTTGACAGAAGATACAGTGGCAGAGCTCTGAAGCACACATCAGAGTAGTGTATTATGCCATGAATAATACCACTTAAACATCTGTAAAATGTAAAGCTGCTCTGAGCTCCTCCCCCCATGGGACTTGAACTCTTAGTGAACATGCTGTTCGAAGCTCACCAGTCTGATAAAACCTACCCCAACAAAAGTATGTCTTAAAAAATCACAGTTTCCCTGTAGGCTGCAGGTCACTTGTTCTTTGCACAATGAAAAGCAAGGTATTCACCTTGCCTACTTATCCTCAACGCAGCAATTCTTCAGTACAAGGTAAGTTCATTATCATCAGATCTCATCTTAAGTGGGAATTACAAACTATGGCCCTGACCTTGCAATTGATTATTCATATGAGTAGCTTTGAACTCAGTGGGACTACTTGCAGGTAGCAGGCATGTGGGATGCCTACTCTGATGCGCTGTAACTACAGTGCATCAGAGAAGACTCGATTAATCAAGTCTGCTGGAGCATGCTAATTAGCACGCTCCAGCAGCTTCAGTGTCTCAGGTATTCAGCATCCCCATGGTTCAAAGTGGCGGTGGGGCACTCTAACAGAAGCTCATTGAACAAGCTTTAGTTAAAGTGTCCCTGCTGCCGTTTTGAAGTGCAGGATACTGAATACATGAGAAACTTGGGTGCTTTAATTACAGCTGCTCTAAGTAAAGCACCCCTGCACCCCCAAAGCATTGGTAAAGATATCCAAAGATACTGACATGGTAAATGCTCATAAGTTCAGGACTCAGGTCAGAAGAAAGACACAAAACAAAACTCATGAGCCTTCTCCAGCTCTCATTTTTTCTTTACATCATTATCATTGTTCATCCTTATTTGGTGAATTTTCCAGTTCCAGCTGGGACTAGAAGGAGAGATGCCAAAAGATGAAGACAAAAGTTACTCTTAAGTTCAGCTGGAACATAATGATGTTGAACAATTTTCTAGACCTACCTTACACACCTCAACAGCAATACAATAGTTCAGAAAAACTTTATGGAATCAGGCAGTGAAAGAAGGGCATAACAATGAGTTGTTATACCAAAATTACATTGCTCAATCTTCTTTGACCTGACATCTAATACTCTTTTTTGCTTAAAGCCAGGGGCACTCATGCCTGGCCTGTTGGCCAGGTCTGGCCGCTGGCACTGGGTCATCTGGCCTATGGGGCTCCCAACAGATCCAAAAATTTGGCAGCATGCAACCAGTGGCACCACTTCCCTGCAATCAAGTTTCTGGACTTGTGGGGAGCCCTGTCCCTGTACACTAGATGGGGTGTGCAGGGCACCGTGGCCCAGTCCCAATGCAGTATCAGGGGGAGGCAGCAATGGGCCCCAGGGCCCATCCCAGTGATGCATGAGGCAAGGCAGAGCACCACTAGCTTAAAGCCAACGACTACCTCAGAGAACAGGAACAGCAAAAATGAAAAGGCATGTAGCAGAGCCATTTAGATGCAACAAGTTAACATGACCATCTAAAGCTCCCAACAAAATGAAGAACCCTCAGGAAGGAAAAAGGTTTAATAACATCTAAATAAATATTCAGCCTGGAGTAATTTTGCCTCCCAAATTCTGATTTTGATGAAAAACAAATTGTGGTAGATTGGACTTCCTCAATCCAAAACAGCAGCATCCACAGAGACAAAGGAAGACAAGGATCAACTTGCAGATCTTACTGGACTCATTTATTGATGACGTGACAGAAATTAAACGCAACACAGCCACTTTGTCATTTCTAAAGTCATCATACAAAGCATATTAACTGGATTTGCTGTACAAATTACCTGAGCAGGAGGAATAAATATCCAGTCTGGAGAATACAGCTGATAAAACAGAGGTAAATGGGCACAAAGACTAAAGAACCTCAGGCTTTATGGAAATAAATGATGCATCTTCAAAGCAAAAGAAGAAGAAATATATGGATTGTGGGTTTTTCTAGGAATAGAAAAGGGTCAGTCCCTTGGAGTTTATTCATTCCTTTCTTAAGGACGTGTTGCTCAAGAGAGAGGCAGCACTGTGAACTGGAGA
>NW_017728886.1:142528273-142550007 GCF_001723895.1 Crocodylus porosus
TATGAAGAATAGAGGAGTATGAAGCTGGAGTTACTACCCAGATTTTTGGCCCTGGTGCTGGTGAAATACTCCTTCCAGATCTGGCGTTCACACTTCAAGAAGAATTTTGATACACTGAAGAAAGCTAAGGAATAAATGCTGCAAGTATTAAACAAAAATAGTTTCAGAGTGAAAGTCTGGAGGAACTCAGTATGTTTACTATATGAGAAAAAAGGTTAAAGAGGAACTGGATCACATCCAATAGGTGCTACCTGCATATACAGAATCTGACTTTTAAGAAGTCTTTTTAATTTAGACAAAGGTAGAAAAAAATCCAATGGTTAGAAGTTGTATCTATATATATATATTTTTTTTAACAACAAGGGTTATTAATCTGGAGTTGAATTAAAATTGAGTTCATTTGAGTATATTAATAAACAAGGCTTCAGTTACTACAGCTGTATTATGATTTCATACCACAGATTCACATACACATAAGCATGAATGATGCATGCCCCCCATGGCTAGGGGGCACGGCAGCAGCAGGAGCATGGTGGTGGGAGTGCAGCGGCAGCAGTAGCATGGAGGCGGTAAGTGCAGAGCTCCCATAGATGCTGGTGGCAGTGGGGGGGGGTGAGTGGTGAGCACTGACCAAGGGTTGGTGGCCACCTGCAGCCGCCGCCAGCAGCAGCCAGCAGGGATCGCGGACCATCTGCAGACACCGCCAGTGGTGTTGGCGGCAGGGTGGCGAGCGGCAACCACCCGCAGGCACCAGTGCCTTCTTGTAGGGGGTGTACCACCATGCTAAGGGGGTGCACCTGCCCCCACATGCACCCCCTACATATCACCAGTACACATAAGTCCTGTCCCTTTTTAGAGCTTCCTTACCCTTCATTGTGTGTATTACAGAATACACACAATTTTACTTACTTAACAACTTATTAATTAACATTATGTCAAATCTATGTGCGTATTATGATGTCATCCTAACCACTTGTTCATCATTTCTGTTCTGGCTGTAAGTTTAATATTGGTCAATCATCTCTAGTTCACTAAACCAGAGCCTGAAACCTACTTACACGAAGCTTTTTAGGCCTGGGGTCTTGTTTCTTTCCTACTTACATTAACCGGGGATCCTGGTTTTCTCTGTTTAAAAATTCCAAAAATCTCTGATAAAACCCTCCAAAATTCTCTGATTAAAAACCTCAAAATCCATGTTTTTCTGCAATTACAATGCAACATCACTATATACATAGGTATCAGTTGAACACAATGTTTTATTGATGTATTTACAATTCTAAAGCATTTGGAAGTCTACCAGTGCCATAATCATTAAAATAAAATGCTTCTGTACAGTTACAGGTTTAGATAGATTTCTGATCACTTGAACTAAATACGGTAAATCACGGTGTAGATAGATGTGAATGCACATCCAACCACATCTATCTGCCATTTTCTTAGACCAGTTTATGTGTAATATCTGTACCTGCCCATACAACATGTATATAAACTGCAGATGCACTATCACATTTTTCTCATCTAATAATACCATTCTGTAGGGCACCAGCACCAGCTGATCAAAACTTTCATTTTCTCCCACAATAACTACAGCACAACTACGGAAGATAGCCATCTCCCAAGAGACACTCTGCACTTGACTTATTTGTAACTGCTGACTGTGTTTATTTAGCCTGTATCTGAGATGATACAGAAAGGTTGCCAAGACTTATCTGACCCTCTGACTACTACTCTATGCTGCTTATCCATGTGAGCACTAATAATACAACCCAGGATGATCCCAAGCAGATCTGAAATGCATACAGGGCTCTAGGCACACAGAGGGATGGGAAAAGGCTCATATTGTGTCATCATAATAGTTCCAGTCAAGGGTAAAGATCCAGACAAAGCAAACACCTCCTGGAAATCACCATGTGGCAGTACAGATGGTGTTATGTAGTTCCACAAAGAAGGGTTGCTAAGAAGCTATGGGGTTACAATATCAAAGGATCAGCTTCCCAATTCATTGAGCAAAATCAGATATTTGGGGTAGCTTATGATGATGGCCAAACCAAACTAAACAAACCCAGGTTAATCTTAGTTGATATATTTGAGCTAAGAAAAACAAATTTGTATTCCTTCCATGCTTTATTTCTGACGTAGTGGAGACTGGAAGGAACCACCAATCAGGCAAACAATAGACTTAAGCAAAACCCTTGATGCCATCTTCCAGACCCTTAGTAGCAGGCAGATAATACTATCCTAGATGTTAGACCTGGGTCTAACAGTTAGCAATTTAGCAATCTTAACACCTGTGGAAAATACAGAAACCGTCACTAAGATTTAGACCATAGCTATGCTGAAGAATTTACCACTGACACCCTTAATGCCCTTGATACAAATTTATTTGTTTCATCTTAAATAAAAGTGTTCCAAGTCAGGGAGAATGTAGGAAAACTCCGAGCATCTAGATTGAAACAAAATCTAGAGGTAATATACCCTTAACATGTTATGTCAGAAGAAAAATGTAATAGCATAGAAGGATATTAATAACCAGTCCTGGCTCTTTAATTTAGAATTACCTGAAGCAAACCCTCACATCTCTATCATAGAATAAATTCCTTGATGGAGCAAAACCCTTGAAAAATTTGTTGATAGCCATACTAAGCCTCAAGGAAACAGTCCTAGCTGTGAAAAAAGAAAAAGGTACATACCAAATGGATCTCCAATGAAGTTAAAAGAAAAGAAATCAAACTAAAATATTCCCCAGACTCCTTCTTGATATGTTCAATGAGCAGCTCCCCACCGTGCAAAAGGCCACTATACAATGCACGAGCTAAAAAACGTTCTTGCTGACTGTTCAATTTCCAGGCCCATTTCACTGATAAATTGTGACATGAATATTCTTGCCAAAGCCTTTGCTCATATAATGGAAGATGTTATTACTCATATTATTCACGTAAATCAGGTAGGATTCATTAAATGTAGGCAAAGGTCAGGCTACCTCAGGCAACTCATTGCCTCAAGTGCAATATCAGAGCACTCAGATAATAGTCCTTTGGTAGGATTATTGATAGACGCAGAAAAGCCTTCAGAAGAGTTAACTGAGATGATCTCTTCAAAGTCTATAAGAAAATGGGATTTGGTGACTCCAGTAGACCAGTTTATTGGATTACACTGTTTGGCACTAACTTGTTCTCCTGGGTGAACACCAATAACTATATTCTAAAACCGTTCTCATTACAGAATGCAGTCAGCCCTGCTTTGTTCCCATTTCCCAGCTCCTCTTCAATTTAATGCTGTAACTGCTGGCATACAGATACCCAAGTTGTGAAGGTATAGTAGTATTAATATTTGTATTAATATTTGTCACTACAAGGGGGAAAATTGTATGTGGACAATGTACTGATTCTACTGTCTAATTCATACAGATCAATACGCAAATTGCTGGAACTCATTGCAAAGCTTGGGCACTTGCCTGGATAAAAGATCTGTTGGAACAAGTCGCATGCTTTACTAAATCCATGTAATTTCCATTGCCTGCCAATAGCATTCAAATATCTAGGAATTCTAATACCTAGGGATGTAAAGCAAATGGTAAATATTAATTTAAATCCAGTTATCACACAAATCTTGAATAGCTTCAGTGAATGGGAGGTGCATACACTGCCTCTGCAGAAATATCAAAGCACTATCCTGATACAGTCAGTTAACTGATTAATAGATACAGTCAGGAAACCTGATGTCCAGCAAATCAGGTAGTATGTAGGTGTAACTGGCCAGGCACAGGGATGGATTCAGGGTGGGTGGTAGCACATTTGTACCCTTTCTTGGGCAGTGTGCTACATGCACAGGAAGCTGTCTGAGCTCACCAGCATGGAGGTCTGTATGTGCCATGAGTCTGGGCTCACTGGCTGGTCAGCACAGGGTCTGTCCAGAGTCCCTGCTTTCAAGGAGGTCTGGAGCCTATGGGGTGAGAGCCACTGCTGTTTTGTCCTAGCCTCCCTCCTCCCCTCCCCAGCCCATGTTGAATTCAGTGGCAGGGATAAAGAGGAAAAACAACACAGCAACCAATCAGTGACCAGGGTGGGGTAGGGGAGCATGGCCAATCTTGCCACCCAGAAAGCGACCACGGTGGTGCTCCCAGAAGTGGCTGCAGTGCTTCATCATCCGGTGCTCCTACTCCCCGGCTGGTGTTCGCAAGGAGAACACCTGTGCTCCCACCTGCCCACCCTGCCCATCACCTAAGCGGGGAGCGTGGCCTTTCAGGGTGTGTACCAGAGCTCTCAGAGGGTGCACGTGCACTTCTGTGCACCCCCTATGCATCACCACTGCCCTTCACCACAATCCTGGATCTGCCCATGGCCAGACGTACCTCAGTTAGTCAATGAGGCTGGGCAGAGCTTACTGCTAGGGTTTCTGACAGGCTGAAGGTCTCATTGGAGTACACACCCTGTGCACTAAAGTTGTGTGAGAACCAACTGCAATGTGCCTGACAACATTGCTCAGAAGGCGGATAATTTCTTTGTACCACCAAATCCACAAGCTTCCAACATGTCATTACATATGTAAGTTTTCCATAGTTTCCACTGGATTATGTTTTCCTTTAGATATTCTCATACCAGTGTCATGGGCCTTTTAGCTTAGTTAACTGTAGAAACATGATATTGCTCATGCTTTCTGGGATGCCACTTTGTCCCATGTTGATTCTGCCTCTAGCCAAAAGTATACCTTCCAGAGAACAATTAATAATCTGGGAGCAGCTAGATTTGTGCAACGAGGTGGAATGACATTAATGGATGTCACTGATACACACTTGCAGTGAGTACATTGTGGAGGAAAATTAAAAATATTATTGGTGTCAGTGCTCTATTCCTGTTCTATTAACCTCACCTGACCCATCCCCCATCTCACAACACCTGGCTGTTTAAATACTAAATAATAAGGCAGCAGTCAACTCCCATCAGTAGCAAAATTCATATAGATAGCAGCAGCAGCAGAATTGGACCTCCAGTGCACTAGATATTTATTGTTCCCTCTGCAAGGCATGGTACATATCTTTTCTTATGGAGCTGTTACGAAAAAATGAAAATCCACAACACCTATAAGGTGCTAAGATACCACAGTAATGTTAACCATATAAATAGTTCAACAGATGGTTAAAAATTGTCCCTATTTTAATCTCATTCTGTTCTTCTGATCACTGCATAATTCACTCTTCCATTTCAGTAAATGCCTTTGGAACCAACTCTCTTGTAAGGGCTTCTCAACATCATCACATCTTCCCTTAATATATTGTTTTGCAAATAATACAGCTATATAAAAAATGCATCACTCAGCCAGGAAATATAAACACTCATTAAGGACTGAAACTTAATCACATAGTAAGCATGTACTGGGTCTGTTTCATGCAAAAAATGTTGACAGAGAAGTGAACACCAAGGGTTGCCTTTGAAGTAGAAGACAAAAGCATTTTTTAGTTCTTTCTCACTCAATATTCTGGAAGATGCCAATTTGCATTGAGTAAGGGAGAACAGTACAGATTAGCCCACTCTATTGTTAGCGTCTTGTTAGAGACAAGAAACAAGGCTACTTTGGCAGAGTAACCAATTCAAACCACAAACACTGACATTAGGGGAAAAAAAGGTTGACGCAGGATATGCTCTTTGTTCACAGGGGACACTGAAAAATCAATATACCAGGGTAAATTCCCATGAGTTATTAATGGAAAGATCACAGATTTTCTGAGAAAATGAGTAATACTTGATCTACAAGTAATGAATCCTGACTGTACTTTCAAACAATGGCATAAATGCAGTAGACATGGGCAGAGACAGAGTTGTAGTAACTAATCTCAAAAGTAGCATTATTTCTGCTCTTGGCTGTTGGTATATTTTTGCTTTGAGTATATCTACACAATGCCAGTGAGAGGTGGCTGTTTATCCTTTTTTTTTTTTTTTTAAGGAGACTCAGAGGACATATTTTTGCTTCAGAAAAAAGATAATTTATGGTCATAAGAAAGACTAAAAGACTTAGCACTTCTCTCTGCTGACATGGGAGTTTATGGGTTGGGCACTTCCTGGAATGAGAATGTAGGCCATGCCATGGTGTTTTAGCATCAGTTAATGACTCTTATGACTCAACAGTATAGATGGCTATAGCGTATTCTATTTACAACCTGGGTTGAATCTAGAAACAGGCACTGAAGAAGGAAAATAAGAAAAAAAACTTCCTTTTCTTTACCCTCTAATCGTCCAAATGACCCATTGGGAAATATCATATGTGTTGTTCCAGTTTTTTTCCTTCTAACAGATCTCTAATTCAACCTCTTGGCTAATTCAGTGTTTAAAGGCAAAGTATAGAAAGCTGATGTGCTTACATGAGATTATCATGATAAAAAATGGGGATTTAACTTCAAAGCTACTTGCAAAAAATTAATTGAGTCAGCATGCTGAACGACTGCCACCATGCTGAGCTCAAGATTCCAACAGCACCTGACAATATTAAGGAGGAAAGAAAGAGAAGATAACAGAGCCCTCTCTGTACATATCTCATGAGCACTTTGAGACTTTTGTTAACATTCACAAGGACCTCTGTATGGACTCAGAGGAGAGACTAGACATAAATAACATCATGTCTGTTGTGACCATGTCATCCGCTGCTGGTGACAGCAACACTGAAAAAAAGAACAAGCTTGTCTCTCTTGTCTTTCCACTCATTGGCTGCATTGGTTTCTAGCGAGGCAGAAATGTCATATTACACCATTATGGTTGAGGCAAAACAGGAAAATTAAAAAATATATGTATATTTATATAGTCATAGTGAATTTTCAGTAATGTTGCAAATATATTAGGAAGTAAACTTGTTTACTTTTTCCGTCAGTTTCTGTTCTTTTTCTGGTTGATGCTGATCTGAAAGGAAAAATGGGATAAACAGTTGTTCTGTTCAAAGGATAATCAACTCAAGTAGTACAGAGTTGAAGCAGAAAATGCTAAACTCTTCTTGTTTTTGGCTAATTTCCTGGGATGCTGAACACCCAGCTCACAATCTTTCTAGCCCCAAGCAGGGGACATAAGAGAAAAAGTCCACAGCAGGGGGTAATGTAATGTGATCCTCGTTGTTGCTCATATATAGGGAAGACAAGAATGTTTTGATCATGACAAGGCCCCCTGCAATGGTCTACTATTTAGCAAGGGTCTGCTAAAAATTTGAGGGGGGTGTGTGTGTGTGTGTGTGTGTGTGTGTGTGTGTGTGTGTTGGTATGGGAATGTTAAAGGCATTACTAATTTTAGATTACATAGTACTGTCCCACAGGCAGTAGCTGTAGCAGAAGAATGTCATATTCTCTATATCCCTCCAGGATTAAACTGTGCCTTCCTCCACACAAAACCCCAGAAATCTGGCAGTGAAGCACCCAACTGCCAAGTCAAGGAAAACTGGGCATCCAACTCCAATTAGGCCTAAATATCTATATTCAGTTACATCTGCTTAGTATTTCTTTTTATTGTAGGCAAACAGAAAATGTCATAGATGAACTCGAGTCACAAATTAAATACCCTGAGACACATTTGCTCTGTCTAGAGATCTTGTTTTACTGTAAAGAAATATCTTTGTTAGCCAATTCTGTCAATTTATTTTAAAGTGAATAAAGTACAGGTGAAAGCTGTCTCTGTTTAATGGCCCCATAGAATAAAGTTCTTAATATATCCACAGCTTAGGGAGTAACAGTACAAGCTTTTCCACCAGTGTTCCTGAGCTGGAGGGATTGCCTCAGGTCTGAGAACTGAGAAACTGGTTCAGTCTCCATGACCATTCAGTCCTTTCTTTCTTAACTGAGCCTGTGACAAACATTTAGAAATGCTAGTGCAAACACCCGCTAATTTACTTCAAATGGCTTATGACTTACACTGGAACAACTCAGCCAGTGGTAGGCAGCAGCAGGGCATACTAGTGTGGTTCAGACAACAGTATTTTAAACCCCTGTGTAATGTGAGGACCATGTCACACATTATACTTAGGGCTTGTCAACTGCATTTAAATTGCAAGGGTCCATGCATTCAAGCAGTAAAATATGTGATCGTTATTGTAGCAAAGTTCTGGGGACGAGTATTTCCAGACTGCATTTAAGTAACACTTGTTCAGTTATTGTTTGACTGTTCTAGACAGAAGACATGAGTTCAAGACTCCAATGCAGTATGGGGGGGCTGGGACTGAAAATCAGATGACTCTCAGTCCCAGCCCTGGGACCTCATCAGAGTTGGTTCAAGACTACCAGCAGCAGAGACCAGGGACTGGACAGTGCTCAACATGTGATAGGGAGAGTGGGGCTCCTTTTATCCGGGGTGTACATCTTAATGACAGACGTGAGAGTTGGGGAACCCTGGTGCTGGGGTGAAGTGGCTGAGAGGGGTGGCACAGCTCACTCCAGCCCTGTCCAGGGCTGAGATGGTAGTATTACATGCGTCCAGGACTGAACATGGTCTAACTTTTAATATGCCATAGTAATGCTTGCTATGATATCAAACAAAACACGTAGCTAAGTGTCTTCTGTGTGTGTGACAAGGCCCCAACTCTGCCTGGAGCAGGTGGCAGCAACCTGCTGTTTGAAACATCAGTAACCTGCTATACTAGTAAGGCTGCATGGGTAGCAATGGGGAATTTGAAGGGACACCCTTTGAGCCAATTACGGTGTTTTAGCGGTTTGGTGTTTTGCTTTGGTCACTGTACCCAGAAGTTTAGAATGACCTGAGTGAAAATGTACCACCCTCCTGACAAGGCAAAACAACCCATCAGCGACCAGCTAGAAGACAAGTAGGGAGAGACAGGGATGCTTCTGAGAGAAGGTGTTTTGAAGTTGCTGCTGGCACACACCTGACTGATTTGAACCTTTGTTCTGTACAAATATCTGTTATTCCATATAAAAATTTAGGAGCCCTGAGTGGAGAAATGCATGACTTCTTCCCCATAACCTTCCTCATCTTCTCTGGTTTATGCCTCCATTTCCCCCTGATTTACAGGAGTGAAATCTATGGTCTCCTATTTTCTTGCAAAGTGCCCAGGGAGAGGAAGAAAGAATCCTACAAAGATAAAAATCAGCCCAAAATAAGCTAGCAACCACATAAGATGAAAAGAGCTTCTGACATCTGGAAAATAAAACGATAAGGTAAGAAACGATCCTGTGTGCACTCTCTTTTTCCAAAACAAGAAAAAGTCATTGCAGTGTTTAATTGCTGGTGGGGGAGGAGGAAATAGAAGGATGAAAAATAGTACCAGAAGGAACAAAATAACCTGCCTAGTACTGGAGTTGATCACTGCTGGCAGTATATCTTTTTTCAGATACATGCTGTGTGTGACTTAGGAAATAAGTCCTAGCTGGGATACATTTTTTTCTGGGATATCCCTAAGGAATATCCATCAGTGATTCATCTAAGCAGCCACTGGATATCATTACTGCTCTACCAAAATGAGGATAAAACAACAATCTAGAAGAAATAAAAGAAACAAGTGCCCCAGATTTTTTCATAAACCATAGCTGAGAGATCATAAGGGTGGTAAAGAAAGGAGGGGGAATGAAGAGAGGCTTGAACTTTTCATCTGCATGTCCTCAGTTTGCCTTTAAGCTCTGCACATCTAGTTTACTCTCATCAGAAGCTACAGCAACTATACTTTGCAGCCCTTAAAGAAAGAGATAATTGCCTTTTTTTTGTCACATGCTTACTAATACAGAACTTTAAGGGTTTTTTTTTCCCCAGCCCTACACAGTAGGCCCTCCATCACTCAAAATAACGTAAGCCGTGTTAGAGATGCTAATGCGCCATCCAAAGCAAATATAATGCAGAGGCTCTGACAGGTTCACATTTTGAAGTCCTCTTTGAACTCAGTATTTCTCTCTTTCTTGCATTGTGAGCAGTGGACGATTATAAAATATGAGAACAGAGAAGCTTCTTCTCTCTGCAACCCCCACTACCAACTCCTTAGAGTGAAGTTGAGTTTGTGTGGTTGCTGAATCAGGTGATAGCGCTGAATAGTGGCTTGGTATTTTCTCTTGTGTGCTGTTTATTTAAGAGAGAACTAATGGCAGAAAAGACATAAAAAGCACATCTTCCCCAAAATTTAAAAAGCGTTGAGAGAGTACATCCTCCCAAATATTGTTTGGATAAGATACAAAAGAAGTTTCTGGGCAGTAGCTATAAATATAGAGGGGGCACAGTCCCAGATTGACTGTGATGGCACTTGACTGATTTATACCAGCTGGTCCATAGGGTAACATTTGATTTGAATGTATACATAGGGCATTGTTATCTGTATGTGTAAGCCTATAAATAAATATTTAAGTGACCTAAGGAGGAACCTAAACATCTATAACAATAATGTATAGCAGTTTGGATCCCCTGAATTTTCCATCTACTCAAGGAATGGATTAAACTTTCTTAAAGAAATGTATTTGATAGAAAGTGATAGAAAAGTAGAGACAGCATTATTTAGGTAATCATGTAATTAGTATTTCACATCAAATACAAACCCTTTAAACTTCAGGAACAATTTATCCACCTGGATGAAAAGTAAACATAGAAACAGGTTTTCGTTAACTCTTGGGGTTTGCTACAGTGTTAATTGCCATCCAATGTAAGGACCTGATTCAACAAAGTATATAAAGCACATGCCTCAGTTTAAGCATGTGCCTGTCTCACAATGGCCTAACAGCCACTAATTAAAATGGCTCACCGTTACATGTATTAAGCCCCCCACATTTCAAAATGGCTGAGGGGGAGCTTTAATTAAAGCTTATATGACAAGCTTTACTTAAAGTGCCCTCACAGCCAGTTTAAAACTGGGGGGGGTGGGGGAATACATGTGATGCTGAGGCGATGCTAGAGCACTCTAATTAGAGCATGGTGCAAACTTGACGAATCAAGTCTGCTCTGACACAAGTCTAAATCGAACGTGAACCAGCACATCTATAGGCAGCAGCACCATATCTAGACTCCTGGTGGCCTCAGGTGAACTTTTTGTATCGGGCTCCCCTGCACCAGAGATAACAATAATAATAATTGGACAACAGAAAAAAATTGCCATTTATACATATAAACTGAATTTGTAGAAATTAAAATGTGGGATTAGATAAAGGTATACATGCAATATTAAAACTTTTTTTTTCAATTGTAATTTTTTTCCCCCCCCATTTTCTGGCCCCCTTTCTGTTCAGGCCCGAGGTGGCTGCCCAGTTCGCCCATGCCTGTGTTCAGGTCTGATAAGCAGCCATTGATTTCAGTCAGACTACTGAAGTGCTCCCAGTCCAGTATGCACTTCAGTAACTTGCTGGACTAGAGCCTCAGCATTTAAACTAATACTTCCAGGAGAAGCAAGTGCCTAGCACTTTTCAAAATCAAACCACTCATATATGAATCTTACTAGCACTAGAGAAGTCTCCATGAGGCTCCTCATTTTGAAAATCTTAACCTTGAACTTGCATTACCCTGGTAGGACTTAAACACCTTGAGAGTGTAAACATCTGGCCTTTGCCAGACCCCTTTGTTTCACTGTGCTGCTTCAGTCTAGTAGTTATGGTAGGATGCCATGGTCATTTAGATTCTGCCAGCCAGATGTAAGATGATCTCTTCCTAGGGTTACCATATTTCCAGGATCAAAAAGGAGGATACCTTTGGGTGGGAGGGGATGAGGAGCAGGTGGGCGGGGGGAGAGGCTATATGATTGTGAGAGGGGCAGTGATATGCCTATGTCACTCCTAAGCCCCTGCCCCCCCAGCCCTGCCAGTGCCCCTCACTCCTAACACACAGCCCCCTTCCCCTCCCAGCGCTGCCGGTGCCCCTCACTGCTGACTTGTAGCCCCCTGCCCTGCAGCCCTGCTGGTGCCCCTCACTCCTGACCCAGAGTCCCCGTCCCCTCATCCCTGCTGCCCACACAGCTCCTGTGTGTGCGCGTACACGTGCACACGCACACACACACACACACACACACACTTACTTGCCAGGGGCCACGCGCAGAGCATGCCACCTGCTGCTTCCAGCCCCAAGCCTTCAAGCTGCTCGTGCCTGGGAAAAGTGGAGGCAAAGCAAAAACCCGGATATTCTCTTGCATTTTTAAAACCTGCCCAGACACAAGGGGCCAAAAAAGAGGACATATCTGGGAAAACCCGGATGTATGGTTAATTCTATGACTCTTCCTATAATGCTTGCTTCTGCAACCCTTAGACATGCTAACAGGCATCTTATTCTGCATGGGGAGGGCTGAAGAAGAAATAAAGTCAAGCTGAGAGTGTTTCGCTTTTGCATTTTCAATGCAGTACCTACTAATGGTAATTAGGTGTATTCCACAAGGCTGCAGTTCTTAAAATAGCTATACGGAGAGGAGACAGTGAAATGGCAGAAAACAGTGTGTTAATTCTCTTGAGAATTACTATCACAGTTTGCTACTAATTGAGAAAGTAAATAAAAAGTCCTGACAACACGTTCTTTTCTGTTGTAGGCCATTCTCATTAAAAACATAATGTGGGGGCTTTTCTGATTTTTTTTTTTTTTTTTTGCTGTAGAAATTAAGTGCATCTTTTCTTTTTTTAAATGAAAATAATATTAATACTGTGCCACTGGCATTATCTGTGCTTTCAGTACACATGGTGGCAACTATTGGCAAGTTGCCAAGTCCCTAGTGGCCACCTCCCAGCTCTCATCAATATTTTTGATTCAGTCCAAAGAATTCGGATGAGAATTTGGATCCAGTGACTATAAACAGGAATCCAGACAGGAAAGCTAAAGTGCTCCTGATTAGTAAGAAAAATAGAACAATTACAATCATTGCCCAGATGCAAAGGGTTAACACATTGTTTGGGTCAGTGTTCAAGAGATCAAGATTTCACTAAGGTAATTCATGATTCTAGGCTCTTTTATAATACCTTACCCACTCCTGTGTTATGGTATCACCTCTGTATGAAGTGACAGTATGTTTCAGAGCATTCATGTAGTTCTCACCCCTGGACTTAGAGTTTCAGGCTGCCTGTGGATTTGTGGTGCAATTTAGAGCTCCCCAAGTCAGCTGTAGTACTGGAAGAAGTCTGCTTGCAGCAGTATGCAGCTCTCTGGGGGCTAATTTACTTTGCTTATTTACAGCTTGCTGTATGCTACCTCTATACTATATTGGAGGGTGTGGTATAGATATCTATCAGGGTGTGAGCATTGATTACATTTGTACATTTTTCAGGGTTGCATTTTTGGGGTGCAGTCTCAAGATTAGGACTTCCTAGCTTCTGTATGCTGGAATCTGCAGGGTGACAGTGGTAACGGATGGATAAGTCTAGATATATTCTGCTTGGATACTCTTCCCCTTAGCAGTTGCTCTCTGCCACTAAGAGAGACAGAATACTGAGTTGGATGGACCTGTGCTCTGACCCAGTATGGTACATCCAAAGTTTAGATTTTTTCATGCTGATTTAAAAAAAACAAAAGTATTTTCTACTACTTCACCACAGATTCTCTATAGCTGGGTTTTTCATGTAATATACATAATCTGCTTTATGGTTTTTGTAAGTATAGCCTTACTATATCTGCATCATTATTGTAGGATATATAAACTCACTATCTTTATATGTAACTTTTTGGGGGGAAATGTTGGTGTTGGGAAGGAGAGGCAGGTTGCACTGTGTGAAATGGTTAGAGATTTGAAATGACAGAGTAATTTTTTAAATTTTGTTTCCAAGAGACATCTGTAACCTGTAAACTAGTAAACAAGTACAACCCAACAGTGAAGACACTTATTTCAGTTTTGCTTATGTCAGTAATACAACACTTCTTAGGTCTGCACTGCAACTCAGTCTCATCTCAGGACCTTGTTACACCTTACGCTGTGAGCTGCATAAATGTTGATAGGTGTTCATGCTAGCTTGGAGTTGGAAGCAGTCACACCCTTAGTCTAAAAACCTTCTCTGACTGTCCCTCCCTGCCCCCCAGCACAGCTGTGACTTGCCACTAAAAGCCTGGTGGGCAGGGGGAGGACAAAGAGCTCTAGCTGTGAGTTGCCTTTAGAGGGCTTTTGAGCCACCACAGGCTTCTATCCCTTATTTATGGGCAGGGGTGTGAGAGATCCTGGGATACTGGAGGACTCAACTTGGGTAGCACATCTGTGGGGAGCAGCCACAGCTTAATGGAACAGGAGCTAGGTAGCACAGATCAGAGATAATCCTGGCCTGGAATGGTGTCACTTTAAGCCACATAGCAAGTGCTTAAAACCATTTAAAGATGTTAATATGTGGACAATCCAGGGATTAAGAGCTCCAGGAGCCACCTAAAATTACCATGTAACCAGGCCCTCAGTTATTCATAACCAAGTTATCTTTACTGTAGTTATTTTAGGAAACAGTAGCATCAAGGAAGTGGTATCACAGACGGGTCTCTTAAGTGTATATGGCTCCTGGTGGGGTTCAAAACCCTGAACTACAGCCTACACTAAGAAAGACCCCCAAGAACACTGGGGTCTGTGCTTTGTAGGGCAGCTGCAATGCACAGAAGCCTGTATTATCACATCTTTAATGGTATCATTACCTGAACTAAGAAAAATGAAAAGTTAGCTCAGTTATGCCTGCCTGTGCAGCAATCACTCCCTTAAGCAGAAATAAGACTGCTTACACAAGGGAGTTGCACACATTCAACCTAAATTAGTTTAAATGAGCACAACATTTCCACAGAAGGAAGCATCATGATCCACAAGGGTTATTATTTTATCAACAATAACGAAGCTGAGATTCTGATCTCACCCTTTGAACCAAAGCACAGACATCTTGGGCTTTTCCATACATGCATGCACCAGGGCTCATGCATTTGTATAAATGGTGAAATGCGTGCCAGCACTGAGAAAATGGAGTGTTTTAGTTCAAAAGTGCACTGCCACCATTTTCTGCGTGCTGATGCACATTTTGCCATTTATACAAATGTATGTGATGCAGTGCTGGGTAAGTCAGCTTGCATGCTTCACAGGCTTAACTACTTATGTCTGCTCCAACATGCTGGATTCCTGGCACATTGGAGCAGACAAAGGTATGTGTATAAATGCCCCTTATGCGTATGCGCTATACTGTCCTGAAGTTAGGTAAAGTTAACTATAATCTCAGTGTTGCTTCATTTACAATATAGTGAAAGGGATTCCAAAACTAAAGGACATGCAGTGGGGAAGCAGGAGGGGAAAGTATAAATAATAAATATATTGGAATAAACTGTTTTACAGAAATTTTATTTTTGTTATAAGGGAGAGTTGTTGTCAGTGCTATTGCCTGACACAACAAAAATAGTCAAATGTGGCATGTCTGGCATATGCACCGCCATATGACAAAGTTTTCGATTTTCATTTTTTTAAAGTAGTCTTGATTAACTCTTCAATTACTTTGGATTTTCTGAATTGCAAACACATTCATTTATAGATAGGCATACAGAATGGAGCTGTGTATGTAAGCATGTGCCACTGTATGTCTTTCTCCATACATTATCTATCTAAGTATATAATATTTACATCCAAATAAACACCAGCTGTCTCAGTATGACAGATTGAAGGATCATGTTATAAATCGTCTTTCATACAAAATTTGGACCACTCCCCAGTACTCTGTCATTTCAAATCTCTAACCATTTCACACAGTGCAACCTGCCTCTCCTTCACAACACCAACATTTCCCCCCAAAAAGTTACATATAAAGATAGTGAGTTTATATATCCTACGATAATGATGCAGATATAGCAAGGCTATACTTACAAAAACCATAAAGCAGATTATGTATGTTACATGAAATACCCAGCTATAGAGAATCTGTGGTGAAGTAGTAGAAAATACTTTTGTTTTTTTTAAAACAGCATGAATTTGGGATAGCCACGTTACTTGCAAGTGAAAAGCGTAAGTAAAGATCATCTCAAGTGAGTGCCAAAAAAAAAAAAGCTTGCTCATCTTCATGCATTCTGTATATATCTACATATTTTACAGAAAAAAATCTTTAAGAAATGTCTTGGGGACTTTCTATAATTTTTATGGGTAATATTTTATATATGACTCCTCTTGAAGAGGCAGGTTTTCTTTCTTACCATGGGACAAATTCAACTCTGGTGTAACCCCACAAAACATTTGAACTACACAAGGGATGGATTTGAGACTATCAATCCAAACCTACAAGAGGAAAAAAAACAGTGTATTTTAGAAACCACTCAAAATGGCCCATTTTACATTTTTTCCCTGAGTGCTAGTCTCATACACAGCAAGACACCTAAAAGGGTAACATTTTCCAAAGAAGTTTAAGATTTGAAGTAAGTAATACTCTTGAAATGAAGAAAACTATTCAAGTAGTAGGTTGTTTTGACAGATGCTGATTTTTTGGGTAATATATTGACTGACAGGTGAGAAACATGCTAAAATCAAAAAACGTTTGGATAGGGCTAGATTGGAGAGTCGTGTTGCCTCCCTGGTAGCTGGGAGCTTAGGCTGGACTGCCAGTCAAAAAGTCTTGGTCCTGGTCAACACCTCTGCCATTGAGACAAACTTGGTTAAGTCAATTCATCTCTCACTTTTCCTAATCAACCTTTGTATGGCTAGTCTATTTCTTCAGGCAATAACTCAGGGGTTGGCAACCCCCCAGCATGTGTGCCAGAGCATGGCATGCAAAAGTATTTTGTTTGGGATGTGCACCTCAGGGCAGATGGTGGCGAATGGGCTGCGGCTGAGCTGTCACAAGGACTGGGCCCCTTGCAGCTCCCTGCTGTCCAGCCTGAAGTGCACGTGCACACACTGCCAGCAACAAGCCAGGCCAGGGCTCTGCAGACCTGGGTGCAGCAGTTTGCAGCCTCCCCACCACCTAGTGGAAGCAACCCGGACTCCATGGCAGGAGGCAGGGGCCTGCCTAGAGCCTGGGCTGCCGGTGGCAGATGGCTGGGAGGTGCAAACCACCGCACCGAGGTCTGAGGAGACCCAGCCTGGCTCGTTGCTAGCAGTGGGTGCATGCATATGTCAGGGAAGCTGCAAGGGGCCCAATCCTTGTTGTGGCAGTGCAGCCTCAGCCCCTTCCCTGCTATTGACCCTGAGGTGCACATAGGATTGTTGCACAAAGGCGGTTCGTTTCCCTGGAGGCAACGCAGAGATCACAGACACACAGACATCAGTTGGCACAAAAAGATGTATTTGTTTGCAAACAAAGGTCAGAGAGTGGAGCTTTGAAGCTCAGATCACCTCTGGCAAACTAATTGCGTTTGCAAGAGGAATTTATCTTCTCTCTCCTGGGCACGTGTGCAGACACAGGAGTTCCTGCAGCCTACTTCCGTTTGATACAAACATACATGTAACTACATCATCACATATATCGCATGTATAGTATAATTAGCTATTTGAGTATACGGGGCGGAGAGGTAAATATGCAACAGCTCATTAAGCATGCTCAGTGCTACAAGAGTTCAAAAGTTTATACCCCAAGGCCATGCAGCTAAATTCCAGTCTCTGTAATCAGTATGAGAAAAGTTTAAGGAGGATGGGAGAGAGGAGCCTTGGACAGTATTTCTTTCTTATCAGGAGCAAGATGCAAGCTATGCATTTCTAACAGTATGACCACCTGTCCCTAATTTGGCAGGACATTCCCGAAATTTTAAGATCAAGTCCTGGGCTGAATGACTCTGGGACAGCACTTGGCCCAGATTCCCAGTATGGTGCAGGGATCCAGGTTTTCTGTTCACCCCAGAAAGCTGGGAAACATTGTGTTTCCCCTTGCAGACTGGAAGAGTTCCAGGCTGCAAGGGGTTGCTTGGGCTGGGGGGTGGGGGGGGAGTGGAATGCAGAGGGTGCCACGTGCATGTGTGTATGCACACACATGCACAGGGCCAGGAATACAGCCCCAGGTAGGGGTGCAAAGCAGCCTCTCCAACTGCCTGCAAGTAAGTCTCAGGGTGAGGTGAGTGTGGAATAATTGAGGCTGCCATAGTAAGTGAGGGAGTAGGGCAGAGGTGGCAGCTGGAACTGAGGGTCTACCCAGCCAGGGTGGTGCATGGAGAGCCCAGGTGAGGAATTTGCAGCTGCAGAACCCAGCCAAAGCATAGGAGGGAGCCAGGGGTGGCTCATCCAGGGGACAGGCCTAGTTCCCCACTGCTGCATCCACTCCCAAGGAAGGCATGGTGGGGCATGTGCCTTGTGTGTCAGGTGGGATAGGATGTGGGGTCATGGCTCCATCCCCTGTTGTCTTGCCCCAGGGAGCCCCACACTGGCCACACTTGCCACCATGGCAAGACATCCCCTCGCCACCTGGCTGCAGTGGCAGCAGCAGCAGTGTGCAGTTGTGTCATTAGCTGCTCCTGGGTGGGAAATCCCCAAGCCTGCAGCAGGCAACCCACATCTGCCCCTACCCCTCATGGGCTCTTCTCACCTCTGCTACCACCATGCTATATGGGGGTAGAAGGGCAGGTGAGTATGTGTCCTGTGTTCCAATTTAGAAATTGTAGTATTAGAAATACCCTAGGTGCACATGTGCCCACCACCAGCAATGAGCCAGGGCTCTGCAGACCTTGGTGCAATATCTTGCAGCCTCCTGGCCACCTGCCACAGCTGGCCCAGGCTCTGGATTGGCCCCTACTG
The DNA here is from genome assembly GCF_001723895.1 of Crocodylus porosus. NCBI lineage: Eukaryota > Metazoa > Chordata > Crocodylia > Crocodylidae > Crocodylus > Crocodylus porosus. The sequence continues at coordinate 142,546,850 of NW_017728886.1, forward strand.
CCCACCAAGGAGCCCAGGATACTCACAGCAGGCACCAGGGATGCTGCAAGCAGCTGCACTGAGGTCTGCAGAGCCCTGGATTAGCTTGTTGCCTCAGGGTGGATGGCAGAGAAGGGGCCGGGGCTGCACTGCCACAATAAGAATTGGGCACCTCACAGCTCCCCTACTGTCCACCCCCAGCACACCAACATCTTACAAGTCGAGGCTGGGGTGTTTTGGGCACTCCAGCAAAAAACATTGCTGCAGTTCCCCTGTAATAACTATTTCTGTGTGCAGGACAGAGAGAAAGTGTACAGTGACAAGCACAATGGGGTCTAATGTTAATTATTTGTATTTCCATAGCACCTAGAAATCCCAGCATCCCAGTCATGTAATAATACTTCATGTGATAGGTGGTTCCAAACAAGAAGCAGGGCCTTGCCCCAAACAGCTTATTGTACAAAACAAGAGAGAACACAAAGATAAAGGGGTGGGGAGGGGGAGATCATCAGAAAAGTTTACCATGGTACAAGTAAATGTACTGTAAAAGCAAAGTTCAGGATAGCTTCACAGAAAATGCTGAAAATAAGTTGCCTACTTCCCTAAGCCCCCAACAGCCCACAGTACAATTTTGAGATTTTTACAATAAATTAAAGCAAGTTCTGGGCAATGAAGCAATTTCTGAGAAAGTTTGACAAAGCTGGCAACATTTCAATGTACTTCAACTTTGTTGCAATAACACCGCAAGGAAAAAACCTGGTAGTTTTATGTGGGAAAGGAATGACATATCTTCAGCACTTCCTACCGGTTCTTGTGCCCATGACTAACAACTCCTGCAATGTTAGCATCAGTGCATCACTGATAACATTTCTTATTAGTAACAGGGAAGCCGTCAGCATTCTGAGTACAGCCAAAAGACTTATGGTAGAATTTGGTCTGGAATGGATTTCAATTTGCAAAGATTTTTGGCTACATGAATTGAATCTGACTTTCCATCACCTACTGCCCCTTGTATGCAGATGTACTAGCTTTTTGTTTATCCCGATCAGAGAATCTTTGGGTTTTAAAGACCAGACTAGTAATGTTTTATTTAATTTCCATGGTGTTTGGCTAGGCAAAATATTTCTTTGCACTTTAAGGGTCATTCTTTCACAGGTGGAAATGTTAACAGCTTGAGAGAATACTGATTAGATCCATTATAACTTTATTGACCTGCCACAGCAATAATATGCCAATGCACTTGCTCCTATTTCCATGTCTTATATTTGTAATACTCACATTCTCACAGGTCTGTCAGAAGTGATCAATCAAATGTAATGTTAAATATGGAAATGGAGGAGTCCCCTAATATAATCTTTCACACAGAATCTCCTTGAAGTTAAAAAGTAGAGAGAGGTGAACCTCAAAAGTTCAAAGGTTCAGTCCAGATGCTTGTCCAAAAATGTGGGGGGATCACGTGGTGCTTGTCTGACTTTCTCTACTTTGTTACTTTCGTGACTTAATTCTGCAGTTACTGAATTTAGGAATAACAGGAGAACATCTGTTCTTGTGATATTTCAGTACCACTGGAATTAGGAGAAACAGAAAATTCATAGGCGTGCAACATTTTTTGAAAAGACATGATTCATTATGAGTTTCACACAAAGATTAGGGATGGCTTTCCCAGCCCTAGATAAAGGATTTCACTAGAAGGGAGACAGAATTAGAGATACAGAATTGATGTCATATATCTTGACTTTAAAAAAACCTTCGATCTGGTATCCCATGATCACCTCTTGGCAAAACTGGCTAACAGAGGCCTCAGCCTCACCATAATCCTCTGGCTGGGGAATTGCCTATGTAGTAGGACCCAGAGGGTGGTGGTTGATGGAAGTCAATCATTATGGTGCATTGTGCCCAGTAGGATCTCCCAAGGCTCTGTCCTTGGGCCTATACTTTTTAACATCTTCATCAGTGATGTAGACACTGGAGTCAGGAGTGGACTGGCCAAGACTGGCCAAAGCATCCACACCTGAGGACAGGAGGGTGATCCAGTCAGATCTTGACAGGCTCATGAAACGGGCAGATGAGAACCTGACAGATGAGAACGTGAAATGGGAGGATGAGAACCCGATGGTGTTCAACACCGAAAAATGTATGGTTCTCCACCCTGGGAGGAAAAACCTGCAGCATCCTTATAGGCTCAACAGTGCTACACTGGCTAGCACTACAGATGAAAGGGACTTGGGGTAATGACTGACCACAAGATGAACATGAGCCTTCAGTGCAATGCTGTGGCTAGTAAAGCAAGCAAAATGCTGGATTGCATCCATAGAGGCTTCTCAAGCAAATCCTGGTACGTCATTCTCCCATTGTACTTGGCCTTGGTGGGGCTGCAGCTGGAGTACTGCATCCAGTTTTGGGCTCTGCAATTCAAAAAGGATGTGGAGAAGCTCAAGAGAGTGTAGAGGAGAGCCACGTGCATGATCAGAGATCAGGAAAACAGACCTTATGAGAGGCTGAGAGCCATGGGACTCTCCAGCCTGGAAAAGCACAGGCTCGGGGTGATCTGGTGGCCGCCTATAAGTTTATCAGGGGTGTTCACCAGGATCTGGGAGAACATCTGTTAACCAGAGCACCCCAAGCGATGACAAGATCAAATGGTCATAAACTCCACCGCGACCAATTCAGGCTGGACATAAGGAAGAACTTCTTTACTGTCTGAGCCCCCAAGGTTTGGAATAGACTTCCACCAGAGGTGGTTCAAGCACCCACTTTGAACACCTTCAAGACACATTTGGATGATTATCTTGCTGGGATCCTACGATCCCAGCTGACTTCCTGCCCCTGGGCTGGGGGCTGGACTCAGTGATCCTTCGTGGTCCCTTCCAACCCAAATGTCTATGAAATCTATGAGGGTGAACATAAATCAATTCTGAAAGTAGTAACGATTCCAAATTTAAAAAGAGATTAAGCATACTTCAGATATGCACAGCAACATAGGAACAGCATCAGTAGTAGCCATAAATACAAGTTAATTTTTATTCTCCAGGTAAGAGAAATATTGACATTTCAGAGAAATTTTCATCCCAAATTCAGATGAAGAGCCCAAAACTGAAAATTATTTACAGGAGTTACATTTTCTAAAAAAAAAAAAAATCACAGGGGCGGGGTTGTTTTACTCCTGGGGTAGCCTGGCT
>NW_017728886.1:142550107-142552795 GCF_001723895.1 Crocodylus porosus
AATGGTGCAATGGAGCTTCATGTGACAGTATATATTTACATATATAATTGTTTACAACAGGGATGTTCAACCGCTGGCTCTCAGGCCAGATCTAGCCTTCAGTGCCATGTCATCCACCCCAAGTGACTCCCCATAGGTCCAACAATTTGGTAGCAGGGGAACGATGGCACTGCTCCCCGCTGCAAGATCTCTAGGCCCATGAGAAGCCCTGGGTTCTGCACCCTGGATTCAACATGCCATCCTAACACACAGGGCTGGTCAGGGGGCAACGCTGGGTCTCAGGGCCCTGGGCCACTCAATTTTTCAGAAGGGCCAAAAGATTGTGAACCAATAGTTTACAAGATTGAATTCAAATATTTAAAAAAAAACCCTAGGGATTGCTTAGTTTAGGAAAGAGAAAGCTGTGTCTCAGAAAAAACAAATATATTGAGAAACTTGTAAAGGTTCTTCTTCCTCTTCCCCCTCCCAGATCCCTAGTACAAAAACTATTTGAAATTAAAAGGCAGTGAATGTAAAGCAAACAAAAAGGAAATATTTATGCAGGGAATTGCCCATTTGTAGAACTCATTACCACAGAGAGCCAAAGAGTCAAATAACGTGCCTGGATTTTTAAAAATCTGGATAACTTTGTGACCATCAATAATATCAATGGCTCTGCAGCACAGATAACTTTATTTCAGCCTCAGAATTCATGACATTGGCTGATTGCTTGCAGGGTTCAGTGGAAATCTGTTTTCCCTCCTACATACCACTGAAAGGAAATTGAACCTGTGCTTTTTGGAAGATTTCTGTCTTCTTCTGAAGGAAAGGAGAAATCAGTGGTGCGAGGGCCCTTGGATCAAAACCACTCCCCTACAAATGTAAGGTGGTGAGTGTTTTGGATATTAAACTGTTTATCAAGCTCTGAGAATTTGAACGCAATCTTCATGTTGGTTTAGAATAGGGGTGGCCAACCTACTGCATGAGTATCACAAATAGCACAAGTAGCCTCTGTGTGTGGTACACGGCAGAAGAGAACAAGTAGCAGAGGGGCAGAAAGGGTATGGAGCAGAAAGGGTAGGGAACAGAAAGCAGAGCAGCAGATCAGGCAGGGCAAAAGGATCACAGTGACACTCAGGGCGGGGTTTGGGCTAATTTGTAGCATGCCTACCAAAAAGGTTGACCCCCACTGGTTTAAAGGATTTTTTATTTCTGGTGAACCACAGAGGCCCCTTCCCTTTCCATTAATCCATTCCTTCATTGCAAATAGGTATTTCACTTTACCTTAATATTCTAGATAGCTTTAAGACTGGGACACCACATTTCATTGGGTATCTCCAGGCAAATTGGGCAGGAAAGTAACAAAGCAAAGGAAAAGGTCACATGACTGTCACAATTAGTGATAGTGCTTGAGATTCACAAACAGTTCAAAATCAAGCCATGAGAGCATAAAACTACCATAATGGATCAGTCAAGATAATTTAGTGCCACACCTTTGATAGCAGACTACTCTGGGTGCTTCAAGGGAAGAAGAAAGATCCCCACAATAAGTAGATAGACGGTACACTGCCCTTTGTGAAGGTCTCATCTTAATCCCCATATGGTAGAGATTGATTTTAGACCCGAAGACTGAATTTTTAGTTGTCTTTCAAACATCTTTTTTAGTATTAAGTGTAACAACTGTTGGCCAGTCTTGTTAGCCATATAAACATCCAATTCTGCTTTGAATCTTGTTAAATTTTTGGCCTCAATGACAATGCTGTCAACTTCAGCCAATGCTGATTTTGAGTAATTTTTACAAGTCTAGCAGATCATTTCAGTCAGCTCAAGTGTCAAATTCAGGACACTTCATGGACTAATGACCTGATCTGGGATGGGAATTCTAATATCATTACAGCTGTCGAGAGAAGAATGGTGAGAGGGAAAAATATGACCTTGATAACGTCTCTTAAAAAGCCCTCTTCACATAGACATGGATGCACAGCTTTTAATTACTATCCCATGCAAAAACCCAATTCTCCAAGCAGAGGCTACTGAGCACACACTTGTGGCCACTGGGGAAGTAGCACTCACTTTTCCTCAGAATGCAGAAGACCATCCTGGAAAGACAAGCACTGATTTGAAACCAGGAAAAACAACACAATTAAAGCTGATCAGGGCAATACAAAACTGGGAAGGAATGGTTCCAAAAGAAACCTCAGGGTGCATGTGGACAGCAAATCAGACACTGACAGTCGTATATGACAACCATGGAAAGCCTGCATATACATGCTTTTTGCCTTAAAGCAGAGGTGGGATAGTGCCTTTCTAGAAGGCTCCAGGTACAGGCATGAAAGAAGGTCAAATATTTTATTCATTAACAAAAACATATTGGTAGGTTGGAGGAAAACAATCCAGCTGCTGAGAGGAATGAGCTCCAAGGAAAGATTAAAATAACCAACAAGGTACAAAGCTTGGCTAACTGGTAATGGTTTCTGCTTTTTGCAAATTTGAATAAATTACGTTTACAAGATATTTGGAACGTAGGCTCTCGTGCATTGGCGATCCATAGGGGGTGCCCGCAGGTGCACGTAGACTCCCTGAGACTGGCCATTCACTCCCTGGAAGTGCCAGCTGCAAAACTGGAAGTGCCACCAGAAGTGAACCTCAACCACCCCCCTCACCCTGCCCCGCTGTTGGCGATCTGGTGCACCCTCGGTCTCGGGAGGC
>NW_017728886.1:142554740-142608488 GCF_001723895.1 Crocodylus porosus
CTCAGTCTATAATTCCTTGAGCTCTCAAAACAACTCTCAATATAATACTCTGAGAAATCAATGTAATTCTCTGAGCTCTCAGTACAACTCTCACTGCAAGCTCATATCACATATATGTTGCATGCTTATAGCTAGATCTAACATTTACTTACACACACCAGCATCCACATTACAACATCTACTTTTTTCTCCTGCAAGTCAGTATTTCACTGATCATTCCTAATGCATATATTAAATTGAGGGAGCTGAAAAATAATATTCAGTCATTTTTTTAGAACAGCGAAAGATAAAGGATAAAAAATTATTTTGAAGATATAGAAGAACCCACACAACACAGGCACACACAGTTACAAGTTATGAGTGCATTTTAACCTCCTTTGTATTTTTTTTTTTTTGCTTTTACTATCACTACCAGCAGATTAGACTGCGCTGATTGCTTTAGACATCAAACACAGAGTCATTCTATCACGGGGAGGGGGGTCTTTAACAAAGCCCTCCTCCCTGTACCCTCCCACTGCATTCACTTGCAAATCACTGTATGCCTGGAAGAGCCAGCTTTCCCCAGCCCTTAACCTTCCCATACTGAGTGCTGCAGCTCCAGAAGCAGCAGCAGCAGCACACTGTCTATGTGTGTGTGTGTTGAGTGTGTGCAATGTGAGGGAGGGAGGATTTTCTTCTTTTTTTTTATTAATCAGGAGCACTGAATGGAAACCAATCAGATAGAGAGCCCCCTCGGCTTCGGCTCCCTGCATGCTAGAGTTAAAAGTGATGCTGGGAGAGAGGGAGCCCCACTTAGATGTCAGTAGATTCAGCAGTGGAGGTGAGAGGCAAGAGTGGAGAAAAGCAGGCAGAGAAGCAGCCCTGCTACCACACTGACCACTGTATTACTGAATGAGAACTGAGCACTTGTCCTCTTTCTTCTCTTCTTACCGGTAAGGAGATCAGACTTTGGACTTGTTTAGAGCAAGTTGAACTGTAGCAGGCAGCAAGCAGATGCTGGGGTTTTGTTTCTTGTAAATGCTTTTTCTTTTCCCTTTTTTTAAAAAAAGCTACTTATTCGGCAAAGTTGGCAGCTCACTTACTAGTAGATGCAGGGATCCATCTGCCCTGTTTTGAACTGTTTGTGCATGGATACGCCACTGCGTACTAGCAATTCTTGTGTTTTCGGGGAGTGCTTTTGCTGTCATGTGAAGCAGGGCACATGAATGCAGCATCCTCCTTAAAATTAATGCCACGAGTAAAATATTTCAGGCAAAAAGTGTGTAGGGGTGGGAGGGGGGCAGAGTGGAATAAAAAGCAGAAGCTTATTAATAAAGTGCAGGAAAATATCAAATCAAGCCTGCTGTCGGTTCCAAGAGGCTTAGGTGTGCTATTGAAATGAATAATATTCAGAGCTGCATGGGGAGCTCAGCTGGATGTAGGTGCTTCCTCGAAGAAGAAAAGTTGGGGGGAGTGGGGGTTGTAGATCTGGAGAGGGTACAAAAACTGACAAATGTGAAATCCTTTATTTGCTAATGGCAGGTTGGGGAGGGACTGGAAGGGGGGAGGCATTTTACAGAAGAGAAGTTGAATCATTACAGAAAGAAGACCTGAATGCATCGCTAGTGGTAAATGTTTTGGAGGAATTGGCAACACTAACTCTTGTGCATTATAAGTGACATTTCTGTACTCTTATAGACACACAGATAGCACTGTGCATTTTGATTATATATACATATACATAATAGGTATAGCACTCTTATTGAGCATGTATGTGTGTACTCAATAGTTATAGCATTCTACATGCATTATGCTTTGTATCCACACACACTAAATATCTACCATTCTATATGTATATCTATCATTCTATGCAAAGAGTTGAGTCAGGAGATGAGCGATCATGGTAGAGGTCAGTAGCTGTGGAAAGAAGTGTTGTCACTGCTGCAATAAAATCCATATTTTATGGAGAGTTAAATGCAGTACTTTGTAAGTGTAAGTGATGGTCACCTAAGTAACTCCTGCTGACATTCAAGGATCAAGAACTTTAATGACCAAAATTACTTCCAGCATGACGGCACATCTGCTACTTTTATTCAAAAAGAGAAGATGAGAGACTGTCCACCTGATTACAACATTTGTGATTTAAAGTTTTGTCACCATTGTAAAGAAGGGTCCTCTATCCAAATTACTGACTAACTGTAAGGTCAACCCTTTGCTTAATTCTTGAAACAAAACTAGGAAGAAGTATACCAATTTTGAAATATGTGAGGATAGTTCTCACACACATGAGTACTCTGTGTATTGTGTATGTGTACACATATACACCCTTGTATGGAGAGAGATAATGGTTGTATATGTTCAGTCTTTTATAGGACCACTTTTACTAGCATCCTGGAAATAACATAATTCTGGAAAGAATTTGGTTAGGATATAAGACTTTCATTTGATTGAGGGAGTTATTTCATGTATTTGCTGGGGTGAAATTTCTATTGTGCTATCAGTTTGGTGTGAAAGTGCTTGCACATTACCTTAAGCATTCCATACAATTGATTAACATCTATTCCTGAGCAGTATAATGCTAAGGGCAATGGCACATCCCTATTTCTTTCTCTATTTCCTTTTTAAAGGCAATTGAGGCAGCAAGTTTGCATGTGGGAGGAGAGTGCGGTAGGAGGGGGAGGCTGGGGATCAAGAGCAAGTAGATTCATTCATCATGGATATACACAGTTTTTATAGGCCTGCCAGAAAAGATCCAATTGGATAGTTTCCTAAAACATCCCAAATGTGCTAATAAACACTTCAGGACTGAATCCCTTTCTTCTTGTCCTCTCAGATGTTATCTGACAGGGCAATGATAAATATATAATCAACTATGCTTCTGGCTTTAAACTGCACTGTGATCTTTCTGGACACATTCCTAGTGGCTTACAAATGACTTTTGAGGTGAGGGGAAGCAGCCAGTTTCCTCAGAGCAACATAATCAGAGGCACAATACATTTTCAAGGAAAATGGCATTGATTCAGTTCTGCTGTAGTTCTCTGCAATTATCCTTTGCAGCCATTTAAGAATCTGGCAAGCTGGGGTCCCCATAGGGACTTATTAGTCCCTTTAGGTATTTTAGCTTTCACACCAGTTCACAGCTCTCACATATCTCAGTGCCAACACTCTAAAGATTACATTTATAGGCACAGTCATCATTTTCTACCAAGTTGTTCAGTTAGAAACATGCATCTTCACTTCTGCCCCCCCATCTCTGCACTGCTCTCCCATGCAAGCAGTAACCTGCTGTTAAAGACAGCCTTGTCTTTTGTAAAGTTTGCGATTTGCAATCTGCTGTTTCACAATATTTAGCTAAGCAACTTCCTTGAAAACAAAACACATACAGGTTTTTTAAAAATGCTTTTCTCTGCCGCATTTTTTTTTTCACTAATGTGCACTTGACCGAAGTTCCAGGCATGCGTGTCCTGCTGACCAGCCTATACTCCCTCTACCTTGGCCCTGAAATAGGATGAAGTTAATATTTCACTGAAGGACATGCTGCGTTCCTTGAGACATGGCTCCCTTTGATCCCCATCCTCTCAGCTCTGTTAATTTATTGTTGTCTTGAGTGAAAGCCTCAGCACATCAATTTTCTTCTTGTGCAGACTCACGGGATGGTTTGGGGTCAGAAAGGATCTCTGTTGGGCCATCTGCATCGTGTCTCTACATTGTAGTGACAAGGCTGATATAAGCCTTAGAAAAGCACAGCCATCCAACCTATGGTTAAGTGAAACAGTGTGTTCCAGCTCTAGCTTGACTTTTAAGCATGCCATCTATGTGGAGTACTTTTAACAATGTTCAATTTCTAGTGCAATCTTACAATATTAAGGTTTAAGAAGATGATGAAACTGTGTATGGATCTCTCTGGAAAAAATGGCCAATTACTAAATGACAGGTAACTGAAGTCTATAAAAACAACTTGGCAAAATGCATTGGTAGCAGGCCCTGCTGTGATGGTGTCTCATGTTGCATAATGGCTAATTCCTCCAATGGCTCTGCCTCAATTATGCAAAAATGAAGTAAGAATGGTTTGCATTGTTTTTTTGATTACCATTATAATACAAGAAATGGTATGGGAAGACTGTGCCTCTGAAGTATTGTGGTGGACAGATTTCTTAAGTAACCCTTTGAAGACCTGCATAGCTGTTCTAGCAATAGTGGTTTACTCAACGGTTTTTAGCTTTTGTAGTCATTTGGCCACACAACTCATAAGCTGGCCAATGACCTTCAGCAGTGATTATTAGTACTGTTGCTTGGGGATCTACACTATTCCTTTCCTGCATAAATAACTTAAGGTCTTTAAAAATAAGTTCCTGAAACTGTGAATTAGATGAACAGCTCTTGTGAGCTGTTGAATTAATATTTACAGCTGACCGTGCAAGATCCAACGGGCTTGGTTCTAAAGTTTGAAAGGTGTACCATTTGAAAGGTGTACCAGTTGAGATATAATCTGGCAGAAGCTGGTTTGTTCATGTTACTTGCTTAGTCATGGCAACCCATTCTGAGGAGTCTGAAGGAATCACAGTCTTTAGTTTGTAAGGACAGAGAAATGACCTAATCTAAAATGTTGTCTTTTTTTTTTCTTAATAATGTTTAAACTCAACTGCTGTCTGCCTTATTTGCCTAACAAAAAGGCACAAAAGCAGATTATCAGTCGCTATTTCAGTTAAAAATCCTTGAATAATGCACAATAAATTCAGAGTATGAGGAGCATTATGCTAACAAGGGAAACTGAAAAAGTCATTATCTGTCAGTTGTATTGTTTGTGACACCCTGCAGAACTTGATTTAAAAAAAAAGGAATTAAAATCGATGGGAAAAGTTTTGCTTTGGGGTTCTTCCCCCAGTCTTTCACTTTTCTCATTTGAATTACATCTTAAAGCTCCTTTCCTCCTTCCCTAGGACACATCCTTCAGTGAAAACACTCACAGTCGAGTGCTGGATTATTTCCCAGTCCCATGTTCTAAACTTCTGTAACAAGACAACTTTTTCCCTGTTTGCCCTTCCTCAAATCAGTATTGGCCTGCTTCTGATCACTCTTACAATAGCAAAAGTCCATGAACTTCAGTGGAGTCATTCTTTATTTCCATTGATGGCATTCAGAAATCAAGCCTGTTGTGTTTGTCCTGGGTGCTCCTATTTGTCAAAATTGTCTTTTGCTACTCCCTTGACCCCCGCCCCCTTACATATCTAACAAATAAAGAATGGCACTGGCCATTTAAAGGACCTCTATCAATAATATTTTTGAAGGAATGTTCGCTGATAAGAGTAAAATTTACACACGTAATACAGAAAGGTTATGGATTACCCATAATGGTTGAATTAATTCTAATGCATTTTATTAGAAGCTGACTGCAGTCCCCAGGATCCTCCCATACCACCAAATATTTTCTTCCTTCAAGAGGCTGCATCCTAGCAGCTAACCAGTCTCCCTGAAGAGTGCTAAAGTAGTTTGGAGCCTATAGAACTATCTTAAATCAGCTGGATGGGGTGAGGCTGAGCGATGAGAGATATTGGGTGCATCTACATGTTCATTAATGCACCGCAATTACAGTGCATTAAGTTTAGTACCTGTAATAACAGGTACTAAATGCATCATAATTAGTGCTACTGCGCATTAGTGTCAATGGATGCTTTTTAGGTAACGCTTAATGCCCATTGGATTAATCTACTACACATTAGAGCATTAGCACATTTTTTGCCAGCCACGCTAATGTGCAGTAAAATTAGTCCAATGGACATTAAGTGTCTCATGTAAATGCACCCACTGCATATTTCTTGCGGGAGTAAGTGCTTTCCCTGCTGTTTCAGCTAATGTGGAGACAGAGAGTCTGAATCAGGGTCTCCTTTATGAATGATCATAAGGACACTGGATCTTAACCCCCAAAATGGGGTTTTATCAAAGAAGTGATAGTTCTGGGATGTGGGGGAAAAAGAAAAAGCCAAGGGTTACACTGTTACTGTTTTTTCTTTCAGTCTTATGATACACACTTCATAAGCTCCACAAGCCAAACACACATAAAGCATATACATTTCCATCTGCTCACATTCAGGAACTGTGCCAACCTTGCCATGGTTTAAGTAACCTGTTTAATAATGGCTTTACTTTGGCATTGTGGGCAGATATTTTATGGATTAATTATGCTGTCTTGCCAGGTTATATATATTCAGAAAGTGTTTAATTATAGCTAGTATGTGACTATTAGATTTAATTTGCTAAATAAATATCAACCATATCCCCCAAACCCTTCCCTAATGACACACCACAACACCCAGAAGAGAACAGTTTATGAATGAGATAGTGCAGACCCTATCTGGATGCCTTAATTCCTCCCAGCTAAACTAATTCCATTATCTTGCTGCAATGTTTACAGCTGCCTGAAAGATAATAGGTAGTGTCTTTTCAGCGTTTCCACTTCTGCAGCTAATCATGGAACCAGAGAAGGAGTACCTAAAAGGAGGGTCAGTGGAAATTGAAAATTAGCACAGAAATTAAATACTCATCAATGTGCCACAGGTATCACAGGTATGTGCTTGTCTGGGTATAAGGCAGAGATGTCTGCTCCCCAAATGCTGCATTTCAGTCATCAGTTAATAGCTTCTGTAACTACAAATGCTATTTAATCAACAGAACATTAACATGTTTGCTTTAGTGTGAAGGTAAGGCTAAATGTAAAGGCAGAAAAAGAATAGAGACAGCAAATATATATTTCTGAAGGAAGCTTCACTTTGCATTCCATAAAGCAAGTGAGAATAAAAATCCACTGAGCATTAAAGTTAACCTGGCGGTGGATAGGCTGCATGCACTGTGCTGTGATCAAGGGGATCTGAATCAGGATTCAAAGACCAAAGGAGACTGATCCCAGGCACAACAGAAAAAGTTATAGCCTGGGGGATAACACTGTCACTTGGCTTTTGAAAGGAATCCAGCAATTTTCCCCTCCATCATGTTTTTAAAAAAAATAAAATAAATGTTGTTGCCCTTGATTTCCCCTGGTAGTCTACAAATGAAATCTGTTCCTTATTGAATAGTTTCCCCTTTTGTGTGAATGGTGGGGTGTTACTGTAAAATTAATATATGCCCTCTTGGTGGAAATACTTTTTCCAAAGATGAATAATGTCTTCACAAATAAAGGAAAAATTAATTTGATGATAGTGTAATTGAGCAAATATGATACTTCAAAATGTCAAGGTGCTGCATGGATACTTTTGGCTCACCTGCAATTTTGCCCTGAGTAAAGGAAAATGCATGGTTCTATCATGGAACTAGGGCTCTTTCTATACCTTGCTTGCTTTTGCGTGTGCTCCTTTTCTGCCCTGTCAGGGGTATCAAACAGCTTGCAAAGCCAGGTTGTGTAGTATGTGGGGCTCCCAGAGGGGCCAGGAATTCGGAGGCAGGTTGAATGGGGTTGCACCTGCCACCAAAATGGGGAGTACTTGTTGGGGACACCTGTCAGCAGCAGGGGGCTTAATTTACTTCTACAAGAAGCTGCATGGTTCAGATCTGGCCAGGAAAGTAAGGCAAGCTTTATACCCCTCTCATATACATTTACCAGCATGAGCAGCCACAGATCCCAATGTGCCTTTTTACTTCCTTGCATGCTTACAAATTCTAACTTAAAACATCCCTGTAGAATGGATTCATAAATGACATAGTTTCCAGTGTACAGATGGAGAAGCTGAGGGCATGTATAGATTAAATGGGGGCCTTAAATTGATGTTTTAAAAAACACCACCTCAATTTAGGGCTGATTAAACCCCCCGTGTCATGCACGCACTCCACTGATTTACCTGCCTCTTCAGCAGGGAGGGAAGGGCAAGCTTCCAGCGGACAGAGTGGTCCCTGGGCTACAGGAGGAGGGCTGGTGCTTCTCTCCATAGCAGCTGTGACTCCCCCACCCCGATGGCACCTGCCCACAGGCACCTGGCTCAGGCGGTCCCAGGGGACACCACAGCTGTTGAGAAAAGCATGGGACCCCTGCGCAGCTCAGGCAAACAGGCTCCAGGGGAGAAAGAAAAAAGATCAGGCTCACCACTTTTCTTGGGCGGAGCTGCTTTCCCAGGCTGCTGCCAGGCTGCCTGCAGGGCTTCCTGCAGAGTCATGGACCTGCATGGAACCTGGTGCTTTACTCCAGGGCCATAGGGGCAGCAAAGTAAAACTCCTCAAAGAAGTTTTAGTTTGCTGCGCCCCAAGTCATTTGAGGTGCATTATGCTGCTGAATTTCTTACAGTGGCTGAAATTAATGTGCAAGATGCCACCAACGCATGCAAACACTGACACCATTAAAGTGGTGCAAAAGCATTTAACTCGCTTTAAAGTGTCAGGCGCACATGCCTCTTGTTTTGCGTACACATGACCTAAGACAAGAAGGTTATTTGCCCAAGGGCTTAGTGTGCGAGGTAGCCTCTCACATACTAGTGTTGAGCATAATATAAATAAAAAAGATAAATTTGTTAGTTGTGTGGCTGAATTAGACCAAAGTGGTACCTGTCTTTTAACCTACTAGATCCTAGTGTAGAGGTGGGCAAAATACAGGCTTCCAGCCCATTCTATCTGGCCCACAGGGTCCCTAAAAAATACAGAAAAATGTAATATTTATTTGCTCCTGGCTGCCTATCAAAGATGACAGGAGCCAGGGGCAGTAGGACCATAGGGCTATTCCTGCTTCCCTGCACTGGAGAGGGAAATGCAGCCCTCAACAGTTTGCCAAAACTTGGTAAGTGGCCCTCCACCTGAAATAATTGCCTGCCCCTGGCCTAGTGCCTCTAGAGAAGGACTTACAAACATATCTACAATAATAAGAGCTCAAGAGATCATGCTTTTCCTTTTCTGCAGTGTGGACAGCACTCTGTGAGATCACAGAGGAGAAATATACAGATTTAGAAGTTCTTTCATGAAACAAACTCCTTTTGTGTAATTTATGCTCACTTTAGCTGTCACTGCTGCAAGGAAAAAAGATGCAGAAGAAACTTTTAAGTCCAATAGGTCTCTTCCTTTAAATGATCAAAGCTGTTCCAACCATTTTTTCAAAACTGTGTATTTAGTCTAAACTCCACTTAAGCCTATGTAATAGAAGTAACTATTAGGACACTTTCTTTGTTGTCACTGCTGATTACTAAGTTATTTCCCTGTCAACAAGGTACTTTTTCCTTATATTGCCAGCCACTCTTTGCTCACTGAGGCCCTGATCCAATCAAATGCTAAGCTCATGATTAATTTTAAGGACACCTCTAGTCTTTATTGAGTTCAGTCAACAGGATCCAGTAGCACTTAAATGCCTTACTAGATCAGAATCTAGTGATTTTACACTGCATTGTGGATGCTATCACACCTGCTTCCCTAGGCTAGGGACATCCAAAAGGCCTGAGCCTGAATTGATTCAATCTTTGCAGGTTAGACTAACTTGGCTAGGCTAAACCAATTTGTAACTGTAAAGACATCCCAAACATTCAGGCACATGCCTGCAGTGGCTCAGGCTAGAAACTGGGGCAGGGGGGCTCTAGAGCAGCACTCCTATCCCTTCCATGACACTGAGCTGAGGCGGGGCACAGCCAGACCCCTGGCAAGATGCTTTGATTAGCCTAGCAGGGGATTGATAATTGTTCATCACCCCTAACTCAGTGTTTATCACTCCATTAAGAAAACAACAGAGGTGCTGTTGATTCAGCACTGACCTTAGCCAGAATGTGGTCTGTTAACTAATACACAGACACCTCTGGAAAGGCAGAGGGGAGGGGGGATTTCTTGCTTAGCAGGGAGTGGTGAGGGGGTGGAGAGGAGCAGCTTGCAAGTCTCTGAAGCTGCAGCCAGGGCACAGAGGGTAGGGGCCAGCCCTGCTGTGAAGCAGAGATCCTTGCCCAGACAGAGAGTATGCTGGGGCTGGTGTGTCTGATTTAACTTAAACCAGCAAGGGGTCTGGCCCAGACATTGCATAAACCAGTTTGACCTAAGTCAGTTTAGTCTGATACTACATTCAACCAGGTTTATATCAAACCAGTTCCAGCCATTTTCAAACTGGTTTCTGTGCCTTGAATGTTACAGGTTTAAACCAGCCTCTGATCAATTAAACCAGTTTATGTGTAATGCTTCTCTGTAGCCCTAGTGACCAGATTTTAACCTCAAAACTACCATTAAGTAATTATTCAGAAAGAAGAATAAAATGAACTAGAAACTATAACAGTTTGGGGGTTTGAAGAGCATAACTCACTGAAATCCTTGAAAAAAACTGATATCCATAGTCAACTGAAAGACATTCCCAACATAAGGTTAGGGTTCTCATTACAGATATTCCTGAATGATCTAATTCAGGGGTAGGCAATGTTTTTTTGGTCGGAGTGCTGAAAAACATGACAATGCCTACCCCAGAAGGTGCTGGAGTGCAGGCATGGCAGAAAAACAAAATGAGGGCAAGAGGTACATGGCAGGATGCCCTGCTTGTGCCCCTTGCCCCCCACCCAAAGCCCCTGCCACCCCATGCCCCCCACCCAAAGCCCTTGCCCTGCAGCCCCACTGCCCCTTGCCCCTACCAAAAGCCTCTGCCCCACAGCCTGGGCTCTGTGGCTGCCAGCAGCTACCCCAGCCTGGGCTGCTCCCAGCAGGGCTTGCAGCAACTCAGCTGCCTGCTGGGAGCAGCCCAGAATCCCGGCTGGCAGCAGCTCCCCAGAGCCAGGGCCAGCTGCAGCCGGGAGGCTCCAAACAGCTGTGCAGGGCTCCGGCATCAGCTCCGCACTGGGGTGTGCAGGCATGCCTCAGATCGGGTGGTGGGGGCAGGGCCTGAAGTTGCGCAGCCCTTGTCTCTCCCCCACTCCCAGCATGGCGGTGATGAGCCCAGCACAGCTGTCTGTAGCCAGCAGCGGGCAGAGTATAAACAGCTGCGCCAGGCTCATCACCTCTGTGTCAGGAGCAGGTGAGAGACCAGGGCTGTGTTGCCTCAGGCCTCGCCCCCACCACCTGCTCCGAGGCGCTCCTGCACGTGCCATTGTGGAGCTGATGCCAGAGCCCTGCACAACTGTTTGGAGCCTCCCGGCTGCAGCCAGCCCTGGCTCTGGGGAGCTGCTGCCAGCAGGCAGCTGGGACACTACAAGGCCTGCTGGGAGCAGCCCGAGCTCTGTCACCAGCAGCAGCCAGCCAGAGCTGGGGCTGGACATGGTGTGCCAACCAACATGGCCTCACATGCCATGCTCGACACATGTGCCAGGGGTTGTCAGCCCCTGATCTAGTCCTTAGTAATTAGCAGCAAGGAGTCAGGGAAAAGAAATACTGGACATACCGAATGTTGGAACTATATTGCAGCAACTTACCATATAGGTTTGCCTGGCTGTTGCACGGTTCCTTTCTTGCATGTGTACAACTACACTTCTTCTTGTGTATGAATTCAGAAAATCGACTCCTCCAACCATTTAAGAGTAGATCCATCAATATTATTGTAATCTTTCAGACTGTTCGCTCCTTCTGGTGGACCATCTAGAGGGCAGTCAGCATATGCTGAGCTATCTGATCTGCTTTGCCACATGGGCACGGTGGTGAGTTTGTAAGGCCCATTTTATGTTTGATTTTATTGAAGGCTCCATAGCCTGATCGCAGTTGATTCAGGGTTACCCATGCCTTACGTGGGAGTTTATGACCAGGAGGGTGTGAGGATGGTAGTTGTATGTTGTTGTGTAGTGGCTTGTGGTTGTTATTCCATTGCTCCTCCCACCTACTCTGGGCCCATGATGAGAGTATAGTTTTTCCTGCTTCCTCTGTGATGTTTCTGGCAGTTACTGGTAGGGGTTTTCTGCTTCTTAAATGTTTCTGCACTGGGTATTTTTTCAATCATATCATGTAGTAGATGGACTTCCTGTTGGGCTTTGGTTGCCAAGTCAAGCAATATTCCAGACCTCTTAATGTTATGAGGGGGGATTCCTGCCAAGATGAACATGTTTTCCCATTCCGTGTATACCACACAGCCACTTATTGTTTGTAATGCAGAATTCAACTACAGATAGGAAATCACATTTCAAAAACCTTTGCATAGGTCACAACCTGTCTCCAGGTGCCCAAGCCAGCAGTTCCTGCAGAGCTGAATGGAAATTATTCACACACCTGAGGACAAACGCAGCACCACTGCATATAACTTATGAATTAATCTTTGAAAGCAGTGGCATAAACTTCACAGGCATTTATAATCCTGAAATGTTTTTGCTACATTTTTAAGGTCACATTTGCACGTCAAAAATAAAAATGTCCACTTTGATTTCTAGAGAGATATTTCTTCCTTTTTACTTAAAAAACAAAACAAAGCAAAACAAAAAACAAAAAAACAAAACCACAAAAAAACAAAAACAAGTTCCACTTGTCTCTGCACATAATTTATTCTGTTCTGATAGGAAATTGTATTATCATATTTTAACACTTTTAGGCTGTCTTTTGCAGGATTTCTAGAATGGTTCCTCATTAATCTACTGTAATCCATTTGTCAGATATGCCCGAAGCTGCCTGATATCACATTCGCTTTAAGGTATCATAGAATTTTCCTTAGCAACAGGTTGTAATTTCAACCAGGCTGGTAAATGTGAGGTCAGAAGCCGATTGTTACAAATCTAGGAGGTTAAAATACACCACACATCCTCATTTCCCAGTGAAATATTACACTGAAGCCTATCTGAGCAAACTTAAACAGCAGGGTTTCTCAGGAGCTGCTTATATCTGGTTACGACTGTTCATTTAATGTTAAGCGGGCAAGTATAATTTGTGATTTTACTGATGTAGATTTAACAAGGCAGACATCACAAATGGCTTCGCATCTGAGATCAGCATTTCAGTGGCAGATTTGTTTTCCTGCCCAGCAGCTGTCTGTTACCTTACAGGGCCTGGGACTGTACCTGCTGGTCAGAACATGAGTGGGTTTGTTAATCTGTGGTGCCATCTAGGAGGAAAAATCAGTTACAAGCATCAAGACGCAGGCAGGACTGTCAGCGGTACAAGAAGATTTGAAACCACCTCCCTGGAGCTGGAGCTCATGAGTGTGCTACACATGCTATAGAGTGCTGTCAGAGACCACAGATTCAGAAAGGGGAAAACCGTGCTGTTTGACTGGAGCCAGAAGATTTAAAAGAGAAATGCAGCATTCTCATCATTGGTTTTCAGTCGCCCTTCAACTTTATTTTTTTCTCTTAATGTTCTTTTTGCATCTTTTCTTTTTTAATGATTCTCTTACCAAACTGCATATTTGTTGTCACAGTTGGGCTGTGAAAAACCAGTCGGATGGCAAACTGCAGAGGAGAGCTACATCAGAAAGCTGGGAATTCGCTAGCCATCTACTTGCTGAGAACTTGACTTCTCATTCTTTCATAAAGGGCCAGCCAGGTGCTCACTTTTCTCATGCTTGGGATATAGTCCAAGCCAGCGTAGGTTGGGTTATTGTAAATAACAGAACTGGGCCCTTAGAAATAAGTTTCTGACTCAAGCTAGATTAATTTGATATGCTGCCTACAATGAGATATTACAGATAATAGGGAGAGATTGAAAACTTTTCATTTAGATGGAAACAGGACTGACTAATTAAGCAGTAATGAAGAAGGAACCTTGTCTTGAATTGATATGAGACTTGCAGTGCTAATTTAACACCAAGTATCGCTTCCAATTTGTTATTAAATTAAAATGGCTTTTTAAATTGTTTACATTTTTTCTTATCTGCTTCTGTGTGGCAAAGTGATTATCCTGGCTGGGTACAGAAACCAATCAGGGCAACAAAGTGTGTGTGGAAAGAAGAAAAGATTTCCCTGTTTTGTAATTAAGAAATATACACTAATATCCATGACATCATAAGTAAGCACTTCAAAGCAATAAGTGTGCTTTGTGTTGCATATTAAACTAAACAGTTAACATGCCAACAAGCTACTGCGGACATACGACAAGAAGACGCTGTACTTAGGGAAATGGTTGCTATTTTTTGTTTTCTTTTCCAAAGATCTCTTCACCTGACTGACAAGTATAATTAAGGAATAATAGGGACGAGATATTTTGTCTGCAATACTCAGAAATGGCTTCTCTTTGAAAGGCTTCGTGATTATGTCACATGATGAAACTTTTTTCCACCCCAACTGAATGTATGATGGAAGCTTGAGACAGTGTGTATGATAGACAAGCCCTATGGAACAATAGGGGGAATAACCTTGTATTGACATTGCTTTTTTTCAGTCTCAAAGAAGTTTACTATGACAGCAATGATTCCATGTAATTTATTGCAGGATAGCTCAAGAGTAGCAATTTGTCATGCATTGTGATGTAATTTGATGGGTTCATTTCTTAAATGAATTATGGATTATTGCTGTATATCAACAACAGAGCTGTGTCTTTTAGGTAAATATTCCCTCAACTTTTTCTTCCTCTTACAATCCATTTTCCTTCATACAGAGATGCCTTCTTTTTTTCCTATCTAATCATTTCACTAATAAGGTGTTTAATAATTTAAAAGCCTAAAAAATGAGCATATTTCAAAGGAGTTGATATCAATGGTAGTCTAAGAGCCCCAGGCTACAAAAATATGGATGAGGCTACCAAACTTTTTGAGTCAGGATCCCAACTGTCTTTCTGCTTCAGGCAGCTATTTTATTAAAGTTGGTATTAAACAACACTGCCTGGAGTCTGATTAACAATTTATGACTTCCAAAGCAGGATTAGCAGAATCCTATCATTTTGATATTTAAATCTTAATTTGCATCTAGGAAAAAGATAGACCTTATCCAGGTTTACATTTTCATTTAGAAGTTATTTATTTATTTAGCTGCCTCTGAACATTTCACGCCTCGGTTTCATTAGCGTAACTAGAGTTGGGTGAGCGGGGCACCAGCCTCAGGACTGATTTGGAGATAGTTCAGCAGTGGTGGCCCTAACCACTGTTGTCACAGCTGCTGCCATCAGCCTAACCACTGCTGGCCAGAGCACAGAAGTTCCTTGTTACCCCTCTGTCCAGTTTTGTATTGACCTTTTCAGACCTGTTTCTAGGCTCACTGATGTCAACGAGAGCTTTTCCATTTGTGTAAAGACGAGCTGGCTCACTGCAGTCCTGCAAAATGAAGACCGTTTCCTGCAGAGTGTCAAGCGACCTTTCACCCCCACCAAAGTTGATAGGCATTGAAAGTGTTCAGCGCCTGGCAGGATTAGGCTGAGTTCTGCATGCCTAAGTACTGATTATTGTCCAGCAACTGCTACTCTAGAGAATGGAATCTAGACAGACAGACATGACTACGGCTTATTTGGCATACCTTCCCACAGAGGACTTTGTTTTTCCTTTTGTCCTTACCTATATCATGCAGCCAATGACTTTCTGCTTCAGTGACAGTATGCTACAAGCTGTACAATGAGGCTTATTTGCCTGCTGCCTGACAGTATCTGTTGGGGGGGTGATGAGTATAAAACGGCTGCTACAAGTCAGTTTCTAACTATGCCAACACAGTAGAAACTTGCTATCAGGTAGAGGGCAGGCAAGTACAAACCAATACCGATATTACACCCAATTCTGGTCTCACTTGTATCAGCGTGGAACTAGAGTAATTCCATGTTCCATGTAAGTCCAAGGAAATGCTTAGTGGAGCATTACTGAACTGATTTTATATAATTTTAAATGTTAAATTTTGAAAACTCTGGTATATCAAGTGTCTCTAGTGCTACTACAGCACTAGAGATGCTTGCTGTACCATTATTTTCAAATGATTGTTTATAGTCCTTTTTAATTTTCTTGCAATTGATTTAATTGCAAAAAAAAATGTTTTAAATGCCTGTAGTGCTATAGTGACATTGATGTCCTTTTGCCCAGATCCCATCTAAGTTCAAGTCCTGTACAGGAAGGTATATTGCATCATTTTTTCCCCATTAATTTCCACGTCTGATCTGTTTATTCAGTAAACCAAACATTCATTTATTTAGGGCACTGAATCTCAACCAAGGTGCCCATGGCACCCTGGGGTACCTTGATATCCTTTCAGGGGTGCCATATAATATTAGCAGTGTTGGGTATGCAATCATAATTCACAAGATAAACTCAGAAATTTCAAATAGGAGTCCATAGTGTTACGTATATTCTGCCCTGCTGTGGTCTTTCTGAGTTCTTTGCAACAGAAAAGCTGTGCCAGTATTTTTCTAGTCAAAGAGAGAGTGAAAAGTCATAGATGGTATTTCCAAGGGGTGCCTTGAGTCGAACGAGGGGTGCCTTGAGTTTAAAAAGTCTGGGAACCAATGATTTAGGGGTTAGCCATGGTGGTAGACCCTGCATTACTAAAAAGAAAGGTTTTCAACTGTGGGCTGGTAGCTCTTCTGGGTTTCAAGAAGAAAGCTATTTTATCTTTTTGTCTCTTTCTAGTGAGTCCAATACAAAAAGGTTCAAAGGAGGGGCTGATATGTTATTTAAGCCTCTTTATCGCTTTCCAGCACCCTATTTGAACTCTTAACTTCTCAAAGTTTACACTGTGGCTTTTCTTTTAATCAACGGTTTCATTTAGACTTGGGCTCACAAGCTTAAGTTTTAAATGGAAGATTCATGATCTGAAAGTGACCGGTTCTTCAAAGTAGAAATAGAGGTTAACACCTTGAAAAGAACATTTCTTATATACATTTTCTAACTTCCCAGAATTTGATCATTTAACTGCTTCTAGTTCTGTTTTCTTCTTTTGGCTATATTCTCATTTCAGGGAGTTGGCTGGGGTTGCTATGAATTTCACAGCCTTCAATCAGAATATTCTCCTCTCTGACTCAGCAAAACACTTAAACGTGCTTATATTCTATTGACTTAAAGGGGATTTATGTAGGTGCTTAAATGGTAAGGCTACAATCCCTGATTCAGCAAGTCTTTGAGAAAGTCCTTAGGATTCAAAATTAGCAAAAACTAAGATTTCTAAACCTATGCTGTGGGTAAAAGTTTTACCTAATTCTGCAATCAGTCCTTTATTCAGGTAAGGTAAATCCATATACATTCATTGTCTTCTGGTGAACTATAGCAGTTTTCATCAGCTGAGAACTGGTCCATGAAGTAAATCAGCATAAAGAAGTACAGACATAAATCATCCACTGTGGAAATTCCCAACTAGAGTATATTCATAATATGGACCTTAAATAGCTCCTCTTCCATCTTCTATTTGTGATTATGGGAGAGGAGGGCTGTTCCTAACAAACAGCTTCTGGGAGAGCAAAACCCAGAACACAGTCCAGCAGATGCATGCATGTAGAACTCTCTAGGCTAAATTCTGTATTCCTTTACACACTTGCATCTTCAATGTCTTCCTGGATGGAATATAGGTCAGAAAATGGCCTGTGTTTTGTGAATCATCACACTCCAGGGCGTTTCAAACTAGAATCAGTCACACAATTCCTGTTAGACTGCTACACATTCTGAATCGGACAATAAGCTGCTCAAACCCAGATCCCCAGCTACTTTATCATTCTCTCTGGTTGATTTCTGCAGCAAGGATACGCGAATCCAGAAGTGGCTTTTGACTTTGTTCTTCAGCAGGCTGTGAAATATGTCACACTGCTGTCATGGACACAACCCTCCCCACGCTACAGCACAACTGGTGGGTAAGGCATTCTTGGTAAGGCATTTTAGGACCACTTCATTTTCACACATCCAAGCCTACGTTGGGATGATCTAATGGGGGATGGCCCTGATCTGAGCAGGGGGTTGGACTAGATGACCTCCTGAGGTCCCTTCCAACCCCAACTTTCTGTGATTTGCTGATTCTATGTTTTTGGATTCTACTTATGAAATTATTGAAGTGTACTGGCATATCACTGAAAAGTACAACATTTCAAAGGAATATATAGTTTATCATGTGTTTGCTTTTAGTTGAGTCTCAACTAGATAAGGACTTGAATAAAACTCCCTGTATCCAAATATATTAAAATGTGATCATTTTAGAAGATTAAAATAGGGTCTAGTTATGCAGATAACCTCTTTGTACCTTTATGATGGGCAAAAAATAAACCCTGGATCCAAAGACCACACGCTTTCAAGGGGTATACTTTCGAAGGGACAGTGATACCTGAATTCAAAGTTTGCAGTTTGTGTCTCTCTCCAAGCTTCAACTTTGCATTTTTTGCCTGTAGTTAAGGATGCAAAAGCATAAAACCCCAAATTAGTGTATGCAGACAGCTGCCGACCACCAAAAATAAGAGCGAGAATGAGAGTTTGCCTATATGTGTTTGCCATCTGATGCTACATGAAAAATGCTATAGGCCAGATTCTCTGCTGGTATAACACTGTGGGTACATCTAAACAAGATGCAAATTGCTCCCAGTCAGCCTAGGCAACAGGGGATCACAGAGTATAGGGAGAGCCGTCCTGGCTTGGTGGGATGTTCATTCCAGTTCCATGGAGATTGGGATGGGTCCTGATCTCCACGTGGCTGAGAGAGCTGTCTCACTGAGGCAGGACAGCTCTCCCCCACCCTGCAGAAATTGGCACCAGCCCCTGTGTCCCCCCACCAGCTCAGGGCTGGCACCTGGGGGAGTGTGGATCTCCCCTAGCTGCTACAGGTGGGCAAAGTAGGGCAGGAGCAGCCCTAAAATGAACTGCTTCCGTCAGGAGCAAAATTGCTCCCAACAGGTGCACATTCGGATGTGTGTGAGGGCCCAGTTTATTGCACAGGTGCATTAATTTCATGTGTAGACAGACATGCACTGTAGATAGCTCTTTTAATTTTAATGAAGCTGTCCTGATTATGGCAGCTGGCCAAGAGAAAAGGCAGAGGATGTTGTAGAAATGTTGGCCTAAAAAGGTTTCTGTTTGACTGAAAAACAGAGAGAAAATTCTGGAGTACATTTTCAGCAATACACCCTTCTGTCTGCGGCCTCCGTTAGCATTAGAGAAATTTATATCTACAATTCTAAGGCCTGAGGCATCTAGCTAGGTTGATTGTGGATACAAATCATGCACCTTGAGGCTCAAACATTCAGCTTTACTCTGAGAGTTCTTTTTCTTTGCTGGATCAGAAGTCTTGTCAACCCTAAAAAACCCCCATAAGTCTTGTCAACTGGACTGAGAAACTCAGCCCTCAGTCCGGTTGCAAATGTAGCTGTGAATATCAGTAATATGGGATGGAAATCGGACTACCTCTCACTGTAAGGGTGACCTTGGATAGCTGCATTTTTCCATTTGAAAACCTGAAAAAGGTTAAGGATTCATAAACATCACCGAGTCTACTTGAGACAGGACCTGGCAGCTTTGACCCAATTTCTGCCCGAGACAAGTGATATACAAGACCAGCCTGCCTCAAGCTACTGTGCTGCTTTTGAGTCTGCTGGCAAAGGAAGAAAAATGCAAGACGATATCGAGGAGAGATGTGTAGGGGGTGGCTCAGAAGTAAACTGCTGTTTAAACAGGTTTGTAAGGAATGTGATTATATTTCTTTTTAACAGCCTTTAAAAGTCTTTTTTTAAAGGCTTTTAGAGAGCAGTTACCTCTCTCCCATAGTGCTGTCAATTGGTAGATGCCTCTGGGAGAGTGGGGGGAGCTAGTCTCTAAAAGGCTCTTAAATAATGTTGTTAAAAAAATACAGCAGCATAGTTTAAAAGGTATTTCAAGAACTGTTTCTCATTCTCACCTCACCATGTACTGTCACCTGCCTTTTTTTTTTTAAAGTAAGTAATTCTTCTACCAGTCTCATTGGTACCTGGCTCGCTGGCTGGCATCCTGCATCTTTCACTGTACTGATATGAATATGGTTTGCAGGGGTTTGGCAAGAGCATATGCAAAGCATTTTTACCTCCAAGTCGCTTGATCACATCTGGCCTAGTTCATCTGCCAGTGACCAAAAGCTGTTACCCAGCTTATAGCTATTCAGAGCGCTGGAGTGTGTGAATGGAATTAATAGGTTTGGTCCATTTCTTAATGAAGAAGGATCTCTGTGGCAAATGCCATTAAATGGCACCTTTGGTGTTCTCTCTGAGAATGCCAGGAACTGAAAGGACTTGGAATACAAAGTTATCATCATGCCCTTGCACATAATCCTTGCAAAAGAGGGTTGAGGCACCTGAGCAAGTTCATATGAGGAAACCAGCGTTAGTGCTATTTTTTCCTGGACTTGTTCTAAGGATAAATAGAGGTCTTAAGTCTCCAAGGCTGTCAGTTCAGTACTACTACAAAAGCATTTACATTGGTCCAGAAAATGTTGAGAGAAATGCTGATGCCAGATTCTGATTTTACAAGGCTGGAGGAAAGGGAGTGATTTCTGAATATCCTGGACTCTTTGCAGAATACTGAATTACTTAAAAAAGTTTTTTCCTTCTTATATCTCAGTACACAAAAGTACCTGCCCCATATATAGAGAAAATGACATATTGCTGCATAAAGAAGCAGCCATTTTAAAACTGCCTGTTTTCTAAACCTGCAATTAAAACTATACCTGAGGCAACTAGACTATATTTTCAATATACAATATTCAGTATTATTTAAACCAATGCTTGCAAAATTTCCAGGAGCTAGGGAGGAGCGAGGGATTCAATAGGTTTATCATTTTGCAAACAAAGACTAAGGGCCAGATTTGAAAATGTGACTTAAGTAGAGGCTGTTATTCAAGCCTATACTTCTATGAGTAAACCTTACACAAATCCAGCTCAAACAAAATAATTTTCTTCTAGAATCATTACATTTTTAAATCGTTGCACCCCATAGTAAATTGTGTATTGAGTTATGTGATGTAGCTAGTATTTCTTTCCAAGGAAGCTGATGGTATTGGCTTCAGTCCTAATGCTGTTATTTATGATAACAGATTTCCATGGAGGCACAACCTTGAAGACATCACTTAATATGCCCTAGTACATGGGTCAGTGATGTACGGCTTGCAGGCTGGATCCGGCTTGCAGGCTGAATCCAGCTTGCAGACATGGGGCTTGCTGTCATGTCCATGGGGTGATCTCCTTGCTTTGATGCTCATTGTAACATCTCAATATAAATTGATTGTACCTTTTTCCACTCAAGCTTGCCAACAAGAAAAAATAAAGATCTCCAGCTACCACAGATATTCAGGTCAAATGCCCAATTAAATGAATGAATCTCTAATATTGCCTGACTAAAGCAGAGTGGAGTTCAGAGATGGGATCTTGCCAATCAGCGCACCCTCAGTTTTCTTGGACTTGGGCTGTATTTGGTAACAGAAGGTACTTTCTGAGGGTTGCTTTCCCCGCTTGTAGCAGAATCCTAATACCCACCTACCTGTCTCTGACCCAGGGTGGGTCATTCGGACCTGCAGCCAGAAAAGGTTGCCTACTCCTGCCTTAGTAAACAGAATGGAGTTTAACATCTAAACTGATTGTGTCATACAATAGTTTAATGAAGGGGTGGTGGCTGGGGCACCATTCCCAGGTACTAACTTGCAGGGATGGAGGAGGGAGATGCAAAATTGGCAGCTGCTGTGCTGCTGGCCTGGCCACTGCAGTGCTGCTGGCAGTAGCCACTTCACTTGACACTGCTGCCACCCAGCATGCAGAACTACCCAGTTATACCTCTTATTTCATATACATAAAATGTCTTTTATATGTATTTCCAACATTTCACTAACTTCAACCTAAATTCTACTCTTAGGGCCATCAGCTGGTATAAACTGGTATAGGGTCAGTAAAAGTAGTAAAGCTAAGACAGTTTACACTATCTGAGGATCTGTCTCTGTCTTGCCTATATACATCTTTTGGTAAGACTGTCGGTCTGATTCTGACCTCACTTGTCAGTTTTATATTCCTGTGCCTCCACAATGGTAAAATCCTGACCCCACTGGTGTATGGAAACATCCCCATGGACGCTAGGAATTCATCAGCTTATTCAAGTG
This sequence comes from Crocodylus porosus, assembly GCF_001723895.1. Classification (NCBI taxonomy): domain Eukaryota; kingdom Metazoa; phylum Chordata; order Crocodylia; family Crocodylidae; genus Crocodylus; species Crocodylus porosus. The sequence continues at coordinate 142,576,556 of NW_017728886.1, forward strand.
CAGTTGTTTCTATTTCACAATGGTAAAGAGTAGAATCTGATCAGCCTTGGGTAAGACTGGTTTGTGCCCCCCTACACCTTTCGAAAAGTATTGTTTTTGTTTTCTTCATTCATTTTAAAGCCCATTACATATTTCATTAATACAGCCAACTCTCAACATTTGTTTTTCTTAAAGCCCCAGCTTCTGAAGTTATATAATTATGCAAAAGATCAGCTTCCATTAAAAAGAGAAACAGTAGTTTCTGGTCCTTGTAAAAGAAGAAAATCTTAAACATAGGAACCTTACCCAAGGGAACATTAAAATAACCCAGCATTTGAGTCAGTCTTATATTTTTTTTTTTTTTAGGTTCTGACTCATGATTTTTGAACATTTGAGGTTGGCAATGCTGTTAATTAATTCTGACAATTTATTAATCTATACTGTATTTGATATGGTAACAGCAAGGTTTTCTTTGAACTGAGTAGTTACAGACAGAATTCAGAATTGCACACTCTGTTTTTTATTACCTCAGAACCTTATCAGTATAAATTTACTCTCGTGTTAAAGACATCTGGACTGTGGTCATAAATTGCTAGCTAGGAGAAAAGTGCAACAAGGAAAAGGGAATACTAATACTAACAACCCTTAGCTGTCCAAATAATCATCGTCCTTAGCTACTGTTAGAAATGTCCAATAATGAAAGACATATTCAGTGTCTAAAAGAGCACCAAGGGAAAAACACTAAAGGTGAATACAGAAATTTTTAGCAGTATTGATTTGTTGTTGCCCATCTCTTAGGCTTTGGCTTTCTAGAAAGAGACAGTAATTACAAAGATGTATATTTGCACTGGGAAGCAGTTGCATATTTTACAAAGAAAAATAATACTACATACAAGTTTTGGAAGCAAAACAAATTCTTGGCTATGTAACTGTAGATAGGCCACAGTGTAAAGAGGACTTTTCCCCTGTATCTGCTCTTAAACCATATAACAAAAATATGGGTGTGGCAGGGCATTTGGGGTGAGCACTTTAAGAGGTCAGGCAGCCGACAGAGCCACCAGCAGGTGGCGGTCAAGACTAATTGCGGAGTCAGCTGACCCAGGGGCCACCAGGTAAAGTTCCTGGGGGATGCCGGATAACAGCTTTTACTGTAGGTATATATTCTGCTTGGTTGAGTTTGAGAATCAGACTCAAGAATACCTTGAATATCGACTAATTGTCATTTTTCTGTATGAATTGTCTATTATATGATGTTTAGCCTCTTTACTAGTTTAGCACCAAAGGCAGCCTATTTCAAGAGGCTGTAGGTAGTTTTAAAGAGCTTCATCTATTAACACACGTATCAGTCATGAGCCAAATTCATACCTGCATGAATGAAGGCGCACTTAAATTGTCCTTTAAAGCTAGATACAAACAGTCAAAAAGCCTGAGGTTGAATTGATTCAGTCTTTTCAGGTTAATCTAAACTGCGTAGATTGAACCAATAAGCAACTGAACAGACATTTGCTTTTGATTCCAGAAATGTAGCCACATGCTTGCGGTGCCTATGGCCAGAAGGTGGGGGATGCTAACGCATGCCTGCTTGCTGGGCTGGAGCGACAGCTTAGGTCAAGGCTAGCCTGCCCACTTTGCAAGTGTGGTTTTGCAGGGGAGGTGCGAAGCATTCTGGGATGCTGGGGGACTTCAATCTGGAGGGTATCTGGAACAGAAGTTTAATAAACCAATTTAACCTAAATTAGTTAAGTCTAAGATAAACCATCCAGGTTTATCTTAAACTGATTTTGGCCTTTTTGAAAGTGGTTTACGTGCACCGAAATTCTGTTGTGTTACAGATTTTAACTGATTTCCGATCATTTATACCAGTTTGTGTGTAATTTTTCTCCCTAGCCTAGTAGGCCACTGCAGTGATGCAGAATCACCAGACTGCAGGATTCTTTTGGCAGCAACTTCTTGTACTTCTGATATGTCCCTATTCCATACTTTGACTCGGAAATGCTCTGGTGTGTCCAGTGGGTCCCTTATAGTAGTAATATTCTTTGTGGGGGCAGGAGCAGGGTGTGTGTGTGTGGGGTGGAGGTTTGCATGTTCCTTCTAGTTCTTTTACTTTAATTTTGCTGATGCAAGGGAAGGGGCTACAGAAAAATATATCCTTTGATGGGAAGCAGAGGTAGAGAGGTTGAAAGAACACTTCAAAAGAGACATAGGCTTGAAGAGATGTGATTGACAGCTGAGGAATTTGCTCTTGCAGATTACAGGCTACAAGGATAAAGTCCTGTTCTCTTTACTGCTTTGCTCATGTTGCTTTAATTCAGTTATCATGGATTCTGCTTTTTGAATGATTCAATATCATAAAAATTACTTTAACACACAAAATTTAGATTGAAAAAATAAAGAGAGAATCAAGTTTCTACCATTAGCTGATTTTTTTTTTTAATTTATTCATAAGGGATAGCAGAAAAAGTACCAGTAATGATCCATTTGTCATTACAGAAAAATCCCCTACAACCTTAGCTATAATACTTGCTCCTTTGCAATTATTTGTGTCCTTGTAGACTAATGTACTGTGGGGGTGTATACATGCTCCTACCTTCTACTAGGTGGGATTATATACCTGCACAGGCACTTTGTAATGGTCTCACTCACCAAAATGACTAGAAAAATAGCCTATTGCTAAATATTAGGAGCCAGGCTTGAATCCAATGTGCAATATACAAGCCCAACATCCTTTACATGACATGAAGCAGTGCTCAGAAGTTGTACAGTCTGTTTCACTGAACAAGGGGGAATTTGGGACATAAACGCTGCATCTCCTTAAGAAGCAGTTTCACACAATCCAACTTCTGTAGGTTCAATCAGCATAGAGCAACTCTATAGAGAAGTAACAGGCCACAGTGCCCCTTAGTTCTGCATGCTAGGATTTGGCCACAAGTGGAAAGAAACAAATGTGTTATCATGGACAACGGAAAAGACGAACCCCAACAGGCCAAGGTTCTGTTGAACAAGAGGTTCAGAGCAATTCCTCACTTGCAACCCCCCACATAATTGAAGATACTTTTGGCTGGAGTTCATTTTAGCTTATCAGGAACACTGAAAAATACTCACCATCTATCGAGCAATTCAGGTTTGTTTTTCTGAACAACTGGAGGGGTAGAAACCCAAGTTTATTGGTTGTGTTCAGAAATCTGGAACAAATCCTCCATCTCAGTTTCTTGTCACTTAATGATAGTGAACCACAAATCTAATTTGATTAGTTTATCTATTTACTTGTATCAGTGCCAGAGGACAAGAAGGTTCTGATCATTTTCTACATTTTTAATTCAGATTCAATCAATATAGATGTTTTTGATTTTGAGGCTGGCAACAACCTGGTCTGCAGTCCATTCCACTATTTAAAAGGCATATGATCGCTGAGTTACTTTGTCCTCTCAGCTTCAATAAAAACCAAGGATTGGGCTGTTACTTGGTGATGTAGGCTAAATGCTAACTGGAACAGATTAAAAAGGGGATATTTTACTCTCAGGAAATGTTTGTCTACCAGCGCTAATGTTGATGTTCAATGAAGTTCTGTCTGCTGTAACCCAAGATAATTCTATAAGCAATTTCTATTTGGTGATACAGACTACAAAATAGTCTTAATAGTCGAGGATGCATACTTGTTGCCACTAATCCAACACTTTTACACACAATTTTCTGAAACAGTAGCTTTTTTCCCTGAAGTTTTTTTATGCTTGGCAGTGCACTCAGACTATAGAAAACATCATAAAAAGATATTGATCAGTAGGTAGATAGATAAGGTTAACTGAAAGAAACATTTAATTTTCTGAAACGTCGGCCTAAAGGAACAATGGTAAACAGGAGGTGTTTACATGCAGGAGATGAGGGTACATCTATCATACACTTATCAAGAAAATAAGCAAAGATAAGGTTAAAAAAAAACCCCTTAAATGTGCTGTGCAAAATAAGAATGATATAAAAAATCTACAATCAAAAAACCATCTGCATGCTAATCCCAGTGTTTTCAAGTGGAACAACAGCATAGAGAGAAAAAAATCCACCATTGAAAAATAAATGTAAGCAGCTAACAAAAAATAATTATGAACGGAAAAGAGCCATTGAGTGAGAAATAAATGTAAAGTAGGAAAGAGATGGAATCTGTGTGTTCTTTCACAATGTAGCTTTCACTGGTGTGACTGCACATTCAGTAACCTGAATATTATAATTAAAGAACATCAGCTAAAGCAAAATGTTTAAAAACATCTTGCTAATAAGCAGATAAACCATTGAAAATACTGATTATATTTAAAAAGGGGGAAGTTATGCTTTTCATGTACTCTCAAATGGTGCAACACTTTTTAATTACAGATGTCTCTTCCAAGGAATTTTTGCTAGCAGCACTATTGACTTAGCTACAAAGATGTTAAGTGCTTTAGAAACATTTCTGGATCAAGGTCTTTCTCTCTGATTGAAACCATTAGGTATTTTGCTGTTGATTTGAATGGCGGTTAGGACCTGATCGGGAGTGAGCCATGTGAATAGTATTTTGAGTACCATGTAGTATAAATCCTGCTTCAAAACATGTCTTTCTCCTCAGCTTTCAAAACTGAAATTAAAGACTGAATTAAAAAATAACTACACAGACTGCTGTATAAGAGCACGGACTGTGATATATTATTGCAACATGTATTTGAAATTGAAAACAGTTATGCCTTCACTGAAGCTATGGTTTGTTTATTTTATCTGAATAAAATTTACTGGTCCAAAACTGTCCACAGTTGGCTCCTCTATTTGCAAGTACTTAGGCATGTATAATTTTTTAGGCATATGAGTAATCTCTATGCATACATGCATAAAATGTTTGTAGGACATCGGTCTAAAAGTAAATAATTATGGTCAGAGTTTGAGGGAAAATCTTCAGCATTTTCTTAGTTCTGGAAGATGAAAAACAGCCAGCATTTTTCTTAAATCTTTCAAAAACATCTTTCTATAAAAAAATTTAGATTTTTGAACAAAATGTCTGAAGTGAAATGGTAGTCAAAATGTACATCAATAAACTCTGAAAGGAACTGAATTGGTTAGTCACTTGAGAAGTTACTTTTGAGCTTCTACTGTTAACATTTGCTAATGCTTATAAGTAGAGCTAAGATTTCAGTAGACTGTCGCATCACCATTTAAAAATCACTGACTATGACCTTATGTAGCATTGATAGGAATATTTTACATGACATGCTATCAAAAAACAAAAATAACACAATTGTGTTTTGCACTGAAAATAAGTATAGTTTTTGTAATTTCAGATTTGTGATATTTGTGATTTTCTAATAAGCTTTTCTGTTTTTCAGTTGGTAAAGTTCAGTCATCATAAAAAGGTGCACTGCTGCCTCTTCTGCCATTTCCAGTGAATCTGTTACTGGGATAGATAGGTGTTCATCCACCTCTGCAGAATGTATCCAGCAAAACAACACAAACAATCATCTGAATGAGGCTGTTGCAATTGCCTTGTTTCATGGTGATTGAAACTCTTTCCCCTTTGGTATCCTCTCATTCACCATTGTGAGGTATTAACTCCTATCTCTAACCCCTTAAAAATAATAAAACACCCAAACTACAGGCCAAAAATGTCATTAATCAATATTAATACAAAATATTAAAAACAAAAATGTTACATCTAAAGACCACTCTGTAGTTATGGCATATATCCAAACATCCGTTTTTAGTTGCATGTGATGAAAATACTTTCCCCACCATTACATTTAGTGACATATTTTTGTTTTACACAGAATTACAGAAACGACTGAACTTTGAAATCTGGGAGGCAAACATGAAAGTGTGCATAATAAATGGATTTAGCTAGAAAGCATAGCACAAGTATATTAAGGCAGAACAGGGTGTGACTTTGTACACGAACTCATTTAACCTGTAAAATGCCACCTTCCCCCACCTTCTGATTATAATGGTTAATTACCTCTCCACAAGTATAGAGAGTTATCCAGCTCAACAAACAGGAAGAGGAAAAAACCTCAACAGTGCATAAAGTCAGTTTTTTACAAATAATTTTGCCTCTTAATTCCCTGGTGCAGTGTGTGCTTTTTCATGGTATAGTAATTTTTATGTTTTGCCATTTTAAATTATTTACCTCTGTATCAAAGGTCATTTCTTCTGCATTTCAGAGTCTAGCCATTACTATTTAGCTGCTATTTCTGGCCGCATGCTACTTTGGTTTAGACTACTTAATTGGAAATAGGTAATTGGCCTTGGTGTCTTATAGCAGGGAAAATAATAATTCTTAAGGAGTATTAAGATCCCATAAATTTTTCACTTCATGCTAATTTCTGTGCTTCCAGCTGAGCTGTTTCAAGTGCTCAGAAACCTCTCTTGTTCACACTTAAAGGCATAACTAGAAAACAGGGAGAGGTTCATCCATTTGTGCTAGTTGTCATGTTCAAATTTATATATATAAATAAATGCACATATATAGATTCAATTCTTTATTAAAGACCAGCAGTCCCTTTACTTTCTATCTTCAAAATGACTATTGTCCCATCCAAGTCCTGGTTTTTGAAATGCCAGTGGTCAGGTCCTGATTAGGTTTGTCCTCTGAGCATAGTTTTTGGAAAGCCTAGAGCTCCCTCAAGCGGACACTTACTGGAGATTGTATCTCCAAACGTATCTGTTACATGATTCCAGTTAATGAACCAAAGTACCTATCAATCCTGTTATTCAGTGAGCAACTCTGTTCTGCTAAATACTTGAATCTCTGCACACTGAAAGTGTAAAAGTCAGGTTCTGTATTTTTGCACAAACAGAAAAGATGAAAAGTACTACTGCAAGTATTTTGTATTTGCAATATCTTAGGGCCAGATTCTATTCTACCTACTAGCCTGTTTATCAGATTTAAGTGCTTAAATGGGATTTTATTCTACCTTGGTCAAGTCCTGAAAATACATCAGTGCATTTACTTTAGTAACATACTATCATTTTACTCTTACCCATAAGACTGAGTCAGAAAAAAAAAAAAAAAGAATGAGATGGACAAACTACCCACCTTTTGTATTACCAGTTTTTCAGGGATTTGAGCACAGTGGAATAAAAATCACACTTGGTGCCTAAGTTAGCTTAGAAACCTAATAGGTGGAACTGAATCTGACCTGTATGGTTTTAAAATACAACAGAAATTAGATGTATTTATTAATTTATTCCCACCTTATCCTATATGCATGCTTTGCATTGCTCTTTCATCCAGATACCCAAGAGTTGCATGTTGGAGAGAGAGAGAGATGACAGTAGCAATGGATGGCTTTACAATACTGTCTCTGTTGGTGGGGGTGGGGGCAGGGGAGCTGGGCACATAAGAAGGTCATATTTAATAATGCAGAGACAATACATTCATATGTCATAGTCTCACCAAATCACAGTGAAGTAGGGAAATGATTTCACTGGAGCACATCATGTCATAAAAGGCTGTAAGGGTTGTCAAGCCAAACACCAAAAGCTGCAGCACAGTTCAGTCTTTTCCCACAGAACTTCCCCAACAAAATGAGTCTCTTTCTCTCTCTCAGCTAGTTAGCTAGGGATGATACTTACCCTATAATGGGGAAGGGTTGCAGAGGAAGGGCAGTTCAGACCAGGGGGTTCTCAGCCCCTTAAGAATTCTCAGAGCAAAGCCCATGAAGGGCAGCTATGAATAGAGAGCAAAGGTTGGGGGAGTAGAGCATTCCCAATCAGTAGTAGACATAGACACAGTAAATAAACATGGAAATAAGGAAAATAGAAGTCAGTACTCCAATACCATTTTATGGGCTTTTCCTAGGTTACACATACTACACACACAACAGGGTAGTAAGTCACAGGAGAGAAGTTTGCATTGTGTTGCTATGCTGTCAGTTCAAGCATGCCTGAAAGTGCTAGGGTAATGGAAACCACCACCATACCATGTCCCTGTACACAGAAGCACAGACACTTCAGCAGCACCAGAAAACTCTGCTAATGTTCACACGTATGTTAGAGTCTCCATAACCATAGTTAGGAATCTGATGACTCCCTGGCCTCCATCTACAAGTCACAGTAACCGTATACAGGAGGAATGGAAGGAACAGCATTCAAGGGTCCTTTGTGAGCAGAAAGCTTCACATGGGCAGCAATCACAAGGGGCCACCATCCCAATCCTTGCTTCCAGGCATTTCAGCACCTCTCTTCCAAGGTGTATAGGAAGCAGTGCTCTTGTCTTGGGTACACTGTAGCTGTCTCTGGCAGCTGCAGTTTGAGCTCTGCTGGCCGTCTTAGTTTTTTCCTTCCTTTCCTTTGACCATCCCTAACTTCTTCATTTTCCATGTAACCAGATCACTGCTGGGATACTATGTGGTTCTTGCTGTATCGTAGCTTGCTATATTACATGCACGGACAGAGTCAGAGTCCTACTATGTGGGCAAATCTTCTTCTGTCACGTAGTCCAGTTAGCACCTTTTCATTAACTGGCTTGGCATGAAGATGAGACAGTGTGACCCATTTAATTTTACTGGGACCATAATGGCATAAATAATTACTCTGAATAGTTAGGTTATCATTTTCATGAATGAAAAAGCATGTACAAAACTACCAGCCAGATACGGCTCATCTATCAATTTTTGGCCTTATTTCATACATTTCAGGATTGCTGTTCCATTTACAGGGCCTGATCCTGCCCTGCATTCATTCAACTTGGCACCACTCTTCTGACAGCAGTGGTTTTTTCCAGCCCTGCAAGCTCTTTATGTATAGGGGAGAATCTTGGAAGGCACAGAGTTTTCATATGTTTCTTGCATCCTCCTTGTCTGCAGACAGTGCAAGGAGAAAGAGCAGTAACGTGTCCCTTTACTTTGGCAATCCACAGCTGTCTTTGGCAGCTGACCTAACTTCAAGTAGCCTCCAGGCTGCTATAATGATGCTGGTAAATACTGACCTAGTACCAGCAGTACACTACCATGGCTTAAAGCCACCTTTAAACTCTGCCTTGACTGCCCAAGCTGCTTCAAGGGATCTTCAGCCACAGTTCAGAAAGAATCAGAATCTATTATACTTCCTTCAAAACAGTAAACAATTTGCAATCCTTTTTCAAGGATTTGAGAAAAGTTTCACCCTCCATTTAAAGCCCAAATCTCTTGTAATTGTATGTAAGCTTGTGCCATATGTTGTGAGTTGGATCAAGTAAGTTCATACCAATGATATAAGACAGAGGCAACTGAAGGGGTGGGGAAAGAAGCAGTGGTAGGCAGCACAGACACAACTTGTTGATGTCCAGCTGTGGCACAGCTCCCCACAGCTGGAATCTGTGCTTGTGCTGCAGCCAGGGGGTAGAGGCTGGTGGAAGTGGTGGTCATGTGGACACCCTTCACAGTAGCCTGGTGTGGCACAGGAGCAGGTGTAGGCAAAGCCCCTGCCCTTGATATGGCACTGAAACTACCTGACCTATGCTGGACCAGAGCTGGGAAAGTGTAGAGAAGGAACAGATGACCGAGGCCTCTAGTCCGCAGGCTGGATCCAGTGACCAGTTACTACTTACTAATCCCACTGACATCCTTGGGAGCTTGGTATAAATAGAGCTAGCAGCATCGGACAAAAAAAGGTAGAAGTATTATTGCATTCTAGACAAATATCATGCTGCATACAATCCTGACTTGCACAATAGGTGCTGAAATACCATTAGAATTGTGACCAAGCAGCAAGAGGCTTCAAAGTTGGCCCACATTATTTCTATTTGTCTGCTATATTTCCATTAAAAGGCCCACTGCAAAATATTGCTGTGACTGACAGAAATTCAGTGCCTTGTTTAATGAATATTTAAAAAGCAAATATAAAATGCATTCAGGGATGTTCCCCACTAGTCTGAATTCTGTCACCCCCTCCTCTCCACTCCCCTCTCCCTCAGCTTTTCCTTTCCTGCTTTGCTGAAATGACAGTGACACATCTTTACTTATCCTGTTAATCTCCCATGCAGATACTGGACTGGGTGGCAGGATGTCAGGTTTTCTGAGTGAATGAGTGATTGCATCCTTCCCTTTTGAGAAGTGAACCAAAAAAAGCCACAATTTGTTATTTCCAAAATTGCTGGGGAAAAAAAAGTCTAGATATGCCTCATTTTCTGGTATATTTAGTTTTGCTTTGCAAATTGAGCTGAAATAGACAGACATATTGACATACATATTTAAGGCATTAATAAAAATGTGCAGAAAAAAATCAAATGAAGGTACAGATGGCTGTTGGAGCAGTGATAACAACAGAGTGATCTTGATGTCTTTTCATGTATGGAATAAAGTGATCACAAGGCTTTATAAAAATCTCCGAGAAAGGTGGTATAACATTTAACACACAGAAACAGACACACAAACCAATATGCAGTGTATGCATGTTTATACGTACAGACACACACATTCAGCAGTCCTTAGTGTTTTACTTGTCATTTCTTCTGTCATGCATAATTATTGTGGATGGGTGAGGAAACTATCCACCGCCACCGATATCAAGGAAAGAGTATGAAAGCAGGTATTGTAGATGGGGGAACAATGATCTGTCTGTCATTGTTCAACCTGTGGTTTGCAGACAGTATAATGCCCAAGAAATCCTATGACGTTGCTTGCAGCTACCAGAAATAATGTTGTCCACAGTACATGTTTTTTTCTGATTAACAGGGAGATGAAATATGATGTTACTTGCACTAGTTGCTCAGTATTGTTGCTTTTGGGACACTGAAGGCTAGGGACCATCAGACACAGAAAGAACATCCTGCATTAACCCTCCTCTGTCTCACTATTATCCAAATTTTAAGTCCTGAAGAGTCAGTTAACATGAAAGTCTGAATTTTGTATTTTATTTAGATCAAAAATGAAAGAAAGAAAAAAATATATATATGTTCCCCTATACAGGGTTCTTTATGAAATACTACTTGTTATTAAGTGCTACAGATTTGTTCACATATCCATACACCTGATAGATATTACAGATAGATTATAGATAAAACAGGGGTGCTCAAACCCAGTTTGCAGGCCAGATGTGACCCCTGGAGCCATGTTATCCATCCTGCAGGGCTCCCCAGGGATCCAAAATTTTGGAAATGGGAAAGCAAAGGCTGCTCCTCCGGTCGCAAGTTTCGAGACTCATGAGCCAAGTACAGGCATGGCACTTTTACCGGTATAAGTTATCGGACACTGGTCTATAGCTGTAACAGATCAGAAGTTTGGCACACAAAACCGGTCTATACCCATAACAGGACTGAAGTTTGGCATACATAGACTGGTTTAAAAATTGTGGAACTTGGTTTAAGATTTGCCCCCAATCAAAGGGCGAAGGTATGTTCTGTTTGCTACCAATCCAAACTACACCCCTTACAGAAAACCATGCAGCTTAGATCTATTTTGACTTGGGCTTTTTGAATATCTGTACCTAGTCATGGGAAGCCCCACAGACCAGATGGCATAGCTCTGTGCTCCACATCAGGTAGAAAGAGCCTGGGGCCTGATCCGGGGATACAGCGGTAGTGTGGGGCCCAATCCTGCCTGTGAACTGGACCCACACCATTCATCTGGTCCACAGAGCCAAAAAATTGAACACCACAGCTATACTATAGAAGGGGTATTAAAAAAAAAAGTCCTGCAGGTGTCTATTTCACATGGTTTATGTACTTGATTGTCTGTATACAATTTGTACAAAACCACAGGACCTGCTGTTTATTTTAAATGAATGAGAAAACATGCACAGAATCATCTGCCAGGTTTATGATTTATTGATTCTCAGCCGTATTCATTTCATTTTCATCCTGACTCAAATATCCTGCACATTAGCAGCTTTTTGTCACTCCTTAACACAATACTGCATTACCCAGGCCTAAAGGACTATCAGAATTGATAAAAGGAAACGCTTTTTCACATACATAGCAGAACGCATTGCTACAGGTTGTTCCTGAGCTCAAGAACACAGCAAGATTTTAAGAGGCATGGGACTAAGGGGAAAGTAGGAAGGATTATAAAACTGAACATTTCAGAGTCTAAGCCCACCTCTAGCTAGTTGGGATTAGAATGAGACCCATGTGGATGACAGATATTTCCATATCTTGCAATTGCTCTTTCTTTTAAAGCATACAGCTGCTGTGACAGAGCTGAGAGTAGTGCGAAAAGACTGTACGTTTGATGTGATACAGGGCAACCCTGCTTTTCTGTGGGTCTGTTTATTAGATCATGGCTGTCTAAAAGGTAGCCCATGGGGTTAAATTGCACCTCTCCCCCTTCCTCCCCCGCCAACCCTTTCCTGGTAGCAGCACTGTTCCTGCTGTAACAGCAACTGAAGTCTCTGGGACTGCTCCTACACCGTCATCCCTTGCTCCTCCAGTTGATGTTTCCAGACCCCAGAGAGGGGTAGAGCAGTACAAGAATGAGGAGAGTTGAGGATGAGTCTCAGGCATTGGGTGCAGCTGAGGATGTGCCTTGCACATGGGGTGGGGAAGGGTTGGGGGGAATCATACTGCAGCAGGGGGTTGGCGAGTACACATTGTAAGAGCGGGGGAGTTGCAGGTGTATGGTGCAGCAGTGCAGTCAAGGGTATGTGGTGGGCAAGTGAGCAGGGAACAGTACCAGGCAGCAAGGGGGCATAGGTCTCACCCTGGTGTAGCCCATGGGGCTTATGGTTCCCACTGTTTCAGGCTGTATGGCTCTGGCCCACAGACACTTAAAAGCTGGACAGATGAAAGACCAGGATAATGGGGCCCAAATCCTGACTCAGCTGCTATTGGTTCTTGGTCCTATTGCAGCCTGAGTGTATTAGAATAGGGATATGCTTAGTTTTAATAACACACATTATGTAATAGCTAGCTACCTCTTTACAAAGATGCAGCAGGAGCCACTGCACAGTATGATTCTTCTGCCTACCTGGAAGTAATGTGTCTTACAAAGCATAATGCCCCCCAAACACTTGGATGAGAACTCCTCCTCATCCCAGATTCACCTCTGCCTCATGAGAGGCATACATTTAGTGGTTTAGTACTTGTGCTCTTGCTGGGGGGAAGTGGGAAGGCGGGGTGGGGGGGGGTGGGGGGGCGGAGTTAATGTTTTTGTAAGTCAAACAAATAGGAAAATTAATGACAGCACATGAGTGCACCACAGAATAATGCTGCTTAAGGACTGCTGTGCCTTTGGCTCCAATTAACCTTATTGTGCTTTATAGGTTGCAGCCAGCTGCATCAATCTTCAGTTGAAGAAAAAAATCATTATTGCAGTCACACGCAGATATATACATTATTTTCCTAAAGTATCATAATCCTCCACTTACAAAGAGGGCTTGTGATAGCTGGGAGGAGATGAAGCTCAATTTTCCTTCACATCTGCTTGATTCTTTGGTATAATCAGCACTGCATGCGCTAGGCAAGGTCACGGACTATGGCAATGCTCATCACAACATGCAGTCTCCCAGTTCTAGTGCCATTAAATGCTCAGCAACTTCTCTCTCTCCATCCCACTGTTTTTAATCTGCTAGAGCACTTCAGAGCAGGAATAGGAGAACTCTGCTTACAGACTTGTTTCCAAGATTACTGTCATAGACCACACTTTGAGAGAGAGGCATGAAGCACCATTTCATTTGCTTCTGTGGAATAGGAAAAAGAACAATCATGGTGGGATTTAATTTTACGTTTGCTGACCAAACACCTGCACCAAGAAAAAGGTCCTGGTACAACCAGCAGTACAGTACAGCAACACTGGCCTTGGTAACAGCCTTAGTTTCATTTCACATAGTTCCTAGGAGCTGGTGCTGGTGTGTAATCATTGGGGCAAAGAGCACACTTGATTCTTTCACCTTAAAAGAAAAGAAAAAAAAAGAAAGTTTATTTTGAGGTTTTACTGTCTTCAGTTACTAAGTCATATATTTGCATGATCAGTCATATACTATGGCTGTCTGAAAGCCTACTCATTTAAACTGCATAAATTCAGCTGAATTTTGGTTCCAAGTTTTTGCCTTTGTTTGAACGAGAAAGTCTGAGAGGAGCCCAATACAAATTGGAAAAGGAATGGATGGTTCCCACAGCTGTGAGGAATCTCCAGCTTCCAGTTGCATGCCAATCAGGTTGGGAGGTAGCTACTTTCTTTTGGAAATGCACTGCACTGATACTTACATGGATTTTTTTTTGGAATAGTGGACAAAAGAGGGGGATTAGGGAACTGCTGTCCATTTATTTCATTCTCAACACCACAGATGCAGATTTTCTGAGATGCAACCTGGATAGCTAATATTTTCATTTACTGGGGCATATGGCTGCAAAACCATAATTGTCCAACAATTTGCAGAACAATCAGTAGTCCTCCCAAATGTTTCTCAGTAGCTGACTACATCGCAGAATGGCTGTTTGTAACAAAACAAGCTCATTTTAAAAAGTGTAACTATGCATTGCAATGAGTGAGAGAGATAAGGTTTGGCAATCCATTTATCATCTGTAAGCCTTCCAACTTCTATGTGCATTGAAAAAAAAATCTCTCTGCTAACACAATGCCATCTCATTACTGCTTCCATGATGGTAGCTGTCTTCTCCATTATGCTCTTCAGAGAAGCACATCAGCTTACGTTCAAGTTAAGCAAAACACTTAAGCACCTGCCTAAGTTTAGGCAGTCAAACAGCTTTTATGGACTTCAAAGGGGCTACTTTTTTTTGGAAGTTCTGTGCTTTGCAAAGCTAGGAATTTAAAACACTTCTAACATTACTAGTAGGAAAATCATGCAAGAACGAAGTAGCATTAGACTGTCGTGTGTCTGTTTTGTTCACTTCATGTTGTGGTGTACAGCTGTGGATTGTTCACAATACTCTTGGTTGGAATTGAGAGAATTTGTAGGTTCATAGAGGAGTTCTGCCTGGCTTTTAAGCAAGGTTGTTATATATGGAGGAAATACAATCATCAGAGAAAATAAAGAGGAATATAGACTCACACACTTGTGCGGGGTCCCATGTCAGTCAATATTTCTCACTATGGTGGGAGAAGGAAGTGTTTCAGAGCCATTGACTATTTAATTGAATTTCTCTTGGCTTCAGAAGTATGTGGGATAAACATGGTATTTTATTCTAGTCACACTGTAAAAATATGGAAAAGCTCAAAGCCTCTCCAAATATGTTATCTGTAGTGGGGGTAGTACTGGCTGAGTTTTGAGCTGCAATAGAAATGTACAGGGCCAATACCTGAAGCTGTCTTAAGAATTTATTTTATATTGCCTAAAAGGTACTGTACCTCTTGGCTGCAGAACACCTCTGTGGATGTTTTTTTGTTTTGTGTTAAAACAAAGAAGGACAACTAGTCTTTGAGATGTATTCAAACGGAATGTAAAAGCTGTGCAACAATGTAGTGACCAAGGGTGCAAAGAAAAATTATTTTTAAAAGCTTAGCAGTCCTGACCCTCTTAGCAATGAAGTACTGACAAAAATTTAATTACTTCAAAGGGGAAGAACTGAGTTGTAGGCATCTCTACTTCAGCAGTCTTTTTTACCAGTTTGCCACATGGTATCACCAGTAGAGATAACAGAAACCCAGCAGAGACCCAGGTTTAAGTCCTTCCAATGCCCGATTTAGAGCAGGAATTAGAACTTATATTTCCTAGGACGGTGATACAACCCTGGAATATAAGGTCATTTGAGATGGGTCTCTATCTCTGCTGTTGAAACCCACATTGTGGATGAGATGTCAGGTGAAGTAAGTTTATTTCCCAGTTCTCTTGATTTGCTCAAGTCACTTGTTTTGGGTCAAACAATGTAGTACTTAGAAAAAAAGCCCAGATCACATTAACTTTACTGAGAGGTGAAAGTGCTTAGCATTACACAAAATGACTCCATAATTTCCCCAGGCAAGATAACCATTTAAGAAAGCAAAGTAGTATCTGTGCTGTCTTGTCAAAGATCCAGGCAATGCAGGCAGCAGTAACAAGGAAAGACAATGCAGTGGTTAGGACTAGTTTAAGACCCCTGGAGACTTAAGTTAAATTTCATTTTATGTTCTATTACAGATTTCTTTTGTGACCTTGGATTAGGCACTAGGGTCCAAATCTACAAAGGAACTTGCATGTCTGTGGTCTTTAGAGCAGAATCCTTAACTAGGCACCAGGACTCCTTACATCAGTGGTTTCCAATGCAGTGCCCATGGGTGCCATGGCATTCCCCTCCCCCGGGGTTTTTATTCAGGTGCCCATGCACATTTTCAGGATCAGTAAAAATCATCATCCCAACAAAAATGCCGTCATATTTTCGCTGGCTGCTTTTTCTTTTAAATTTGGATGTGCCCTTGGGCACATGAACATTGGGAACCCCTGCCTTATATGAAGCATTGGGGGAAGGGAGGGAGATAGACAGTCATGGTCATTCCTGTTAGTCTGGAGTCTCATATGAGGTAGGGCAGATGGTGGCATCTGAGGAAATAGACTGTTGCCTACAAAAGCTTACGACTCTCTGAACCATTTAGACTCTAAGGCAGGGGTCAACACCATGTTTGGGCAGAGTGCCCCAAGACATTTGCAACCTCGACTTGCAAGATGTTGGTGTGCAAGGGGCAAAAGGTGAGGGAGCCACAAGGGCCTGATCCTTGTGGTGGCAGTGCAGCCCCGGCCCCTCCCCTGCTGTCTGCCCCCAGGCAAGGAAAATGCCTTTGCATGCCACGCTCTGGCACCATACCAAGGTTGGCTACCCTCATTCCAAGATGCCATCCTACCCTGTCCTCTGCCTTTGGCAGATGCAGAGGGTGAGGAGGAAGTGAAGGAAGAGGCAAGAACAGATGTTGTCAGAGGTATACGGTGGTAAAAGTGTGCCTACTTACCCTTCCCTCCCTCCCCTGCACATACATTGAGCTTTACTGCAAGGCAGCATGCAGGGGCAGCAGCAAGCAGGAGCATGGGCGGAGTGTCATGAAGTACAAGGTGGTCTGGGAATTATAGTTCTGTAGAGCTGTAGTGGAGTTTGCTGGTACTGTGGGGGAAATTTCACCCCATTTTTTTTTTTTTTTTTGCTGCCAGAGCCCATGTCAAGAGTGCAAAAAATTGTTGACTTTGGCAGCAAAAAATGGGGTCAGTTCTCTTCCCAGCAGCACCCCATTCCACTATTGCTCTACAAAACTGCAATTCCTAGAACACCTTGCACTCCACATACCACCTTCACTAGTGGTTTTCTGCAGCTGGAAAGTGTAGGCAGAGCTAGGGAAGAGTGAGTGAGGTGCCCCCCCACCCTCAAGTGGTGTCCAGGGCACACACCTCAGTCTTCTACCTCATGCACTCCAAGGGTCTGGTGCCTGCAAGGGACTTTAAGGACTATGGGAAGGGTAATATAACAGTCCAACAAGTTTTTGGAAGTGCTAGGGAACACTTTGTGGTACTGATAGTGAAGAAACCAACTATGGAAGAAGATCTTGATTTGGTGTTGATTTACAAACAGAGAAATTATTGAAGGTGGAAAGCAACTTGTTAGACAGTGGTCAAGAAATGATAAGTGTTTGCAATCCTAAGATGCAAAATATTAGAGAAAAACATTGGACTTCAGAAAAAGCTGACATCAGTAAAATCAAAGAAATGGTAGGCCTACGAAGCCACTAGGGGAAATGAGAGATGGCTTTACCCCAGTATTAAGGGAAGATTAGCATACTATCGTGATGCAAAGAATAAGTAGAAAGAGACATGCTTGGCTAACCAGTAAGGATGTATCCAAACAAGTGTGGATGTTTGTTTCTGTGCTTGTGCCACTGTTATTTATCACTGGGGAATGCCATTCCATGAGCACCCTGGTGTGTGGCAGGTTACCCCAGGTGGGGTAGAGGATCTTGGGGCCAGCAACTGTGGCAGGAAGCCTGGGCAGCAGCTGGAGTGTGATCCTGTCCAGTCAGGCTCTGGTTTTGGATGGCGCACAGTGCTGCCATATGTGCTATCCCACCTTTTTTTGACATGGGATTTTTTGCCCCTAGGATCTCCTGGGGTCAAACCCCACCCCACATGCTGCAAGGCAGCAGCACAAGGAATGCCTGCATGTGCAGTGTGTAGGGCTGTAGATGGGTCTGCGGTGCCACATATCACACATCCGTGCTCATCTGGAAGTAGCCTAAGAATGTATTACCAGCATTTAGGGACCAAAAAAACCCCAAAAACAAAACAACAACAACAGCCAGGAAGACCAGGGTGTTGAGGGACAAATTTAAGAAGGGATTGGATCCTACTTTTATCAGGCCCTGAAAGAGGTAGACAGAAGGGTGAAATTAGCCAGGCATTGCTGGTTAGGATACCTGGCTTGGTTTTCCTGGTATATTAGGAGAAACAATAAAATGATTAAAGATCTTAACACAAAACAGGAATTTATTAATAAGAAAAGACAAACAAACCCAGTAACAACAGCAGGCTCTAATAGTCTACAATGAACAAGGGTGATGCAAGGACAATGTAATCAAGATATTACCGATCCCAATTGTCATCGGATGAGATGGTTGACTTCAGAGCTACGTTCTCATGGAGTGACTCACACTTACAGTGACACACTTCAGCACCACAGCTTCATGCTGAATTAGACTTCTTTGATCCAGTGCAGCAGCTGTGTCTCCGTGCATTCACCTAAACAAGCACAGGCACTCACTCACTCAGACGATGGAGCCCCCTAAGGATCTAGTAACTTCAATCAGGACAGGTGAAACAGGAGCTCTTCTCCTCCTTGGGCATGAGACGCTATGACAGGCACGAAGCGTGATGCCAACACTACTGTGCAGTAGGGTCAGTAACAACCAGGACTGTGCAGTAATGGTGATTACTATGCAGTCATTTAGTACTTGCCAAAGCAAGTAATAAATGACTGTGCAGTAACTGCGTAGTTGAACACACATGTAGACATGTCCTTGGAGTAGTTGGTTACTTTCACAGAAAGAACCAAGATTGAAAGCCAAAGGTGAAGCTATTCTCCAAAAAAGATCACTAGTCTCCAGAAGCAAGACAAGACCCAGCACAAACACACCCAGTGACAACCCAGTTCTGGAGACCCAGGTTTAAATTCCTCCAATGCCAGATTTGGAGTAGCAATCAGATGCTGTATTTCCCAGGAGGGTGGTCCAGCCCTGGGATATAAAGGGAACCTGAGGTTGGTTTCTGTCTGCTGTTGAAACAAGTCCACATTTTACAAAGTACCTGAATACTCATTGGGACAGAGAGCAAATGAGAATGACTAGAGACTGACAGTCTCCATTTTATTTAATATCTACTTATTACAAATTAGAACAAATTCTAAGAGAAACTGATAGACTGATGTCATAATTCATAATAGCCCTGTGATGAAAACATCCTTGTAGGAGATTTGGTCTCACATCCTTTCCCCATATAAAACTCGGAGGAAGGATTTCAACCTAGGTATCCCACAAACCAAGAGAGTGCTCTAACCAAATGGGGCAGGCAAAAGGTGGCTGTTTCCAACAGCAGTTTGCACATGGCCTCATCCAGTAGGTGCATGCTGAGAATGCCAAACTGATCCAGATCTGCAGATGTAGGCAGGCAAATGCCTAGTTTGTGAATCCTGTCAGGGTTTAAGCTCCAAATTACTCGACCACATTAGGACTGGCATACATGCCTAGCAACAGAAACGTAGTTACCTAGGAATCTTTATACATTTACCTATAGCGTGAACAGATGCAAAAACCAATCATTTAACGCAGTTATATCCATTTCTACTTGAGGAGAAGTTTGGGTTTTTTTGCAACCAAACTATACAAGGCCATCTTGCTGTAGGCCCTGTAACAGATAAGGGATGTGAAGAAATGGTGGAAAGGAGCGGAGGGTGGGAAGAAGTTAATGGTCAAATGGTCACTGATCAAGGACCCAGTCCTATTCCTGCTGAAGTTGGTGAACAATCCTTTGACTTCAATGCTTATAGGATCAAGGCCAAAACTGATAGGGAAAGAAGTGTTCTTTTCAAGCCTAAGAGGCATTTATTAAAATAACAGTGACAAACAAACATGAAAACTATTGAACAGCACTTGATACGAATGACCCTTTAAAATAAACAGACATTGTTTAATTACTTTTAATCCAGTGTAATCCCATGTGTAATGTTGAAGTATTTCAAGAGAAATTTTGTTCCATTTGTTCTCTGTGTGGCTGGCCTGGAGCCAAAATGTTGTTACTTTAAAGGCTCATTCCACTATGGGCTTTGAATTCATTTCAAGTTCAGTTTTGTTTTTATATGGATATAATCAATTATATTTAAAATTGATGATGGTACCCCAATTTTTCAAACAGCATCAAAACTACACATCTAAAAGAGGTAAACTGTGCAGAGACCTCATTTCCATGAGCTCTGCAGTACGACTCCATGACACTCAACATTTACTTAAATTGACAAGTCCAGACTCCTGAAATGATCCCTCAGATCCTGTCCAGCCCTTGGGAATCTGAACTACAACCAGTGTTGGTACAGTAGGCATTTCCATGGACTGGAGGAGGAGGAGGAGGAAGAGATCTCTCTGAAGCACCACAAACTGGAGGAAACTATTAGTAAAAAGAATGAATACAGTGTTTTGGCTGCAGCTAGAGGTCTGGAAGACAGCTTGAAGGTTGAGGTTATGTATGAGGAGTGACAAAAGGCCTAAAAGGTCAGGTGTTAAAAAGGGCAACAGGAAAAAATGACAGCAGCTAACCTTGTGCTGAAAGCACCTGATGGATCAGGGAAAATGAGCAAGAAGGAAGACTGTCATAAAAAAAGAAAAGAAACCCCGTACTTGCAATGCTGGCAATTTGCTTGAGCCTTTTCATCTAAGCAGTTTCATTGTGACAACATATTGGCTTCTTGGATGCAAGAAAGTGTATGAAACAAATCTCTATGGGGAAACTGTTTTCTCAGTTCAAAAGGTATGACAGTGACTCTTCTGTCTGTTGTGTTCTCCCAAAGGCCATTTGCCTTTGCTCCTCTTGGGTCACAGCTAATAAACAGTATTTCCTACGGTTGTTCTTTACTTTGTAACAACTGAATTTTCTTACTTTTCCTAACATTTTGGCCCATCACACAGTTCCTCCCATCTGCTACTGTCAACATGAATTGTTCTGAGGTCTAGCACAAACTTCCATTACTGGCCCGACTCAGTGCTTAAAAGCCTTGAGCCTGAAGCCATATGTCATTAGCTCTTGGATAACAGTGTTCAAGTTTCTCTCTACAGTCACAGGGATAGAAGTTTGCTTGTTTGTTATTATTTAAATTAAAAATAATATTTAAATGTTATTATCTTCAGAAATGGGAGCTTTATTGCAGGTCTCTGGACATTTGACATTTTAAGTAAAGTTGTAGGAGCTAGCAGCTCTGAACCTTTCACTTCCTGTCCCAATGTTTTAAATAGACAGCAGCCCTTTATTCCTAAACTAACTAGATTTTTAAAATATTTGGACTGTATAGTTCCGTTACAAGTTATTTTATAGGCCTATAAGCTTTATCAGGAATTTCCCCTTAATTTGTATTCATTGACAGCCAGGACAGAAAATGAATTGTGACAATTAGACAGACATTCCAGTTCTGCAGCAACATGCTGCTCAGCAAAAATAATTCGTGTAGTTACAGATCTTCTTTTATTGAACACATTTATAGTGGTCATTGGATCTGGATTCTTCTTTTATACCTCTTTTATAGCCATCACATTCCCTGCATGCAAGGTTGAGTTTGAGAAATCTGCATATAGCCCATGTCTAATTACATGAATTCAAAACCAAACCACTTTGATCAAATCAATCCCTTACCAAAAAGTTGCTACAGCAAGAGAAAGACACGATAGCAAAAAGTAATGTGTTAGCAGCTATTTATTTGTTACAATCTTATTCTAAAGATTTTCTCATTAAGGCTTAATGTGCTTTGGTGGCGGGCGGGGAAAGATCAATCCAATAAATAAAAGGTTTACAGCTAGTGTAAGAATGATTGTGTAGAGCTTTTTTCATTAAAATATATTTTTAGATGTCCATTTTTTTATCCTACTATCCACTGCAACCAGATGGTTCTTTCCCAGGAGAGCAGAATGAAAATATGTTTCAGTGGCTTAAAATGCCATTACATGTCATTCAGAAAAAAATGGAGCTAAACAATGCTCTACTCCCTATGGGTACATAGGGGAAGATCTGAGGCCAAAAAGAGAGAGAGAGATCCTCATGTACCTTTTAAACACAGGCCTCTGAGTAGCCTGGTCACCAGTGATACCTACCAAACAAATGAGGAACAGACAGTTGGTGGTACTGCTGACTACCATTAGGCTGGTTGACAAAGTTGCTATGGCACTATTCAGTTTCTGCTTGGTGGGATTCTGGTTGACTTTGATAAAACTCCTCCTTGGAAGGTCTAAGGTTGAAAAGCAGTACTGATCTTTCCTCTCAAGGTAAGGTCAACACTTCCCCACCAATGTAAACAAATTCTTGAAATTTTAAAACATTAAAAAATGTTTTGACCAACTCTGTTCCTGGACTTCTGTTGCACTATACCTGGATATCTCTGGAATATAACCCAGAGCTAAGCACAGAAGGTGGAAGAAACAAAACCATCTAGACAGCTTTTAAAAGCAAAATTTTTAAAATTTGGCAGTTTTGCACAAAAGGCAGACTTATAATTCATCTTCTAGGCTCCCCCCACCTTCCCCCTCTTAGGTCCTGCTACTTTAGAAAAAAGTGCATCCATAAATTGTCCATCTCAGTTTCATCCCACCCACTAAACACCCTAAATAAAAAGTTACCCTAATAAAAGAACTCATTGAACACAAAGGAAAAGCTCTCCATTTTATGACAATGGTGGTACTTTTAAATGAATTGTATTTCTTCTATCTCATACTACCCTATAGCCTCCAAGACATCTTGTGTTCCTGCTCCTCAATTTATTGCAAATGCTTATTCAGATTATTACAGGATTCCTTAGCAAATGCTGTAGAAAAATGACCGTGTAGGAACTTGTCTGCCCCTGTGAACTCATGAAAATATAGCTGTGGTGAAAAATTACATTTTTGCTCTGAAAAGAAAAGTTGCACTACTAATAAATCAAATGCTTGTGAGCTTTTCCTGGTATGTTTCTCCCTCTGTGCCCATTCTGAATCTACCTTTCTCGCAATACTTTTAGGAGGTCCCTTGGGAAATTCTCTCTTTCACTCATTCCCTTCTTTTTCCCCCCAAGATGCTTGAATTTTGTCTCTGAATTTGCGACCCAAAGATCTGAAATCCATGTTAGAATTGCAACTCATTCTCTTTCCTCCATGTTTCCCATTCAATTCAACATTGTATGCAGCCAGACTGACATGAAATGAAGATTCTTAGGTTACTTCCTCCCTGCAACCTCCTACAGCTTGAAAGCAGTGAAACGTGTTATTTTTGTGTGATTATGCAAAGTGCCATCCTGAGTCCCACCGTTGCACGCAGAAAGATTTTTACCATATTCCTGAGCCTGTGTATTTGTTAAAGGGCAGTATAAAGATGCCTTAAGATCTGTAGCCAGTCAGGAGAGGAGACTGAGTTTGCCTTCAACCCCTGTACAAGAACAGGACTGAAGTAGACAGCCACAGGCTGTGCTCCAAGGACCTCTCCTGCCCCACTGTCTCATATGTCAGTACAGTGGACATGTCAGAAGTGATGCTTGGCTGAGGCTTCAGCATGTAATGACACAGATATCCTGGACAGTACTCAGACCCCCTGACCCCCACAGCCAGGAAAAGTAGCCATAACAATTTTGGTATCTCCCCAGCATGTCTAGGTTGTGCTCTGGGGGCTGCTTCAACCTCTTGATGAGCCACCTTAGTCCCCTCTCCCTGGGCTCATGGCGTATCTCAGTTTCACAGTGCATCTCAGAGACTTTTTGCATCTCAGCCAGATCCAATAAACTAATCATTCATTGTAGTTTTGGGCCACAATGCAAGGTTGGGGACCATAATGGCCACTTCAGAAGTGGTATTAGTTACATGACAGAGTCAAGGCCCAGTGATGGAGTCTACGTAGAGTGAGCACTTCTGTGACTACGAGCAGCCACATTATCTTCAGTGGGGTCCCACGCAGACTGTGGGGCCTTCCCTATGGGCTCCAGTGTAGCAAACAGTTCTCAAAAATCCCTTTGAACCCATCTAGACTCCTGGACATGACAAGGAAGAGCACAATATAAATACAAAGAGAGAGAACATCAGTTCGTGTATCCCCTTTTCATTGTCTGACTACATCTTAGAACACAGCTGAATGACCTCTGACTGTAAAGTGCTGCTAAGCTGGGATCTTTTCTGCTGCCGCTCCTTTTCACTATTACCACTCATTAGTTCCTTCCTCTTCCACCACAAGGATTATTCAGTCATTTCCAAGAGCTCTGTTCACAATGTTACTGCTGGTGCTAACATTTTTTCTTGAATTTTCTTTTTTTTTCCTCCCCCACCCCCACCTTTCCCTCCCTGTTTTTTCTTAACAGGGGCTCACCCAGTGTTTACATGTTCTGTCCATTCTTGCCAATAAAAACCCTACTCAGCTTTACCCAGTCATAAGTCAATAAAAGAGCTAGGGAACATGAGAATATTCAATTGATTAGTTCACCATAATAATCAGACATTTTTTTTTCTAGAGCTGCTCATCTCTATTCACAGCTAATAGAGTTACTCCCTTATTTCAAGTACTAGGATCATGTGCTTTTAGTAACTGTGAACTATTCCAGTAGCTGTATCTGGGAAATGTTTCAGCTCCTCAGTGATTAAGTTTTGGGTTCTGTCCCCCCAATAGTGTTTTAACAGAAAAGTTGGTTGTGGAAGGGATACTGTCTCTCTCTCCATAAGAATACTGCTTAAAGTGTTTGTATGTAGCACACAGACATGGATACACCATACATATTTCAAGAGTACTGCACTGAAAAAAAAGAAGGTTGCTAAGTGACAATATATCTGAGCATCTAAAAACAGAAAGGCATCAAGTGTTTAAAACTATAGATCTTACACTGCCCCCGCAAATATTTTTTGTCAAGTATAAAGAAATACTTTTTATTTGGCTCAAGAATACCTTGATAAATACACTGGTTTTCTCATTTGATTTTGCCATCCAATTATTTTGAGAAATGTTGTTAGATAGGTAATATCAGTAATTTTTTTATTGATGTATTTATAAAGTTTCTTTTAATGAAACTAAGATTACATTTTACTTTAATATAAAGTCAGTAGCCTTGTTGTTTCATGAGAAACCTGTAACAGGTTTGTATTTCAAGCTAATAAATTTATATTCCCGATGTGTACATATATAACATTCATGTTTTTCAGATAGGTTTATTATACCTATGCCATTTATTATCATCATTATATTCTTGCTAAGAGAATAATTTTGGGAACTTAAAGACAAAAAAAAGGCAAATCCCAAAATCTAAAAGCCAAGTCACTTTCTAAAAGTAGAACTCAAAACAGTCATTAATTTTTTTTTATGATAAGAAAAAATAGTATTGGGGTTAAGAAACCAACTTGAGATTCTGGAGAGCAAGGCTCTCTATTCCTTGCTCTTCCATAACCTGCTGTATGACCTTGGACAAGTCACTGAAGTGCCTAAATACCTATGAATATCTGTGTCCTAGTATTTCTCTTCAGTTTACAAAGCTGTACCTCAAAGGAATGTTGTGAAAAACCAATATATGGAACTTTAGTAAGAAATACTCTTCTGGGCCTCTGCATACTCAGGTAATAGAGGTCTTAACTCAGATAGAAAGAAGAGCAAATATTCACATCTGGCTTTCTCAGACCAAATCAGCTGTAGTTAGAAATAAGCAACAGCTAGGGTTACCTACAGACATTCAGTTTCTTCTGGGAATCATTGCTTTCCAAGTAGAAACCATCATTGTAAAAAAGTTAAAAACTCTTCTCCCAGAACAACAATGGTCCCTCCAAGATGAAGATAACTCAGAAAACCATGGTTAAACCACTCCTGGCAGAATTTCTCCTAGGAGAGCGAATGCCTGTATACATCCTCTTCTGAGAGAAACTACAGCACAATCCTGAATCCAAGGGTACTTTGCTCCTACCTACTCACTGGAAGACATGTCACTTGCTGGATTTAAGTACCCAGCTGAGCAGAGAGCATGCCCCCTTCATATTCACCGTTGTGGTGCAGGGAGATACAGGCTTACACTGAACAGTCTGGGTCAGCCAGTCAGGGCTGCTTTGTGAAATGTTGCCATCTCTCTCTAGGCAGACAAAAGGATCCTTCTGAGATGTGTGCACAGCAGACCCCCTTACTGTGCAGCATCAACACTGCAAATTCTCTGCTCTTCAGAGGCTCAGTACTCAATTTGCTGTTTCTACCAGGAAAAAAAAACTGGGAGAATTCTCCCAGATCATTTGAACAAATGAACATGTGTACACAGCCTAGGAGAGCAAAAATAGGATCAAAAATCGTACTTGACTCACTTTGGCCATACATTTTTACCAATACAACTGACTGGAAACTGGTCTATATTCATAAGAGAACAGAAGCCTGTCACACATGCTGATTTGAAATACCAGAACCCAGTCTAAAATTTCCTGCCTCCCGCACCCCCCACCCCCAGGAATTGTGTGTTCTGTTTGTTACCTATCTAAAGTACGCTGCTTATAGAAAACCGCATAACTTAATTCCTCCTCAGACATTTTGCATGGCTGTACCTAAGCTTGAGGATTACACTGGTTGTAACTTTAACTGCGAGACACTACCTTGTTGCCACAAGAATGGTTCTTACGGTGTTAGGAGTCATAATTGTATTAGCAGTTTATATAATGTGCAAGATTCTAAATTAAAGTGGATTATGAGTGAAAGCAAATGCAACTCATTAATAGTGACTGGAGTTTTATTAACTAAAATAAAGTTTTGCCAAAGTATTCCTAACAGACTTGTTTTCAGAAAAGCCTGGCTCTCATTTGGATATCAAGTAATGGCCAAATTTTCAGTAATTTCTCAATACTTCCTGCCTTCTTAACGGCTGTGCTCATTAAAGATTAGTCTGATAGAGAACTTGGCAGTGAGAGTAGGAATTGCTAGAAGGATCAATGATAGAGCACAGAAATGCTGTAAAAGTACTAGAGGTGACCTCTCTTCCTCAAAAAAAACGAGTGAAAGAAAACTAATAAAAACGCCAAACACTTGTTGATTTCAGGAGCTCCAGGATTTTATATTAGAACTGTCTTGTGAAAGCACAGCTTTAAGAAGAAATTCAAAAATACCACAGAACTTTAGGTTTGGTTGAAATGGTTCTACAGTTTTGTGGGATGCTCAGGCTAATTTTTGTTGTTATAGAGAATACAGACATTTCCCCTTTCTAATTTGAGAGCAGCTGCACGCTGTTCCATTCAGCACATCTCGAATGGTCAAGTTACTTTGCTTAATGAAGTTACTCTTCCAGAGTCCTAACTGTACCTGTTATTTTAATGGCAGTTATTTGTGAGATTAAGTTACCAGCGTATTCTGGGTTAAAGTGAATCTTAAATGAAAATATAACTCGTAACTATGTAAAATAGTGTGTTATGTTAGAATGCCCTTTATTTAAAGGACTTCTTAAAATCAAACAGAAGTCCCCCTTGTCCAGATTAAAAATGTTGTCTTTTGAGACAGGAAACATCTGCGTACTGGAATGAAAGTACAAGTTATGCAGAAATAGAATGTCTTTTATTCTGCCCCTCAAAACTGCTTCATCAATTCTTTGGTCTCAACTGGCTACTCTGCTGAATTAATTAGCATAAAAAACATCACTCCCTTGAGCAGTGGAGGCCAATTTCCCAGCCTTTGTCTGTTTACATGGACTTATGTTCCTCTAAGTCCTCAACAGAGAGAGACCCCTCATATCATGTTCTTTGAGGATTTAGGATTAATTTCATCAGTTGTCTAAAACTAAGAGCTGAGAAGCTCCTAATCCTCAATTTGCTGCATGTGATGTGCACATAGTTAGTAAAGAATTACCACATTACACAATTTTTTTCTCCAAAAAAGTTTTTGCAAGGGGTCTAGTGGAGCCGATTTTATTAAAGACAGAGTGTCATTCTCTGTTCTTAGTTACACAAAAAAAACCCAAAATAATTCCACTGAAATTCTTCCTTCCCCCAATGACTCATATATACAAGGGGTTACAAACAGATTGCATATCTTATCAGAAATATATTAACAATAACCCGAATACAGCCAAGTAACACTGAGTTCTGAATCTTGGTTGGAATCCCTGTTTTTAAATAAAAATTTTAGAAGGAACCAACTTCATGTTAGTCTGAAGCCACACAGAAATCAGGGTATATTTGCATGATAGACTAACTAAATCATAGATGTATGCATCTACGCACATGTTGTTAGAAACAGCTTACTTCATCAGATGCCAAGAAGGGGTCGTGCAATGCCCCACTGAATTAATAGGAACCTTTGCCATTAGTTAGAAGACAGATGTTCTACTTTATAGGATTATAAATATAAGCTTTATAGGATTATAAAAATAGGGATCAGCTAGATTCCTGAGTAAAGTAATCATGTGTGTTATTGGAGTGTAACCATGCACACGTACATATACATATAAAGAAAGCCAATAACTACAGCGTTACATTTTCTTAGCAATTAACAAGTGACTTGTTAAGGACTTTCTAATGTTCTTGTCTTTAAATGATGCCACTTATTTTACTTAAATTCTTTAATAATGATTAACACTGTTCTCATTTTTATTTTTGTATAGACTTCCAATTCTTAGACAATGCAAAGTAACTAAGTCCATGCAAAATGTTGTTTCTAAAAATTTGTTTCTGTGATTAGTAATGAAAAAAAGCAACCATACATGTTTTATACTAAATAATACTTCAGCTTATCTTCAGGGACTGAAAAAAATCACAGCAGTCACTACACCTGCTAGTTAGGGAGTCGTTATAAACTGAATTATGCACTGAAATAGAGAAGTTACCCACCTTGCCCAGTGTCACAGAGGGAATTCCAGTGTAAACCAGCATTAGAACTTATGCATGTCTGACTTTGGGTTAAGTTACATGTTACACTTACACCATACTAAATATGTAGACTGTTAAGGAGTGTTAAAGTCAGAATGGGCTGGAGAAGTCACATGGTTAATAACATTTCTTGTTTAATACCATGTCTTGCCTGCCCAGCTCTGACTTGCCACTAGTAAGCTAGCAAGCAGGGGCATGGCTAGGAAATCTGGGCTCCATTGCTGCTCTGGATGGGGGGCAGGGGCTGGGAGTGGTGCATAGTGGGATGCTGGAGAAGTGCAAATTGCTCATTTTATATAATTGGAGCAAACTGAAGTTACCCTAACACAAGCTAGGTAGCATGGCCCAGAGTTTTCCTCACCTGAAGTGGTATAACTTTGAGATGCTATGGGGGCACTTAGTATGAATTAATGAGCTTTAACTTACAGAAGCTAATATTCTCAATGCTCTTAGTATTGTCTAAATGTAACAAGTAGCTTTACCCTTTAGTTGCTGTAGATGAACAGCCTAGGCCTATCAAAATAAGAGCTTGTTTAGACACCCTACACAAATACAGGAAACTAATCACTACTTGATGTATACTATTTAGTCTGTTTATACTGAGGTTATTCAGAAGCTTCTGTACCAGCCACAATACTACTTCAGGCCAAGTTATGCTGACCATAGTAGCAGCATCTGTGAAGACCCCATGTGTTTGTATCCCTTAGTCATCTAGCCCTGTTCTGAGCTGAAGTACAAAACAGGATAGTGAAAAAAGAAAAGAAAACAAGGCAGCTGATTTTCTTCAGTACTCCCTTATATTGCTGGCAAACCTACAAGAGAAATATTAGCAGACTTTCAGACAACCCAAAACCTTTTAATACAGTTAATTATTCCTGCTTGCAGAGAAATCAGACCCTAGTAACTTAATGTAGGAGTCTGAGATGAGTAAAGTGTACTAATTTAGGCAGGTTTATTGTTAATTGTGCACCTGCAACATAGTGAACCTTCAGTAAGCATGCCTGATTTTTCCTTGCTTTTTATTATATAGCTGGTTATGCTTGTAAGATGCTACTTCTACCTAAGGTGAATTCTAACTTGATAACATGCTACAGCCATGATGCAAATAGTTACTGAAAAGATAACGCTGTGAAAACACAACCAGTGTTAAACTAGCCCTAATATACAAATTTGGTATACCAGAGCCCATCAACTCATTTTGCTCACCAAGCTTCACTTTGAAAGCATAGCATAAGTATTTAACAAGAGGAAAAGAAAAATACAGTGAGTACTCACCAGGTAAACAGCAGAGAAATACAACTGCTAGATACAAGATGACCACTTAAGAGCTGAAGCTGCTTGGCTTTGCCCAATTTAAAGGGCCAGTTTCAGAAGTGCATCTTGGGGGAAAAAAGAACTTGTAAGAGAACACAAAATAAGGAAGAGTTAGAAATTTACTGAGAGAGAGTGTTGGGGCTGTAACACATAGAACATACATATTTCAGTAGAATAAGCTGGAGTGTAGGCAGTGTTCAGAAGCTGACCTGTAGGTGTTTCATTATGTCTTTTCTGTGTAGGAATTAAGGAAATAAGCTAATTTTAAGTATTTCCACTAGCATAATATGGGGGGGGGGCAGAGAGGGGGGGGGCTGCCTAGGGCAGCAGCTCCAGATACCACATTTTTAGGTGTTCAAAAGCAGCTGTTGCCACAGTGATGCTCCTTCACTTTAGCATAGCAGGGGCCAACAATGCCCCAGATGCCAGAGGTTCCTGGCTAGAGGACCTTGCCTCTCTACTCAGGGTCAGACTGATCATGATATTTGGGGGCAGGAAGTCCCTGGAAAAATCAGTTTCAATCCCTGGACACATCATGGAGTAGGCCCTCAAAGAATGCATTTCTAAGTACTTGGAGAAGAAAGTGATCAGGAATAGTCATCATGCATATACTAAGAGCAAGTCATGCCTGACCAACCTGATTGCCTTCTATGATGAGATGACTGGCTCTATGGGTGCAGGGAAAGCATTTTTAGCAGTGATATACTTCTAACAAGTCTTTTGATATGGTCTACCAACCACAGCATTCTTATAAGCAAGTTAAGGAAGTACAGGTTGAATGATTGGCCTGTAAGGTGGATAGAAAGCTGGCTGGCTTGTCAGGCTCAATAAGTAGTGATCCTCATCACTGAGCATTAGACTGCTTAGTGTCTAATTGTCAGCTGGCATCAAGTGAAGTGCCCCAAGGGTTCATCCTGGGTCCTGTTTTGTTCAATATCTTCATTAATGATCTGACAGATGGGATGGATCATCTGTGAACTTGTCATCAGCAAGTTTGTGGATGATACCAAGCTTGGGGAAGTAGTAGATAAGCTGGAGAGTAGAATTAAGGTTCAGAGTGATCTTGAGAAATTCAAGGATTGGGTCAAAATAAATCTTAAGAGATTCAGCAAGGACAGGTGTAAAGTTCTGCACTTGGGATGGAAAAACCCCATTCACCACTACAGGCTTGGAACCAACTCACTAAGCAGCAGTTCTATAGAAAAGGACCTTGGTGTTACAGTGGACAGCAAACTGAATATGAGTCATTGTGCCCTTGTTGTGAAGAAGGCTAATAGCATATTGGGCTGAATTAGGAGTGTTGCCAGTAGATTGAGGGAAGTGACCATTCCCCTCTATTCTGCACTGGTGAAGCCACACCTGGAGGACTGTGTGCAGTTTTGGGGCCCCCACTACAAAAAGAATATGGACAAATTGGAGAGAGTCCAACAAAAATGGTTAGAGGACTAGGGAACATGACTTATAGGAAAAAGCTAAAGAAACTGTGCTTATTTAGTCTGGAGAAGACAAGACTGAGAGGGGATTTGATAGTGGCCTTTAACTACCTGAAGGGTGGTTCCCAAGAGGATGAAGCTAACCTGTTCTCAGTGGTGGCAGATAACAGAACAAGGAGCAATGATCTCAAGTTGCAACAAGGGAAGTTTAGGTTACATATTAGGAAAAACTCCTTCTCACTAGGAGGTGGTGAAGCACTGGAAGGGGTTACCTAGAGAGCTGGTAGAATTTCCATT
>NW_017728886.1:142609348-142622397 GCF_001723895.1 Crocodylus porosus
TTGCTTGGTGCTCAGCTTAAAAGGCTGTAAACAGACCTGTTATACAGAAAGTAGGCACCCAGACTTTTCTCCAAATAAAGTTCTTCTAGAAATGTGTCATTTTAGCCAACAAAGAACTGAGCTTCCCAAAATTACTAACCACTTTTGAAAATTATAGAGAGGGCTTAATTTATTGGAAAACCCAGAAAACTGCATAGAAATGGAGTGTCTTCAGGTCCAGAGGAATGAAACTTCTCTTTATCAACCCCTTCATTTCTCACAATACTGCATGAAAAATGAGATGGAGGCATGGGGGAATATAATCTTTTTTAAAACATATGATGTTGCACAATAACAACGACAAAGTGACAGACTTCCATGACTTAGGCTTTCTCACAAGCAGCCAATGATCTATCTCCTGTCAAGTACCGCACTTAACAGGGACAGTGGCACTGAATAATAATAATATGCCTTTTAATGACAGTTTGAATGTTGACCAGACCTTAAGAGCAGCAACAGCAGCACTAGCAAATCAATAATTCACTTACTGATTACTAAATCATCTCATAAACAAAGGGCTGCTGGCCCACTGCAATCCCCTCCCCATCACTCAAGAATCACTGTCCTTCTTTCACTTATGTACACAATCAAAACCACTCAGATGCTAAGCCTGGAAGTCTCTAGTGCATGCTCAGGATCACTAGGATTAAGCTAAAGGACTCCTCATAAGATATAGTTACACATTACACTTATCACATACGTTATATTTAGATCATAGTAAACATTAATATGACTTAGTTTTTTGATCAGTTGCGCTATTGTTTAAATATATATTGTAATACCACAGTGAGGTCTTGAAACACCTCCCCTGCAATCCCAGCATCAGCCCTGGGATCACACTAAGCTAGTTGAAGGCTCTGGGGCAGTGTGGGAGCTAGGGACAACACTGGTATGGCACAAGAGCTGTTCCTGGGCCCCCACACCACAAGGGAGACAGTTCAGTGCTCTGGTGCAGTGCTGGGAGGAGAAAAGCAGGGCGCAAACAGCTTTATTAGGCTCTCCCCTGCCTCCCCACACTGCACCAGAGTGCCATAATATTACCTCTGTGTAGCAGGCTGACTTTGGCTCAACATATGTTAGGTAATATGATATAGATATACACTTCACTGGAAAAAACCTAACTTTACTGTGCTACAATGGCACTTAGCACATTTTACTGCTTGAATGCTCAGACACTAGCCGTATAAGTGTATGTCCTAAGTGTAACATGTAACAATACCCATAGGCTAGGGACAGACATTCAAAAAGCCTGAGCCTGAGTTGATTCAGCCTTTGCAGGTTAGTCTAACCTGCAGAGAGTGAACTGGCTTGCAAGTGGATAGATGTTTGGCACATGCCTGCAATGGCTCAAGCCAGAAGCCCAGGGCCACTACGGCAGCCGTCCCCTTTCACAGAGAAGCTGAGCTGGGGGGGGTGGGGGGAAGGAGGGGCATGGCCAGGCCCCATCAGGCCTGCCCCAGTGGCTCCCTGACAGCCAGGAGCAATTCAGGCACACAGGGCTGGTCAGCCCCAGAGGGGAACTCTTCCTCTTCCTCCTTTTCCTCCACTGCCACGGGGCTGGGAGGGAGGCCCTGTTCAGTGCTGAGGGGGATCTTCTCCCTCCTCCTGCCCCCCTGCAGGGGGGTGGGGAAGGGGGACTCTGTGAGGCTGTGTGGCCCCAAAGGAGGACTCTTCCTCCTGCTTCTCCCCCAATGCTGTGGGATGGGGAAGGGGAGCTCTATGGGATGCTGCCCAGCCCTGGAGGGGGACTCTTCCTCCCCTCTCAGGGCAGGGGGAGGCTTTGTTCCATGCACAGGGGAACTCTTTCCCTTCTTCCTCCTCCCCTAGAGAAGCGGTGAGAGTGCAGAGCTCAGTTGGGCAAGGTGTGGGTGTGTGGGAGAGTGGGGGGTGTAGGGACCTCTAACCACTCCCCCCATGGCATGCAGCCCCCGCTGCCTGGCAGCAGCAGCAAACAGGAAAGTCAGGGTGCTCATGCGTGGCACAGGCGTGACTCTGGCAAGTGCTGCACAGGGAGAGGAAGTGGAGTCTGCCTTATCCCTGCAGCTCTGCTCCCTGAGCCTGAGCCTGTGGCTCCAGCCACACACTGAAGCCAGCTGCTTCCCTTCCTTTCCACTGTGCAGGTCCTGGGCACTGTGCCAGGAGTGGAGGGAGCCCTGGCCCCTACTTCCCCACAGAGTCCAGTGCAGGTCTTCCCTGCTGAGAGGGTGGAGCTGCAGGTGCAATGTGGAGCCACGATACAGGCAGCCAGCACTGCACTGGAGGTGAGGAGTGCAGCCCTGTGCAGCCTGCCTGGCTGCTTCTATCCCCATGGCTCCATGCCGTACCTGCGGCTCTGCACTCACAGAGGGGAAGCCCCATGCTAGATTCTGTGGGGAAGCAGGGAGCAGGGCTTCTTCCACTCCCAGCACAATACCGGGACCTAGACAGTGGGAAGAGGGGGAAGCCGCTGGCTCCAATGCAGGGCTGGAGCTGCAGGCTCAGGCTTAAGGAGCAGAGCCACAGGGATAAGACAGGCTCCACTCCCTCCCCCCATACAGTGCTTGCCAGAGCTGTGCCTGCACCAGGCATGAGCATCCTGACCCCTGCTGCTGCTGCCAGGCAGCGGGGGCTGCATGCCATGGGGGGAGTGTGCAGAGGTCCCTACACCTCCTCCAAACCCCACACCCCCATATCCTGCCCAGCTGCATTCTGCATTCCTGCTGCCCCTCTGGGGGGAGGAAAAGGAAGGGGAAGAATTGCCCCCAGCATGGAACAGCCTCCCTCTGCCTCCCTGCCCCCACTCTGGAGCCAGACAGTATTGTTTGGGGATCATTGCAGTCCCAGAGGGCCTGGTGGAAAGTGGAGGAGAAGGAAGAGTCCCCATCCAGTGTCTCACAAGAGTCCCCCTCCCCACCCTAGGAGGAGGAGGCAGAAAAAGAGTTCCCCCCAGTACAGAACAGAGGCTCCTCTCCACCCTGCAGGACAACCAACCCAGTATGGCCCCATTAAGCTGAAGGGGGCAGGGAGAAGGGTTAATTCCTCCCTCCATCACTTCCCTGCTGGCCCCAGCTGCGGTGGGGAAACAGGGGAAGGAAGGAAGAATTAACTCCCTCCCTGCTCACTTTGCCTTAACAGGGCCATACCAGCCAGTGTCTCTGCTAGGGCCCATCCTGCTCCAGCTAGAGAGCAGAGGGGTGGGGTCAGTCCTGCAGCTGGAGCAGAGAGCCCTCCCCAGTCCTGAGAGCATGCTGGGACATATGCTGGGTTTCTGGTTTATCTTAAACCAGCAAGGTGTCTGGGACAGATAATGCATAAACTGGTTTGAGCCAAATCTGTTACGTCTGATTTTATTAGTCTACATTCCACCAGGTTTATGTCAAACCGATTTTGGCCATTTTGAAACTGGTTTATGTGCACTGAATGTCTATTCTGTTACAGGTTTAAACCAGTTTCTGATCACTTAATCCAGTGTATGTGTAATGTCTGTTGCCAGCCATAGAGACAAGGGCCCCTAAGATCAGATAGAGGCTAGAAGCATCATGTTGCTAGTGCATTCATTCATTTTCATTGTCATTCTGGGCTTTTCTTCCTACTAAATGAAATGAATAAAAAAACTTGTTGAAAGATACTGTGATCAGCCACTTGTGGCTGCACTTCGTGTGCCTGATGTCTTGAGAATGTACCTGTAGTTTAAAAACATAAGTCTTTTGGTTTGAATGCTCTCTTGGCCTGTTCAATTTTATGATTTCAGTGTATATTTATAAAAACAAGCACTGTAACATACTGATTTATATTACAAGTATATCAGAAAATAGGTGAATATTGAAAAGATGAAACTTTCAGTGGGGTATCTTGTTTCTAAAAAATGCAATTTCCTTGTTTGTGGTTGGTATTCACAAAGGACTGTTTCACAGAGAGTGAAGGGAAAAGGCATTTCAGTTGCAGAGCTGTAAAAGCTAATTCACACTTGAGAAAATTATTAGATGGAAATGTTCAGATCTAACTGCTATAAAAGGCACAATTGTAAAGTAGGCTCAAATTCAGCAAGTACCATTTAAGTTCCAGTCAATTATGGACAAGTTTGCAATGCATGAGCTCCTGAGCAACCAAAACTTAGCTATTACTCAAGCTATACAACAAAGAATTCTTTAATCCATATGAAAACAGTATGTTTGGCAACTCCCATTTGTTTAAAAATAACTACAATCTCTTTATTTTACTAATGCAGTTACTGCCACTTTACCTCTCAGGAAAAGGTAGAATTGCTGCAGCCTTTTCCTTTTATCCTTTTTTTTGGGATACATTTGGGTCATTTGCTCATGTGTATTTTGTGTATATGCCCCTGTGGACAATCTCTGTGATTTTTCTATATATTTGCATGTCATGAAATCTGTGTTTAGTTAGGATTCTGATCACTTACAGCACTGTGCCTTCCCTATGGATCTGTATCAAGGTAAAAACAGAGGAAATATAGGGGCTGATATCCTTGTCTGGCATGTGTCATTGAAAATCAGTTTATAATTGAAATTCTGATCCATAGGATATTTCAGGATTTATAGACATAGAAGGTTATATTTAACCTCTGATTATGATAAGCGTAGGTGGATTTTCCACTGTCAAGCACTCAGAAGGAATCCTAGTTTTGCAAATTGTCTGGTAAAATGAACACTAAATTAGTGTTGGCTGGGA
This sequence comes from Crocodylus porosus, assembly GCF_001723895.1. Lineage (NCBI taxonomy): Eukaryota > Metazoa > Chordata > Crocodylia > Crocodylidae > Crocodylus > Crocodylus porosus. The sequence continues at coordinate 142,614,056 of NW_017728886.1, forward strand.
AAGGGTTCTGGCTAGGGCATTTCAGAGATGTGCTTAATTCAGCATATCACTAGCACAACCTTCTATCAAACATCTTCTGTAAGTCTAAGATACACATTAAAACTGCCCCTGTAGAACTAGACATAGATACAGCTTGAAATGTTTTTTTCTATGTATCTCAAGGTACAAGGCAGGTCGTGAATGCTGAGATGCTGGGGCGGATGGAGCATCCCACAGGAGTGTGGTGGGGGTCCCCAGAGTGCTCAGCAGTGAACTTGTGCTTCTGGTCCACTTATGGGTCTGCTTGGGAGCACACAGGGGACCCCCACTTACCCCGTGGCTCTGAGACTGGTGCCTTCTGGGTCCGGGGGGGCACCCAGGGTCCCACTGCCACCATTTGCTGAACTGGAGGCTGTAGGAGGGGGTGTCCCCTGCACACTCAGCGACAGACCCAGAAATGGACTGGAAATGCTTCCAGGTCTGCCAATGAGTGTGCAAGGCCCTCCCCCCCCGCCGTGTTCCTGTGGGATGCTCCATCCACCCCACCATTGCAGTGTTCATGTGCCATGCCTGGTATCTCAAGGTACGTATAACAAACATTAAAGCTGTGCCTATGGCCAAATCACTGATTCTCTAAATCAGCATCAAATCTTCAGATTTGGATTTGGCTGAATCGAATTGGGACAGTGATCCGAATCAATGAATTGAATCACTGTCCCTGATTTGGGCTGAATCTGAATCAAATACAGCTGGTTTTGCACACCCCTAATACATACATACATGCACACACACAAATATATAGGCTATGTAACCTAAAGCATTTCTGTTTCAATAGAATGACCTGAAGTCAGTTTGGTGGATTTTATAGGCTTCTCTGTTTTCTGTGGAGGAAGTAGTTAAATTTTAAGTTATTCAGCAATCATAGTTGACAAACATCTGTGTATGTGTGTGTGTGTGTGTGTGTGTGTGTGTGTGAATAAAATGTGTAACAGGTATGTGTGTATGTATGTGTGTGTATATTGATATTGATATAGATATATATACCACATGGATCTAACATGGATGTTTGTCATCTGTGATTGTTGAGTTACATAACATTAGATTATTTCCTAAAAAGAAAATACAGAAATGAATCTGTTAACTCAAATTATATATTCTATAACATTTTATGTGTTTATGTGTATGCATGCACATACACAATTTAATGGAATATATAATGGAATATAATGAAAAAATTAATGGATGACTTTAGTTCCAGTCTACATTATTTCTACAGTGTGTTATCAATTTGCTATGGTCTGTTCTATAGCTTAGACCCACATTGCACCATGTCAAGAATTCTGCCAATTTTCTTTTCCCATTTTGAGAACAGACCAGTCATTTGGAATATGAATAAGATTAATCAGTAATATGTATTAATGATTTTTTATCATAGATTGAAGTGTATAACCTCTATTCTGGAACAAGAGGAGGAGACTGATTGTCATTTGAAATAAGGATGTGCAACTGCTCTAAGGGTCTCTCCGGTAAAATGGTTTATGCTTAGAATCATTGAGTGCCTATACATGTGCTTGAGACTGGGGGGTGGGGGAGAGGCATTTTAATTAGTGTAGTTCCTGAGAGCCTCTCTAATTAAAATGCCTCAGTATTATATGTATTAAGCCCACACGTGTAAAATAAGGCTGCAGGACACTTTAACTAAAGCTCATTTGATGAGCTTTAAAGTGTCCCACCAGCCATTTTTTGTCCTGCAGGGTCTTCTACACATGACAATGTGGCAATGCTAAAGCATTCTAATTAGAACACAGAGCAGACTCAATTAATTTAATTAGAATGTGTTTGAGCATGTATATAGGTACACATTATGGACAACAGTGCTAAGTTGGATCCAAAAAACATACAGAGGATTTGTTGGAATGTGTGATCAGGAATGCCAAGGTCAGCACCCACACCTATCTATGAATGGGGTGACTGCTGTCTCCAGAAATTTAGAAATGCGGATGTTACAAACATTGCTAAAGATTTGATCTGTCCTGATTTATGAAAGAAGCTGAGATTTTCAGGAAAAATGACAAAATCTGTCGGCACCCATACCACAGGTGGCAAGGCTCCTCTGACATGCTGTAATTACATTGCATCGAAGCAGACTTGATTAATTGAGTCTGCCCTAGCATGACAATTACCATGCTTCCTCAGACTCCAGTGTCACATGTACCCGTGTCCTCCACTGCTCCAGGAGTGGTGTGGGACAGGGGCGTTCAACAAGCTCTAAGTAAAGCACCCCTGCTGCCATTTTTCAGGATGGGGACCCTAATACATGAAACACTCCTGGCGCTTTAATTGGAGTGGCTCTTAGAGCCGCTGTAATTAAAGCACCTCCCCACCAATCTCAGAACACATGTATAAATGACCTGTAGTCCCACTGAATTGTAGAAAATTTGTTAAGAAACTATAAAGGAGAAATCATTGGTAGGAACCATTGAGAGCACTGTGGATAAACGTTACAAACATTCATTGTTTCCCTTATCACAGTTTAGATTTCAAAGTCAAAACTTCATCGACTGACACATTTCTGAGAAACATTTGTACAGTGAGAACTTCCCTTACTGTTTCAGTCCCTGTTATCCACTGTCTGGAAACAACATAGATGTAAATACCCCCTGGGTCAAAATGTGAATGGAGCTTTTATCTGAAGAACCAGTCTGAACTGAGAATCCATCTCCAAATCAGGTCTCCCTAATTAATACCAATGACTCATATGCAGGTGTTTTGTTTTATGAAGTGATAGCTCAATTAATTAAATACTTCCCAGGGAGTCTGTAAATCTTTAGATAGCTTTAAGACATGTTCTATGTATTTCAGGGTCAGCATGAGAATATTGCTGTGCATGAAAAGGTTAGTTATGAAAAGCATTACCTGGGAACTAATTTTGAATTAAACTGATATTTTTAATAATTACATGATTGTCTAAAGTAATGATCCTACAAATGCTTATTCATGTGCTTAACTTTAAGCCTGTGAGTCATCTCACAGGAGATTGCACTCTGTCTGCAGTAATACTTAATTTGTTGAAGAATTATCCTATCAAAAGATTGCAGAACATAGAGACATAAGTTGCTTAGACTCCCATGAAAATCCCAGCTTTGCTATACATTTGGACTGAAAGACCCAATCTAGTTGTCTAATATAGTCAGAAAACTCACGGAAAAAATAGCTTTTTTACCTTTGATACTTAGAGCAGTGGTCTCCAAAGTGGGGTGCGTGCACACCAGGGGGTGCGCAAGACGATCCATTGGGGTGCAGGAAGAAAATATTAGAACTTCTATTTCTATTTATATAAATATACATATATTGGGGGGGTGTGCTCAAAAATGTTTTACTGATAGGGGTGCATGATCAAAAAAGTTTGGAGACCACTGACTTAGAGGATGGTTCTGCCACCAGGCAGATGGTGGTTGAAAAACAGAACAGAGTGTCCACAAGAGGGTGAACATATTGGCATGTCCTAAGCCCCACACTTAAGCTCTTCTACATAACAGGCACATCTACACAAGATGCTGACTGTGCAGTAGCTGAATAATACTGCGCAGTAGTGCATCACAGCACCAACAATGCTAATAGACTCCTGTACAGTATTATTAGGCTACTGCTTAGTAGTATCACTTAAAAGGTGTTTGCCGGCGGTACTGTGTAGTAACTCTGGTTACTGTACATTTATTTGGTACTTGATTATACAAGCACTAAATAATGCACAGTAACCACTGCACAGTAGTGTCTCATGTAGTTGCGCCCAGTGTGGAGGGCACATAAAGCAGGTATGGCATGTTTCACTGTGGCACTCTCTGCTGGTGTCCATGAAGTGTTGACAGTCCTCAGATGGGTTGCTAATCATTTTTGTTCATTTTGCATTATTTTGAAAAATGAAAAAAGAAAATATTTCTTAAAAAAATAAAAGGGCCCCAGAACGTATATTTTCCATGAAGTTCCTGCTCCTGGCTTACATTTTTTCTGCAGAAGAAAGAACATAGAGCATATGGTTTCCATGAGAAAAAATCAGAACAGTGAGACTCATACCGGAACATGAAGCATTTGAACTGAAACACAAAATGGCAGTTGCCTCACAACTGCAGGCAGGGAGATTGATCTTTATATACAGGTTCATCATAGAAAATACAAAACTGTCACATCTTACTTCAGTGTGTACCCAGGTAAATCACTATGACCTCATTTATTAGGGAATATCAATACTGGACAGCCCCTAAACTGACAGATCTTAAAAGCAAATATCTAGATGATACTGGTATGCAAATTATACTGTACTTAAATGCCTGGTTTGGGCTTCTGAGTGCCAGATTTTTAAAGGAGATGCTGAGCATTAGGAGATGCTGTTAAAAAAGACTGAAGTCATCAGGAACTTAGATACAAGAGACACAGAGAGAGTGAGATAATACATATATACCTACATATATAATTTGTTTCAGGATCATTCTCTTAGTGCAGCATTTTGAGCATATCTCAGCTGGGGAAAATAAAAAACTGTATTTCACAGCTGTGATATCATTCTCACAAGTGATATTTCAACAAGAGCTGCAATAAAACCTCTCCCATGACATCAGAACTGTGAAATATTGCTGACTTCAAGTGCTGAAAACTCCCTCTCAGGAATAATTGTTTCCTGGCAATTGACATTTAGAGGACTGATCCTTTAAATGGCTGGTGCAGGCCTCATTTATGTTATTCTGCTCTCGACAGAGCTGCTGAGGAAGTGTTATGTACGGAAACATGGGTACAGTGCCCCTTTGCAGGATTCGTGCACGGGGGTAATGAAAAGAATGATGGGGATGCCTGTAACAGGATGACTTCCACTCCTTTGTACCCCAGTGACCCAGCCAGACTTTAGTAATGACAAAATAATGGGTCTGTTCATATGCTCTCCTCTGTACCTTAGACCCATCCTCCCCAGTAAGGGGAACCATGTGCACACAACCAGAACTAACTCATCACCAGTCTTTTCACAGCTGCACTCAGAGCAAATATCATGACAAGCATGCTGTTAAATGGCAGCTTGCCAGAGCTGCAAACAGCCATGGCACTAATTAACTCACCTGTACAGTGTGCAAGCACGCTCCAAAGCTGACTGTCAGGAAGATGCCTAAGAATAAAATGAAAGTTGAAAACATGATGTGAGATGGATTCTTCTATTTTATGTAACACCAGAGGGAGCGTAGCCACTACAGCAGACCAAGCTTAGAGATGGTGTATGAAGAGGAGGGTATACTGGCAAAGTGGTGAGCTGGGAGAGCTAAATGAGTCTAGAGAAGCATGACACATGCTGTAGGGACCAGAAGGAAATTTAAATTGCACCAGCTGCAATTCCTTCTGGATTCACCTCTGCATTTGCCCCTGTCTTCCCATCTAACTGCCTTTGAATTTGTCGCTATCCCTTTTTAATAGCTCATGCATTTATTTACAGATGTAAGTGCCTTAATGCATTCTAGTTATATTACTCCCCCCTGCATTTCTTATGCTCCCTGATTTCTCCTCCATTCAGTGGGACTTCTTTTATTTCTGTTGTAGAAAGGGCATGTATAGCCACTGGCTCTTTTCTGTTACTGCTACAGTTGTATGATTTAGGGCCCAATTTTTTTACCAGCTTAAATGGACACACGTTACATGGTCTGTGGAACCAAACTGTTCCTGTTTGTGGAAGCCCTATTAATGATCATTAGAGCTAGGGGTTCTTGGTTGTAGCTGTGCTGGTCTAAGGACGTAGGCAGACAAAGTACTTTGGGTTAATGTGGTGTCTTTTATGAGACCCACTATATAGGGGGAGGAAAAATTGTTCTTCACAAGCTTTTGGGCACAGACAGGCCTCTTCAGGCAATTAGAACTAGGTGCATTAATTCTCCAGGCATCAGCTCTGTCTCTCAGAATTCAATATTCCCTCTTCACTCTTCCTGTTAAAAATTGAAGAGTACAATACCATATTTTTAACAGGTTAACTTTATATTTTACCTTGCAAAGTAGTAAAAGGATATTATTCCAACAACCCTGTTCCATTACCAACTCTTCATCTAAAAGTATCAACTGGTATTTCTTTATAGAAAATGATTTAGTGAAAAGAAATGTAAGATCCTCAGGATTATTTTATACAATTTACTGCTAAGAACAGTGACATACTGAGAACAGTTGCTAAAGCCAGGCATGGTTTATGTTTAACTCCATCACTGAATCTCAAGGGCTATATGCTACTTGACCTACACCTCTGAAAACTCAAAGACTTTAATTCAGGGCACAAATTGGCTTTTGGAGTAGGATACTGTTTGAATACAACTTCACAAAAGGTTTAGAACAAAACAAAAACAGTCTCTCAGAAAAAAATTATAGTTTGGAATCTAGAGTCAGCAACATTAATTGTTCCTCAGAGTGTTGACGCAAAACCAGGGAAAACTCAAACCATTGCATCTACATCCCTTTTTAAGTTATGAATATGTTTGGACTGATTCTGGCAATTACCATGCTCTGTGAACAATATTTTTTTCAGTTTATGGAAATTTTTGTGAACTGATCTTTAATTCTTTTGGTATATTGAATATTCTTAATCACTTGCCATACATTATTCACTCTACATGGCTGCTCTCTCAAGTTACATGATTTCATGTCTGCTCCTTGACTGGATGCCCAAATCTTTTTTTTTTTTTATTACATAAGATAATTCCAAACAGCATGCTTTTATTGTAGGGTGGGCTTGGGGTTTGTTTGTTTTTTTGGACAAATAATTATTCATGCTGAAATTCATGAAACTTCAAGGTTTGTGATCATGTTCATGAATACTCAGCAGGTATCCAAATGCTGAATAATAAGAGATGAACCAAATAATTGCTAATGAGACCCCACAAATCACAGTAAAGTAGCTCAGTGCTTTTATCCATGAGAATACCCACATATATATTTATTTATTTAACTGTTTAACTAGCTGTAAAAAAGCAAAAATGAAATGTGCACAGCAGGAAACTTGGTAAATTAAAATCTGTAGATAACACCCTGTAGAATAAAACTGCAGTATATCAGGCAGTCTTAGTACTCAGGAGATATTGACAACTGCATCAATATACCCAGATATTTCACAAATCCTTTCATATGTACTGGTGACCTGGGATAAAATCATGGCCCAAATAAAATGAACATCAAAACTCCTATTGACTTCAGTGGGTAATGTCATACCAATACAGCAATGCTGTCTTATTCAATATCACACCAATACACCAACGGTATCCTATTCAAGTTTTTCAGTCATATCCATCACATCACATTTTTGTTAGGTTCATTATGTGATGGCACTAGCAGCCTTTGCACATAGTAATGTGACCCATCTAAGACCACCAAACTCATGTAGACTAATCAGTTGAACCCTGCCCTCTAGGAATTAAAAACATAAAGTAAGCACTTCATTTTGGGCCACCAAGACAGTGACTCAAACAAGCATTTTTAAGTAATAGAAGAGAAAAAGTAAATAGCAGAACTACTTCCTCCTATTCAACAGAGATATTACATTCAGTTTATCTGGGGGACCACATGGAGCATTTTAAACCTGCGAGCAGCCTAGCTCTTCGACACTTACAACTGCTCTTCTTCCTTTTGGGTTTATTTGCTGTGTCACTGAATAAGTATTTCAGACAGTGCTTGATATATTGCCATTTTTCCTTGCAGGGATTCTTTGAGATTGCAAAGAACATTAAAAACATAAGAAGGCATGAGGCAGGATCCAGTACAGTAAAGTAGATCTCTTTAAGGACACGAAAGAAATCATTGCTTGGACCTTTTTCTGCTGTCATAATGAGAACTTACCATTGCTTCTGGTTGCTGTTTTGGGTTGGACAGCACCATCAAAGTTCCTCAACTCCATTATCCAAAAGGACTAGTGGCTTCCCAGTAAAGGAAAAGGTCTTGGAACTGTCTGGAAATAACAGGAAGGAGCTTAATCGTTCCAAAAGGAGCTGGATGTGGAATCAGTTCTTTCTCTTGGAAGAATACACAGGATCTGACTATCAGTACGTTGGCAAGGTAGGATTCCTTTACACACATCTATGTTCTTATTTTAAAAAAGATTTAGGAACCCCATTTTAATGAATGTGCAGGACTTATGAATTATCGAAATTTAGGGGCTGCTTCTTGTCTGATCAGCTTGTTATGATGAATAGTTAAGGTCGAGAGGACTGCAGAATAAAGCTGTGCTGCAGTAGCAACACGGGAATGAAAATGCTCTGATCTAACTAGCATGGTCCACAGACATTTATTTGTGTTTATTTTAAAGCTTTTGATCTGATCATTGTCTCAAAATCAGAAACATTATCCAGTAATCA
>NW_017728886.1:142622649-142625459 GCF_001723895.1 Crocodylus porosus
ATCTCATCACTGACTTCACTGGAAGTATTGTAATTTAGACCAGATGAGAATTTGACCTAAAAGAATATTTGACAAAATATTCTGCCTGCCAAAAAGTAACTATTTCACTGCTCATTTCCCACTTCAGCTTTTCTGCCACTGCTATTTTTAATTGTATTTTGGAGAGCTGCTGAAATTTTTGTGTCTTGCTTTGGAACACAAAGTATGTAGGGCACTAAAAAAAAGAGCATTTGCCACATTAGCAAGAAGCAAAACAGTTAAAACCTTTTTTTTGTGCTCAAAGCATGATAACAGCTAGGAAAGTGTCTGTAAAAATCACACCTGCTTCCTGGCTATATCTGCTCCCTTAGTGCTATAGAGTCACATCTGCTACCTTTATTGAGGCTACAGAGCTAACACAATTATGGAAGAGCCAGAGAGATTTTATGCCACCACAGCCACCATCAATAACATTGCCAATAAGATACAAATGCAGAAACTGTACAACTGGTAATGATGTATGAGGCAGAAGTGCACAGGTGGTTTTCCTATTCAAGATGGAGCTGTGCCTGGTTTACCTTGGCCATTTAGGATCTAGACAATGCAGTTGATCATGGTGGCTCGCCACTTGTTCTCCCTCCAGAGCTCTGCCCATTCTCCTCAGAGCTGCTCCCCATGCCTAAGCTGTTCAGTGTCAGGTGGATGTGACGGCCATCTCCCACTGCACCACAGAAAGGCATGATTCAAGTGAAAGAAGAGCTAGTCTGCAGCATTAATAGTGAGGCAAGCAGGTGGATCAGCATTCATGAAAAGTCCCTTTGGCTCTCTTCTACAGAAGGAAGCCAAAGGCATCAAGTGGTCAGAGAGAAAGGAAAGAGGAGATAAGAGGAGAATGGAGGAAAAACTTAGGGAACAGAGAAATCAAGAGGAGAGAGAACCACAGAAGATGATAAAAGAGGGAATGAAATGGGGGGAAAGGGTTGGGGAAAAATGGCTACCCATAAAGAAAACAAAAACACACGGACAGACTGAAAACCAGCAGAAAGGGAAGAGTAGCAAAAAGAAAAAGCTAAGAAAAACCTGACATTTGCCCTGTAAATTCTGACATGGAGTCCACTCAAATCCCACGGGCCGTGGTTGCCCCACAGTAGACTTCAAGTAACAGTCACTGACTTCAAGTGAGACTGACGCATAACCTTCAGGGGGAGAGAAAAGTATGGCAGAATGAGCTTGACGAGTGGCTGTTAAGAAAAAATAATAATAAAGCCTCTTTGGCCTTGTAAACCAAACAAGTTTGATGTGGAGTCATTGAGAGAGAATAAATGTGGAAGACCATAATGTTATTTTTAGAGTTACTTTTCTGTCCATAACTGGCACTTTAATATACTCACTATTGCAAAGCATGGAAGTGACACATGATATATAAATGTCATTGATTCCATGTCCCTGGGCTGTTCACAAGTGGCCTTTCACACATCCTTCAAGTGCCAGAACTGCTCTCCCTCTTGTAATTGAACAATTAGCCAAAAGGCAGTAAAGATCGGCTATTTATTATTTGACATAGTTGAATATTTGAGTGAGACTAAAACACGGGAATATCTGAATGAATGTATAATTTAGGTAACCAAGCTATTTAACTGAACCAGTGGCTTTCAACTTTTTTTCATTGGTGGACCCCTAAAAACTTCAAATGGAGGTATGGACCACTTCGGAAATTTTGAATGGAAGTGTGAATTATAAGTATGAGTATTCACATACTTTTGATTGATCATCATCATCTTTCACAGATTCCTTAGACATAGTCTGCAGACCCCCAGAGGTGTATGGACCACAGGTTGAAAGCCCATGAACTAAACAATTACACACGATTGGTGTGGACAAATGAGCATAATGAATTTAGAACCTGGCTTTCCTGTCTTTTGGTTGAGTGCCTGAACCTCTCAGCCATCGGGGCATAAACACGAGCAGACCCATATCCTCCTCCTCATTTTTGGGGGGCCACTCTATCTGTGAAATAGGAGCTACATTAAGAGGATCAGGTAATAGACTGCAGGATTGAGAAGAAAGAATAGCTTAATTAGTGGAACATCAAAACCATTAAAAAAAGAAGGGAGGGTCGTTAACACCTGTGGAATGAAGAGTTTAGAAGTCAGATAGATTATAATGAACCGTGAAGTCATGTGACTCCCTCAATGCTGCCTGAATAGAAATGCTGCTGCCAGTTGGTTTTAAATGTTGGGTGGTCCAGGAATCAAAAGGGGGTGTGACTCTACCACTACACACCCCTGCCATGGGTCCACCCCTGTCTGGCCCTTATTTATAGCTTCATAGTTTGTAGGGTAGGAAGGGACCTGAGCAAATCATTGAGTCCGACCCCCTGCCATGGCAGGAAAGGGTACTGGGGTCAAACGACCCTGGCAAGGCGTACATTTAGCCTCCTCTTAAAGACCCCCAGGGTAGGAGCCAGCACCACTTCACTTGGAAGTTGGTTCCAGACCGTAGCCGCCCAGACCGCGAAGTAGTGCCTCCTGATACCTAGCTTGAATCTACCCTCTGTTAGCTTGTGACTGTTATTCCTAGTCACACCTGGTAGTGTTCAGGGGAACAGGGACCCCCCCAATGCCTGCTGATCCCCCCGACTAGTTTGTAATAGGCCACTGGATCCCCCCATAGCTTTCTCTTGTGGAGGCTGAACAGGTTCAGGTCCCATAGCATCTCCTCATAGGGCCTACCCTGCTGCCCCCTGATCATGCAAGTGGCCCTCCTCTGGACCCTCTCCATGTTGTCCACATCCCTCTTGAAGTGCGGTGCCCAGAACTGGATGCAGTACT
>NW_017728886.1:142626194-142635020 GCF_001723895.1 Crocodylus porosus
CTGCCTCCAAGAAATTCCTGTCAACATTGTAAGACTTGCTCATATGCGCTGGCCACATAACCAGATCCACCAGTTCTGGTCTGTGACTATGTGTCTTATTCCTGCATATTCAAGTAATGAAGCCTAAAAAAAACAACAACCCCACTGTCGGTTAGTCTCAGACATAATCACATAAGAAACTCAGAAAAGTTCTTGGCTGGAATTATTCATTGTGCTGCTGAATAACTTGTGAGCTGAGGCTATTAATTGGAGTGTGATTGATGGGTAGAGTGACATTTTAACTTGAAGATATTTCTTCTTCTGGTTCAGGAATTATGACACTTGGTAGGGGCTGAATCCCAAAATAAAATAAAAGGATCATAGGAGCATAAAAGTACAGAGGTGCCCAACACTACTTTACAGCACTAATCCAAAATATTGTGGTTCAATTTTTAAAAAGAAATTGATCATACCAGTAGCTACTCAGTGGGATTTAAAAGGTTTAGGGGATGTACTCGTTTAAAATCATAGGGGGAATGTGAGTGTAGGCACAGCCAAGCAGATTTACACATTAGGTGGTGGTGAATGAAGATATTTTCCTTAGCGCAATCTTCATAAATAATAGATACTGTGTCTCTGTATGTGGTAGATCCTTTAAAAGACTTTACCGCTGACTACATACAGCTGAACAAAAGATGCATCCATTCATTGACCTCTGACATGAATAGGTTTGTCAGAACTCAAACTTACAAGTTGTTGCCAAATAAGGGAATATGATGCCTCTTCTTTCCGACTGAGGAAAGTTTTAAACAAACTTAAATCTTATTTATTAACCAAGATATAGCTTTTGGCAGCCCATAGTGGAAAAGAACTACTTACTTTCTTGATAACATGGAGGACAACCGTAGAACAGCTTTGTCACATTCTGTCAGTCTGTCACCAGTAAGGACTGCTAGCCACAGTTTTGCTGTGTCTTATTGATGGTCACATAATTTAAGCAGCAGGCTTGCCTGCAAGCTATCCAATGTTAGTACCCCCATACACTCCATCATAAACTATCATCCTCTACTGACAATTTCATTTTTTCTAGAGAGATAAAGTCAGAGTTGTTCATCTACTGTGTTTCTGGCAGTGCATAAAGACTGTTGCCTTACTTTAGCCAAAGTTAGGATCTTTCTCTTTAGTTTGTTACTACATCCTTGGCTGTAATAGGAAGTACCTTTAGGACAAACAGATTCTGTTCTACACTGCTTTTTCTTTTCATTATGGTCCTTCTGGGGATAAATGTGATACAACACCAGTAATAGTATGTTTCCCTAATGATTAGCATTTTCTAGGAAACCACAGAAAGAAAAAGCTAAGGCCAATCTGAACCATATCAAGAGGTAACATTCAGGCTATAAGTCAATAAATAAGAAGTAGTATTGTTGCTGGCACACAAAAAGGTTTGTTTGGATATCAATGGTTATCGCATAGCATAAGTCGGGCTACAGCGTTTCAGAAAATGACTCAGGTACTCCAGAAGTTAAATGGTATCATCTGTTAACTGGACAACATAACAACAATCAGGAGACTTCTGTGCTTCCCGTCTTCTATCATCCTATCCTTGGCACTGAAATTCTCATTATAATTCCCTACAGAAAAAAACAAGATGTGAAAATTCAAACAAAAATGACTATTATTGGCATCTGCACATTTTAGCACATTTAATACATTTTTTTTGTTGGCAGAAGTTTCCTTCACTATTTATTTTTCCAGCTTATAACTAACACTGTGATTTATTCTTTGTTTCCCGTTTTCTGTTACAAAATACCGTTACTGTTTGTTGACTTAGAGAGGCCCAAAAGTAAAGATTATTTTCCTCATTCAGTGCAGCTATTTAAAGGGTTTCAGATTTATCCTGATGCTTTTTGTCTCCAGTGTTAATGCACATTTGCTGGGTTAGAATCTGCACCCTGTCCTGCGAAAGTAAAGCACAGAGCCCAGGAAATAGGAAGGCTTAGGTGGCTCTTATGTGGCTTCCTAATTCTGAGCTGTCCCAGGTTCCACTCTGTCATCAGCAAAATGTTGACAGCATTAGGACGTGTTGAAATAACATCAACCTCTGGCTGACTTTCTATGGATACCAGCTGTTCCCAGAACCTCTGCAATACTGTGTGCCACTCAGCTGAACCCCACATTCCCACCCCCTACTTTCCGTCATGCACATTTAAGCACACAACACACACAATCCAGGAGGAGAGAGGGCAAAAATGGCCTTAAGCGTAGGGTTGCCCTGGAGTCTCCAGGAATTAGATATAAATCTCCAGGAGACTGCTGAAAGTGATAGGGCAGTCATTAAAATAAACATTAAATGTTAAATCCAATGTGTGCAGTAGTCCAGTGGATTTTTAAAATGTAATAGTAATGTGCATTTACCTTCCTGATGTAGTCATGAATTTTATTACATCATGTAATGAAGGCCCCCGGAATAGATACAAACAGAATTGGCAACCCTACGTAAGCCACCTTTGTGCCCATCCAATCCTGATCCAGTCTCAGCATATCAACTATACTGTGGCTTGCAAAAGGGGTTGTTAAAAGGGAGCCTGTCCATCACAGTATCTGTTCTAAGGTACTTCTCCCACAGCTGGATACAGGGCTTTTAGGAATATTTTTTATCTCACCCTTCCGCCTCACCCACAGTGTTTTATGTGTTTTTCAAAGCACTGTGCAAACATTAGGTAATTACAGTAATCTATTTACTGCCCTTGTGAAGTAAGCATTATCATCAGCCTTTTATAGAGGAGGTAAGGGATTCACAGAGAGGTTAACTGACTTGCCTATAGCCACACACAAAAATAAATACAAGTGGAAGGATTAGAAAACAGCAGTTCTGAATGCCTAAACCCTTGCTCAGGCTACTAGACCACCTGCCTTTTGCTTTGACAGGCTAAGTACTTGTCTGTCTGGTAAGAGATAGAACAAATGCCATAGGCACTTCTGCACTTCCTTTATTCTTCAGCTTCATCATTCATATTTTATGTCCCACTACTTGACTTTCCCAACTGCCCTTCATTCCCATATTGAATTGCACACACATACACATGCTTGTCTTATATTCCTCTTTGAAAGATTTACTGGCATTGATAGAAGTTCTCTGTACTGCCGGTCTCTGTGGAATAGAGATAACTTTGAAATGAGGGACAGTTGAGAGGTTAGAGGCAAAGGAAGAGAATCTAGAAACATCTTCTGAATTTCAAAGTGTTGCAGTTGCACAAGGAAGGCAGATAATGAGAAAAAGGGTGGGGCAGGTGGAAACACGATTCAGAGAAAGAAGGGGCAGGCAACTTAAGGACCTCTGGTATCTTTGATGCTTGTTATTATGGATCTATTTAGTGCAGCTGTCCTAGAGTCTAGATACATAGCACACATTTGTAAAAGCAATGTCAATACAATAGCAGAGCCCGCAAGCAGGCTTATAGGTCATCTAAAGCAAACCATAACTCCTCCAATTCCAAAGAGTATTTCTCAAATCCACTTTCTGATTCTGGTCAATTAGCTTTTTCAATCAATCCTTCTCAACCTAGAGAAGCCTTGAAAAATAAGTCTTGGTGTTTCAGACCCATGTGCTATTATTTTATCCCTGTTGAATGTGATCCTCTGTATTCACTTCTTGTTTTTTCACTTCTTCGTTTTTTTTTATCTATCATTTTCTAAACTAAATTAATTCCACCAGTCACATGCAGATGAATTACCCAGTAATTACTTGCATTTTATGCCATAACTTGCTCAACAGAGGAGGCGTCTCAAAATTTTTCTGGGCTCTGTAGGTGTGCTCTAGTGTTTCTATAAATCATACACCAAAGAGATTTTCAAACTGTAGTTTAGAGACTACTGCTGATATGCAGACCACTTCTGTCTCAAGTAGTCCGCTTTATGCTAGCATCCAACCACTTCACAGTCTTTTATGTATGCATCCCCCTGTGAGTAGGGAAGTGCTATTATCTAGTTGACAGTTGGGAATGGAGGCAAGGAAGCCTTAAAGATTTGTCTACCCCACCTCTGTGATGCATCTGAGAGTGTATCCATGAAGTGTGCCCCACTCACTCATTTCTACTCTGTGTGTGCGATGGACACGAAGACCTCAGCATAGTGCTGAATAGGGGAGTGCAAAATTCACCTGACTCAGGCTGTATTCAGGCCATATTCAATTTGGATTTGTATTCAACCTGAATCAGGGATGTTGTTTTGATTTGTTGATTCAGATCACTGTCCCCGATTCAATTCAACCCAATCCGAATCTGAAGGTTTGATGCTGATTTGGAGATTTAGCGATTCAGCCATAGACACAGCTTTAAATGCTTTTTGTACATACCTTGAGGTACCAGAATGCTGTGATGCTGGGGCAGATGAAGCATCCCATAGGAGCACGGGGGCAACCCCCGTGCGCTCGGCAGCAAGCCTGGAAGTGGACTGGAAGTCTGCTGCCAAGCGCACTGGGGGGTGCCCTGCACTCCTGTGGGATACTCCATCCGCCCCACCATCACAGCATTCACGAGTCGCCTGGTACTTTGAGGTATGTAGAAAAATCATTTAAACTGTGTCTATGTCCACATTGCCAAATCTTTCCAAATCTCTCCAAATTGATTTGGAGAGTTCTGATTCAATTTGGAGAAATTAAAGGGTCTCATGATTCGATTTGGATTCAGAGATTCAGTCACCAATTCTCCACCAAACTGAATCAGGGACTGAAGCCTTGCACAGCCCTAATGCTGAGCATATCTTGATAACCATGACCAAATTGGAGTCTCAGAGATGGTCTAGATACATGCTCATGGTTATTCTAAGGTGGCAACCATGCAACATTTTGGGGAGTGGATGAAGGTACAGGGAGGAGACAAGATTAGCACTGATACAGTGGCAGTGTAGACTTGTCCAATGTGAATTGAGGGTATGCAGGAAGTCTGGGGAAAACCATGGAAACAAATGTGGGTGTCCAGAGTCCTAGTCCAGTGCCCTGAACACTGTATCATCCTTCTTCCACCTCATGGAGCAGGCTCATTTTACACTGCTGCTTCTGATTTCCAGCTACAAAAATACACCAGAAAACATCCAAACTCATGTATGTGTTGCTCCCCCATACTTAACATCACACAGTGCATGGAAAAAGTTCATGGCTGCAGAAGGCATTCCTCTAAGTTACTTAAATTGTAAGCTCTTTGGGACAAGGATCGTCTTTTTATTCCCTGTTTGTATGGTGCTTAGCTTAAACGGAGTCTTAGCCCATACAGTAAGTAGTGTCATATATATGGTACCTGCAAGTAGTATGATTTCTAAACAATAAGCAGTCCTTCTTTGAAACTCAAACTTCCCTCCATTGACAAAATCAAATGTTATTCTAGTCTAAGTTACTGAAATATATTCAGTGTGAGGCTTAAGGAAACTTTGTTTAAAGAATAAGTTTCCTGACACTGCGATTTCCCTCCTCTGCTGTTGTGGCTATTTCTCTTCTTTGGGGACCCTGGTTCAATCTGGGGGAATAGCAGATTGAAAGCTTTGGCCAGTCAGCATAACATTTCAAAATGTAAACTGAAAATGTGTTGTGATGTGAATAGCTGCTATCCATCTCAGTGCACTAATGCAGACTGCAACTAGCAGATGATTCCCTTTGCTTTCACCATTAATGTGATGAAACAGAAACATCAGCACGCACTGCAAATACTTCAGTGTTCAATGGAGCTTGTATGTCATGAGCGTCTGAGATGGCAGATGAACAAAAGTAAGAATGCAACCCTCAGGAAAGGACTGAAACAAGAAGCAGCAATTCTCTCTCTCTTCCCCCTGTCCCCTCCTTTTTTTAATCCTATGGAAAAAGAAGATCAACAAAGTTGTGGAAGAATAGAGTGGTTGTGGGGACTGAGAAATAAAGTTATGTCAGAGAGGCAGGAGAGAACATTTTGGCAAATATTTTTTTTCTGGAACCAGCCTGAACATTGCTTTGGTTTCCTTTTTGAAATAAAATAATAGGTTAACATGTTTTTTGAACACAACCCTTCTACCCACTCCACCCCCCACTGTTTGCCTATGAAACAGAAGCATCTCATTTTTAAGGTATTCTGCTGAGGAATACCTTGGCATTCAATACTGTGCTCCCATTCACATTATTCCAAGATCTCCAGTGAGAATAAACCCTCATTCCTAGACCATGAAATACTGGATTCTTATCCATCATTAGCCTCAGAGTAAATCTTGCTCCTCCTGCATCCTGAGAAATGTGACTGGAGAATATTTGGTTGGAGGGAGAAGAATTAAGGGTGGTATTGGCATGGAAATTCTGCTAGGAATCAGGGCTTGCTTTCAAGCTCATGGCCTTCTTAACAGACAGTCTAGGCCTCCTACAGGACCCTGGGGATCTGTCCTGTTCCCAGTTTCAGGAATCTCTCACAGTTTTTCCTGCAAGGGAACAATGAAGATGAATGTGAGATTGTGAAAAACATTTCTCCTTTTAGCTTTTGATGTAGAAATGAGTAATCAGGTCTGTACTGTTTGCACGCAAATAGCATATTAAAAACTGAACCAGAAAAAAAAAACAAAACTTGTGGCTCTGAAAACCCTGTGCCTTCAGGAACTTGGATTTTAAACCAGACATGGATACTCACATGTTTGAGTCCATCTCTCTCTCTAACTCTGTTTCATATATATTATATATAATACGCACACATACTTCTGGACATGATTGTCAGCATCAAGCACTCAGACTATCAAGGGGTCACCTTTGTCAGTAAGCAAAAGATGAGAGTTTGCTTTCAAGTGCATCCATCTGGGAATAGTAAGAGGCTGTTACCTGCTGAAGGAGCCTGATGTTTTATTCAACCCTCTCCCAGTAAAAAAACATTTCTGTATTTTTAGGTCATGGGGTTGCTTTTTATTTATGGGTTATCTTTACGAGAGAGTTCCCCCCATGAGGAAAGAGGTTCTTACTGAAATAAATATATGTATTTTTTCATCTAAACCTATTAAACCATGCGAACTCATAGAGAAATTAAATTATAATTGTTGAAAGACTTGCTCATAGGCACATGTCTGATTTTTAAGGCCTGTTTGGGGGTAGGGGGAAGAGAGACATTTTGTGAACAGCAACTAGTTTTTGAATTAAACAAATCAGCTCTAACTGATTTAAAGTGAAAGATTTGAGGAATAATTCTGACATCTAGTAAACACAAAAAGATGTTCCAGGCAAGCGTGATGAGACAGCAGAAGAAATCTAGCTTGGACATACAATATAAATTATTTGAATTCTATATCACTCATCTCCTAAATTAGAACATTGAGAACCAGATGCAGCAAAAACATCTTAAACATGTGAATAAGTGTATGTTAGATCAAGCTCCAAAAGAAGCTGGAGGAGGTATTCTTGCTGCCCTGTGCCTGCAAAGCCACCCTTTTAAATACAGGGCTACATATAATTCACATTAAATTCCATTGGCTACAGTGAGCTGTGATCAAATCCATGAAACAAGTACTGTATGCAAAATAGAGGAGCATTGCTTCGGACACATGTGACTGACTATTTTGCTCCTGCTTCTGTGGGACTTTATGAACAATGGGATATAGTATATGTGCCTCTTCTCTAGTAGGAATCTTTTCTAACAGAGAAGAAAATAGAGCACAGTAAAGAAAAATTATTAATCTGCAGAGGAAGTAAATAAAATGTGAATATCCAGACTGATATTTCTTTTCCACATGTGGACTGTGGACTGTTTTGCTTATCCTTTAGTTGTGTGAAAATGGCAGGACTATTTAGTTTCCATATTGAAAAAATGGAATATAAGAATTAGGCATACTTAAGCTAAATGTCTGTCTCCCTTAGAGATGGATCTAAAGGAAAGATTTTTCAAGGTACAAATGGCAGTGAGTTGTAAACTGTTCTCTGAGTGAAAGTCATAGGACATTCAATGCTTGTATACGATTTGTATACTGAAACATCTTCTCATTAGGATATAATATATCATAGAATCATAAAATATTAAGCTTGAAAGGGACTTCAAGAGATCATCTAGTTGAAACCTCTGCTCAAACCAGGACCATCCCTAACTAGATAACAGGGCTGTGAGAAGCTTTGGTCCCTGATTCAATCTGGTGGAGATTCAGCCCAATTCAGTGGCTGAATCTCTGAATCTGAATCAAATCAGAGGACCCTTTAATCTCTCTGAATCAAATTGGAACCCTTCAAATCGATTTGGATAGATTCAGAAAGATTCAGAGATTTGGACATAGAGGCAGCTTTAAATGTTTTTGCTACATACCTCTAAGTAGCAGGGACTTCTGCATGCTGCGATGCTGGAGCACATGGAGTATCCCACAGGAGCACAGAGTGCTCCCCAGCGCGTTCAGTAGCAGACCTGGAAGTGGACCAGAAGCACTTCTGGTCCACTTCCAGGTCCACCGGGGAGCACACCAGGGGGCCTCCCTTCCCCCTCCTGGCTCAGCAACTGGTGCTTTCTCGGTCTGGGGGAGGCACCTGGGGTACCCCTGTGGCCAATCACTGAGCTGGAGGGGGTATCCAGCACGCTTCCTGGAAGACCTGGAAGTGGACCAGAAATAATACTTCCAGTCCACTAGCAGGTTCACCACTGAGCACGTTGGGGGCACCCCTGCACTCCGTGGGATGCTCCATGCATGCCAACGTTGCAGCGATTATAAGCCACGCCTGCTACTTCAAGGTATTTAGAAAAAACATTTAAAGCTGTGTCTATGTCTGAATCACTGAGTCTCTGAATTAGTATTGAATCTTCAGATTTGGATTCAGCTGAATTAAATTGGGGACAGTGATCTGAATCAACAAATCAAATCACTGTCCCTGAT
>NW_017728886.1:142636010-142722356 GCF_001723895.1 Crocodylus porosus
CCATCCTATTCTCATCCGCCCACCTCTGTAACCTGTAAGTCTTCCCTCCTCCAGACTAAATAACTCCAGTTTCATCAGCCTCTCCTCAGAAGTCCTATTCCCCAGGCCCCTAACTATTTTTGTTGCCCTTTGCTAGACTCTCTCTAATTTGTCCACAGCCTTTCTGTGGTGGGGGGCCCAAAACTGGGCACAGTACTCCAGATGTGGCCTCATCAGTGCTGAATATAGAAGAATAAACACTTCCATCAATCTGCTGGTAATGCTCCTATTAATGCAGCCCAATATGCCATCAGCCTTCTTGGCAACAAGGGCACACTGTTAGCTTATTGTCCACTATAACCCCAAGGTCCTTTTCTGCAGAGCTGCTGATAAGCCATTCAGTCCCCAGCCTCTACCAGTGCATGGCATTATTATATCCTAAGTTCAGGACTTTACACTTGTCCTTATTGAACTTCATGAGATTTCTTTTAGTCTAGTCCCCCCATTTGTCTAGGCCTCTGTGAATCCTAGTCCTACACTCCAGCATATGTACTGCTTCATCCAGCTGAGTGTCATCTGCAAACTTGCTGAGGGTGCTCTCCATCCATCCAGCTAAACATATCGAAGAACACTTCCATAGGACCAAACCCTGGGGCACTCAACTTGATACCGGCTGCCAACTAGACATCGAGCCATTGATTACTACCCTTTGAGCCCAATGATCCAGCCAGTGTTTTGTTCATCTTACAGTCCAGTCATCCAACTTGTACTTCCTTGGCTTGCTTCCAGAGATGTTATGGGGACCATATCAAAAGGTAGATGTCATCTTCCTGGACTTTAAGAATGACTTTGACAGTGTTTCCCACCACCTTCTGTTTAAAAAATGAGGCATTGATACCTACACAGTCAGATGGGTGGAAAATTGACTAGATGGTCACACCCAGAGAGTGTTGGTGGATGGCTCATTTTCGACCTGGAGGGATGTGGGCATTGCAGTTCCCCAGGGCTCGGTCCTTGGGCCTGTACTGTTCAACATCTTTATCAGCGATCTGGATGTGGGTGTGGAAAGCATGCTGTCCAAATTTGCTGATGATACCAAGATGTGGGCCAAGGTAGGCATGCTGGAGGGGAGGGACAGAATCCAGTCAGATCTAGACAGGTTACAGAGGTGGGCAGATGAGAATAGGATGGAAATGAATGCAGAGAAGTGCAGGGTACTGCATCTAGGGAGAAGGAACCAGCAACACACCTATAGGCTGGGGAATACTCTTCTTGTCAGCACAGCGGCAGAAAGAGATCTTGGAGTCACTGTCGACTCCAGGATGAACATGAGCCACTAATGTGAGGAAGTGGTCAGTAAGGCTAACTGCACCTAGTTGTGCATCTACACATGCATCACAAGCAGGTCTAGGGAGGTGATCTTTTCCCTCTATGCGGCATTGGTCAGATCACAGTTGGAGTACTGCGTCCAGTTCTGGGTGCCGCACTGCAAAAGGGAAGTGGCTAGCATTGAGAGGGTCCAGAGAAGGGCCACTCACATGGTCAAGGGGAGCAGGTCAGGCCCTATGAAGAGAGGCTGAAGGGCCTGAACCTATTCAGCTTCCACAAAAGAAAGCTGAGAGGGGATCTGGTGGCTGTTTAGTAACTCACTAGGAGAGACCAGCAGAAATTCGGTGAGGCTCTGTTCCCCTGGGCACCACTGGGGGTTACTACCAATAACGGCCACAAATTGTTAGAGAGCAGGTTCAGGCTGGACATTAGGAGACATTACTTTACAGTTAGGGCTGCCAGGCTCTGGAATGGGCTCCCAAGTGAGGTGGTGCTCTTTCCTACCTTGGGGGTCTTCAAGAGGAGGCTGGACAGATATTTGGCTGGGGTGCTATGACCTGCCCGGGACAGGGGGTCAGACCTGATGATCTGTTTAGGTCCCTTCTGACCTTAAGCACTATGAAACTATGAAAAGCTTTGCCGAAGTCAAGGTAGCTGGCCAGTATGATGATCCACTGCTCTCCATGCATCCACAGAACAAGTCGTCTTGTCATAGAAGACAGTCAGGTTGCTCAGGCATGACTTGCCCTAAGTGAATCCATGCTGACTGTTCCTAATCACTTTCTTCTCCTCTTTGGGCATTTATACACATAAATTTGTCTGCTCCAACACGCCGGGAATATGGCTGGTGCGCAAGCTGGTATGCCCAATGCTGTGTCACATACATTTGGATAATTACTACAAAATGCACGAGTGCTGAGAAAATGGTGGTGGTGCACTTTTGAACTAAAACACCTTCGATGTGTTTTAGTTCAAAAGTGTGCTGCTGCCATTTTCTTAGCACTGACATGCATTTCGCTGCTTATATAAATGTACGTGTTGCAGCGCTGGACACTTTTAAAAGTGCCTGGCACTGCAGCACAGGCATGTGTGCAAATGCCCCAAGTGCTTAGAAAGGGATTCCTTTAGGACCTACTCCATGATTTTTCTGAGGACTGAAGTGAGTCTGACCAATTTGTCATTCCCCAGATCTTCCTTCTTCCCTTTCTTAAAAATGGGCACTATACTTGCCCTTTTCCAATTGTCTGGGACCTTGCCGGATTACCATGAGTTTTTAGAGATAATAGTCAGCAGCTCTGCAATCACATCAGCCAACTCCCTCAGCGCCCTCAGGTATGTTGCTTCCAGTCCTATGGACTTGTACACATCCAGCTTTTCTAAATAGTCCGTAACCTGTTCCTTTGCCACAGTTGGCTGCTCACTTCCTCTGCAAACTGTGCTGCCCAGTGCAGTAGTCCAGGAGATGACCTTGCCTGTGAATACTGAGGTAAAAAGACATTGAGTAAATACTTCAGCCTTTTTTGCATCACATGTCAGTAGGTTGCCTCCCACATTCAGTAAAAGACCAGACTTCCCCTGATATTCCTCTTGTTCCCAGCATATTTGTTGCTGACACCTCTGCCGACTATCTGCACCACGAGAAGGTGACAGCCTCCTCTGATCTTCTGTTCTTCCCCCTTTCTGCACAGAGTAGAGCAGAGGGGGGTTGTCTTGGACTTGACTTCTTCATCATACTGGCCAGCCACTATGCTGATGTGCCAGGGGAACACGGGCTGTGTGTTGCAGAGGACCAGAACAAAGTAAATGTGTCTCAATGTGAGAAGAAAACTGATATACCATGACTCCCTGAGTCATGCACTGGGCTTCCACAACTATATATGTATGGGGCTGTGACAAAGCCATAATTCAGACCTCATTTAATTTGCACTGCAGTGCTACAACCCTCCATTATGCAGTTGGTCTTTGTATAAACTTAGACAGAACACCGTCTACCCAAGACTTTCAAAGCACTATGTAGGCACAAAAGTAGCATACCTGGGAGTTGGGTAGACACAGGAGAAAATGGAGGCACTAAAAAATGACAAAGCCAAGATTATACAAGAACACTGTAGCAAAGTCATTAATGAAACGTAGTTGTCCTGTATTATAATACAAGTCTCTCATTGCATAACATGTATTCTGTCAAGCAGACACCCAAAAATGTGCTCCATTTCTTGTTTGCATTGTTGTTGTTAACAGACAAATAATCAGTGATACTTTAAACTAATTGTCCTATTTAGCCTTATAGATTCACACCTGAATGCACTAGCTGAATATTTGGTTGTGATGCTAAATTTACAGTGATGAGAAAATCTTTCTGTCTCCAAAAATAAAATGACTTTACGCTTTTTATGGCTTTCAACTCTGGAGAGCTTTGGATTTTCATTCCTGATCACTGAAGTGTATACACTAGGTAATAAAATCTTTTTTTTTTAAATTTCTCCTGGTCTTTCCCCTCATCTATAGGTATAACAGAGAGAATGCTTAATACCCAATACTTGATTTAACAAGTTTGGGAATGGCATCATAACTCTGTTGTTATACTTTTTAGCAACTAAATGTTGATGCCCTAACTAAAACTCATCTATAATATATGCTGTTTATGCAACACTGTATTAATAATGAAGAAAGAGACTGCAGTAAAAATGACAAAGACCTGTCAAGTATTGAAAAACTAGTTAAAAAGTCCTGGTCTCAGTCTTGGCTCAGTCTTGCTATTAAAAGCAATGAAATCCTTTTTTATTCCAGGCGTTGGAGGATCTCTCCTGCACTGATAGATTAAAAACTGGCTAAATGATAGATTACTTGTAAGTGATGACATCAGCCTGGGAGGTTCTAGTGTTATTGCATGCTATCCTATTCAATTATATTCAATGCAGTTCAATAATAGTGCATTCAGTCTTGCAGACAAAGATGTAACAAGATCTGGGGTCTGGAAGCTGAAACTAGAGAAATTCAGGCTAGAATATGAGTAAAATTAGCCATTGGGGTGGCTTACCTAAGGAAGTAATAGATTCTCTGTTACTTTAATTCTTTAAACCAATGTCTTTGGGCACGTCTACATGTTGCCCTACATTGCCATAGCAACACACTATGTCACTGCACAGTGTGCTACAGTAATGTAGTGATCACATGAGTCTACACGTGATCAGCAGCTTCTTTGCTGTAAGGGTACGCTTCCCCATTTTAGTGCACCGCTACAGCAAAGTAGTAGCAAAAAGTAACTGTGAGCCACACGCGCAGCACAGTGTGGGTGGTGACTGTGCCATGCTTTAGTACTTCCAAAAGGAAGTACTAAAGCTCAGTGCCTTAGCAACATTGCTGTACAGCGACATGTAGACATGCTCTTTGTGAAATCTATGCTATAGTTAAATTAAACATTATGGGTTTGATATAAGAATTACTGAGCGAAATTCTGTAGGCCCATAAATGTTGGAGACTGGATGACCTAAAATGATCCCTTCTGGTCTTAATAGCTATAAATCCCATGGCGATATAAAACTGTTGGCTTAAGGATGTAGATAAAGAAATGGTGAAAAAAGGGCCAAGGGGGGACAGATTTAAGGAAGACAAAAGAAAGGAAAGGGGATCTAATGTAAGGGAGGGTAAGATATCATTGAAAATGGAGATAAATGTTTAAGAGAAAAGAGAAGAGAATGTAGTCAGTCTACCCAATATAAAAGAACAAAATATTGAAGGGAAAGATAGATAGTAGGAAACAAGTGGTTTGGGAAAGTGCTGAGGATGGGCAAAATCCTGAAAGAGAAAAAAATATTTTAAAGAGAAAAGCAGTGCACAAAGGGAATGGCCTTAAGGACAAACCAGACTTGCAGAGCATAATACCTGCCTCCCTCATACAGGAGAAATGAGGATTAGTTAATGTTTGCACAGCACTTAAAGCCTGGAGGTAAAAAAGAGTTACTTAAGTGCTAAATATTGTTATAATTCCTTAGAAAGATTATTGACTGAAGAAAAACAAACACTGAAAAAGACAGGGAAAATACACTAAGCTACATAACAGAAGGAAGGGAAACAGAAAAGAAAATGAAGAGCAAACAAAAGAAAAATAATTGGCCAAATGCATCCAACTCCATTAAGTCACTACTGAGTGACTTTGACCCAGTAAGCTTAAGCTCTCTCCTTTATAGATATATGTTTATGTAATGAAATATACATACATATTTCATTTAAAATGTTAGGGGATAGGGATACGCAGGTAGATTGGGCTTGGGGAATGGGTTTGTGATTATAAAGGGTTTGATAAAGCTGTGTGATGCACAGAAGTACCAATATTTAATCATTTCTTCAAGTTTTAAAGTATAAACCTTATTCCCTCCCAGTATTTTGAATATTTATCCCATGCATTGAAAATCACACCATGAACAAAAGTATTTTCTGTGGATATGATATCTTGAACCAGGGGTGGGCAAAATACAGTCTGGCCCACAGTGGGTCCCTCAGCCTGGCGTGGCCCAGGCACCATCCAACCCATGGAACATCCTGCCGCCCCCAAGCACAAAGCAGGGCTGGGGCGGATCCATGGCTGGACTCCATTGCTATGCAGCCTGGGCAACAACAGCTTCTTCTTCTGCCGCTAACCCTAACCCCATGAAGCCTGGCAGGCACCCAGCACCGGGCTAGACCTGGACGCACAGCCTTGGCCCCGGGCTGCCTCATGCCCACTCTGGACATGCCCACCCACAAAGAGTGGCTTCTGTCCAGCTGCTGCTGGGCGTGGGGGAAAAGTGGCATCTCCCCCTCACCAGTGCTGGGCCCTTCTTGCTGCAGGCTCCCAGAGCACACACCCAGGCTGCCCTGCAGTTCCTCTCCACTGCTGTCACCACCGCCACCAGCACCACCTCTGGGCTGCCCAGCAGGGCAGTAGTGGCAGTAGGACAGAGTGGCAGGGAACCCCTGGAATAGGCTCCAGGTGCCCACAGCAAGAAAGACCCAGCAGTGGTGAAGAGAAGGCGGCCACTTTTCCCCCACATCCAGCAGGAGCTTCTGCCCAGGTGTCACCACTGTTCATCATGGGCGGGTGGGCCTGGAGCAGGCGTACGGCAGGCCAGGGGTGGACCAGATTTGGGGCATGAGTCCTGGTTGGTCCAGAGTGGGCATGGAGTGGGCTGGGGCCATGTGCTCATTCCTGCTGGGCACTGGTGGTGGTGGTGGTGGCAGGAAGGAGCTGCAGGGTGCGTTGGCTCTGGGCTGTTGCAGTGGGGATGGAGTGCTGTCCCCAAAACCACCTATGTGGCCCACAGTCACAAATAATTGCCCACCCCTGTCTTAAACAATAACAACAAAGAGGAGAAAATTGTGGCCTGCCTGGAAGGCTATCAAACCTGGGCTGAACTTTATTTCCTCAATCCAGTCACATGACAGGACTAAAAAACACAGGTATTCTAGTCCCATGCAAAGGCATAAATAGTAATTTTGGTTCCTAGGCAGGAACACAAGGGTGAAAGGGGAGCCAATGCCAGAGGGCAGGAGCAAGAAGTGTGCCAAGTTCTGGTGCTCATGACCTCTCTAAATCATTTGTTCCACCTTACTCATGTTCAGGGGCAGCACCAGTCTCTCCCCAGTGGGACAGGTGGGCCAGGTCTGGGCAGGCCAGGGCTGGGCACACCACACCTCCGCGGGCAAGAATGGGGCAAGCTCAGGTACGTGGGGCGGGCAGGCAGTAGTGGTGGTACTGGGAAGGGTGGCTATAGGGTGGGGGTTAAGGTGAATTTGGGGATGGCTAGAGCCCCCCAGCACTGCTCCTGCTTATGCTACTGGTCACATGGCAGTAGTTATAAGTGTTTATTAGTCTAATGACTACTATTATACATTTTGTATTTTGTTTTCTTTTTTTGTTTTGGAAGTTAAATATCACCATCTTTCCCCTTCTCAGTTTGCTTTATGAGCATATGACCACATCCAGTTATGTTACCCAGTCATGTTCTATCAGTTATCAGCTGTTCAGTACTTGAGTTCTGCAATCCAGAACTTTTTTTCCTTTATTTTTATTTTTTTTCCTCCCCCCAGCCCCATAATTCTGATCAACAATGAGGTGGTTATGTATATTTGTGTCAGTGCATGGAGAAACAGAAAGTCAGCATCATTCCTAGTTTTGTTTAGATATTCTCTGATCCTCCTGTAGGACTAATTCTTAGAATGAACTTACTACAGATGGAATAGTAATTGCTATCCACTGTGTCTGATAAATAGCCCTTCTCCTCTTTGCAAGGATGTTGCTTTTTTTCCCTGCTGGAATTCCTGTCATGTGGTTCCTCTGTAAACACTTCAGGGTTAATTGTCTTAGATTCAGAAGCTTGCTAGATCTTGGCCTTAATATTTTCACTTAGCCTATTACTCTCTGAAGTGGTGATCCTAATAAAGCATTTTTAAGTTGCATTGTTATATTCCAGTCATGCAAATTATTGGATCCGTTGAATCCTCAGAGATTTTTTATTATTGGATTTTTGCACTGAGTTTTCTGCTAACCCAACTGGTTCTACACAGAAGGTACCTGATGCAGTGTCCTTGAACTATCAAAGGGACATACCAAAATAAACCTTTCATGAACCATGGGCCATTATCTGTTATTAAATCAACAGGACTCCAGTAATGACCAAACTGTAGTTTACAGCATGTTGCTATATCACTATTTAATTTGTTTTGTTGAACCTTAATTTATATTATAAAAATGAAACGGGAAAAAAATACCCAAAGGAACATTAATACAAAAATAGGAGAGCATATTCCTATGAACTTCCATGGAGCAGCAGGCTTACACCCAGAGCAAGCAGGAATCATGTATGGTCTCATCACTGGGATCTTTCTCATTACATTCAATTTCTTTTTATATTGTATGTCGCATTGGCATGTTTTCTCTCTAGTATTGTACTTTAACATGCATAGCTCACATGCATATCCTACTTTTCTATGATCCTTGGAGAACTTTCCAAAAAAGTCAGACACTTGGCTGGCATGGTTTAGCTGGGATACTCCTGCTCTAAGTCAGGGGCTGGACTAAATGACCTTATAAGGTCCTTTCCAGCCATTCTTTCATATGATTCCAGGATCTGTTCAGAATGTTACACAGAAAGAACAGAGTGGAAGGGAGGAGGGGAATAACAGAAATAGGATAAAATATAATTGTACTAAATTTTACTTTGGGCATTTTTACACATGTTCCTAACACAGTGCCAAGCACTTTTAATTAGCGAGCCATGCTAATTAAAATGCCTGGCACTTCACCAGGAGCCAGTGTATTAGTAATGCAGCACATGTCAGCACTGAGAAAATGGCAGTGGTGTGCTTTAAATTAAAGCACATTGAACATGCTTTAGTTCAAAGCAAAGCTGCCACCATTTGCTCAGCACTGACATGCACTGCACCACTGATACATGTGATGCACAAGGCTGCCAGAGCGTGTTGATTTACATGCTCCAGAAGACTTGATTGAGTCTGCTCCAATGTGCTGGATTTCCAGTGCATCAGAGCAGACTCGCCGCATGTGTGTAAGTGCCCTTAGATATTAATCACCAATTATTTCTGCTATAAGAGGGGATTTCAATATTGTGAATGACTGAGAAAGAGAAATGCGCATGTTACTTGCTGATCACAGCGTGGCTATGAGCCATCAATTTAATGTGCTTGTGAACAAAAATGTAGCAGGTTCAATTCTTTCAATGTGTATGTTATATATAAAGTTTCTTTAAATATATATATACATACTATTATATCATAAATATAATACTGTGCATCATATATGCGTACTATATCATATATCCATCATATATATCATATATGTGTATTTATGTAATTCATATATTATATAAATACAATAATTAGAGGTGAACTGATAAGGATTTTCTTGGCTGATGCTAATAGATAATTATTAACCAGCCATATCAGCCAATACCAATTTGATAACCGATTTACAGGAATGCAGCTAAGCAGCATGGAGAGCAGTTCCCTGCAGGCAAGCGTGTGGAGGGGAAGGGGTATATGGGAGGGAAGGGATGTCCAGGACAGACTAAAGCCCCCGTGGTGAGGGAGGGAGTAAGGCAGGGACTCAGGGCACCGCCCAGCCAGGGTAGTGAATGGAGGCATGGCTGGGAGTGGGACAGAGGCACAGGTGGCTTTTCGGGAGATCAGCATCCCAATGCTTAAAAAATGGTGGTAGGGTCACTTGAACTAAAACTCGTCAAATGAGCTTTAGTTCAAGTGCAGCCACCACCATTTTTAAGCGTGGGGACACTTTTAACTAGAGTGGAGCTGAGCAGAGCTCCTCGCCCCCACCCCAGCCCTGGGTTCCATTCACTGCTCCCTGCCCCAGCCCCAGGTCCAATTCACCATCCTGGCTGGAC
Organism: Crocodylus porosus; assembly: GCF_001723895.1. NCBI lineage: Eukaryota > Metazoa > Chordata > Crocodylia > Crocodylidae > Crocodylus > Crocodylus porosus. The sequence goes on from NW_017728886.1 coordinate 142,645,715, forward strand.
AGCACCCCCAGCCCTTGCCCCAGTCCTTCTCTTATTGTGGGGGCTTCAATCTTCCCCACTCCCTTTCCCTCCACAGACTTACCTGCAAGGAGCTGCTCTCCACGCTGCCCGGCTGCATTCTTGGCCTCGTCCATGCATGCGCTGTGCACATGCACACAGTGTCCAGGGGCCCCAGTCAGAAGGCATAATTAATTATATTTATGGGTGAACATTATTGGCTACACTGGCCAAAAAAGCCGATAGACGATAAAGTTAGTTTTCCTTTTATCTCTATCAATCTGATTTGCAATGGATATATTGATGCACCTCTAATAATAATGATATAATAAATAATTACATGTATTAATTATATAGTAAATAATTATATATGCATAATTATTTTATTTAAAGATTACAACTATATATGTGCAATTACTATATATGTGTAATCATTTTATTTTAATGATATATGAATAATCTTTAAAATAAAATAATTCCACATACGTACAATATAATACATATATACATATATATGATTACATGTGTAAATGTTTTATATGTAGTGCAATTATACATACATACACACATACATACATACCTACACACACACACACGTGTGTGTGTGTGTGTGTGTGTGTGTGTGTGTGTGTGTGTGTAAAATCAAAAAAGGTACTCGTGCAAATGCATTTGGAATACTGTTTATGGTCCTGATCACTCTGGTTCAGGAGAGATCAGTTGGAAGACCTGTTTGGATGATGAAGGAATGGAAAGCCTATTTTATGAGAAGAGCTTGACTTGTTTAACCTAGAAAAATCAAGACTTAGAGGTGATATATGATCAATCTCTACACATACATTGTGGGAGAGAGAAAAGCTATTTAAGCTTAGAAAAAAGGTTGGCACAAGAACAAAAGGATATATACAAGACAGGAATAAATGTAGTCTGGAAATTAAAAGAAGGTTTCTGACCATCTAAGCAGTGAGTTTTACTCGGTTAATAGGGACCAACAACTTAGAGCCTGATAAATGTATGAACTGGCTTATATGACACAATGCCTGTGCTTTATCAGGGAACTGGACACAGTGACCTAGTTAGTTTTTCCAGTCTCATGCCCTCTTTTGGACATTCTGTTCTAGTACCTCAGGATAGTCACAAAGGCTGAATACAGTCAGTAGTGCCATCATGCTATGTGAATACATTATGTACTAAACCCTGCTCTGTATTCTCAGTCTTTCTGCCTGGACACACCTGAACTTTTTCTATTAACCAGCCATCTAGAATTATTAGGTAATGTTTTTGAAAGGTTGAGCCACTTTGAATTTTTCATTTGAGTTTAACAATTTCTTTTCATAAATGGGTAACATTTGTGTCATTTACTTGAACGCCCTGTTTCTGCAGCTTCCAGGGGAATGTATGGGTAGAATTCTCCTACTTTTAAGTCTGCTACATATTACAATCTGAAGGCATCACAGGCTGATTTCTCCACATTTCCAGGAAAATTTAAAAGCACTGTTGCTTTTTCTTTCCATTCTTCTCTTGGTTCTTTTGAAACTTCAGGTGCTCTGTGTCTGCTATAGACTTTAGCCAACGTTTGAAACTAGGAGCTTTAAGTCAGGCTCTTAAATGTAGATATAGACAGCCAAATGTATGGCCTGATTTAAAAAATCCTGAACACTCAGCTTCTCGTGAGCCTATTTTTAGGTACCCATTCTTGAAAATTGTGGCTTATTGCTTTCCAGATATTCTGTAATGACAGTATAATGACAGAGAGAATAAGCTTGCTTTTTGATCTGCAAGACATGAGCTGAGTCAGAGTGACAAAAAACCTCTGTCACAAGGCAAAGATCTACTTACTGCATTTTCCACAATTAAACAAGGCCACTCAATTGGCATCCCATGGGCCCCTGCTGCCATGCAGCAGGGTAGGACCTCATACCACCAGTGCAGTCCCTGCTACAGGGAGCAAAGGGCCATGCACTGCCAGTGTTTCCTGGATGGTGGTGGCAGGAAATCCCAGGGCGGGCTGTCCCCTGCAGCATATGTCCTGCATGGCGCATGGCCCCCAGTCATTCTGAAGTTGGACAACCCTGATCCAAAATATGGAAACTTAGCCTTCCTATGCTCTGAGAGAGGATAATCTTGCCAAAAAAATTTTTGGTATATATGGAACTTTAGAGATTTTAATGGATTCTTTTTCCCCATTACCCAGCATGGCCAACTAGACAGAACATCTGATGCTGGCTTGAGAAGAGAGAAGTTAATGCTGACCAAGATGCCGGGCTCCAGCAGAAAGAGATGGAGTGATGGGATACATGAATGGTTATCAAAGAGAAGCCAGATGTAATTCAAAACCGTTGACAGCAACTAATTTAAGAACTGGGAAATTTCTAGAGTACTGTGCTATGCAGAGGCATAACCGCACAGCTTCATGCCCAAGTCTACTGAGGCAAGAGCTGCTTTTGCACTCCCCAATAAAGGCAGCACCCAGGGCTGTTGCCTTGGTCCTCCCTCCCAGCCAGTTATGCTACTGGTGTTCTGTGGTTCAATCAGTTCATACCTAGACAGCAGTCTGCTGATCTGTATTCAATTTGAAATGAAGTTATTAGCTGGAAAATCATGCACACAAATAGCTCCAGTGCCACTGATTCATTCTGCTAATGACCTACCTGCTCTCTACTTAATATTTCACATACTTGAGTAAATCTTAACTATCAAGTTAAATAAGAAAATAAAAATTAAATCACAGCCAAAACAGCATAGCATTCACCTTTTATAAATACAAATAAACAATGGGATATGACAGGCTGTACATTTCTAGATAATTATAGGTTGATATTAAACTATATAAAGGCCCAAGGTCAACTGACTTTAACCTTTCAAAAAGTGCAGTGACTGCTATGAAATTCAAATGAGTGGGGTGTTCTACTAGTGATATGAAGTGGACTTTAGACTGGATATAAAAGTGTGGAAAACAACATTACCCAGTTCTCACGCATTATAAACAGGAATATGTCTTTAGTGCAAGCTAAAAAGAAAGCCGTTTACTAATGTGCTTAATTATACTATCTAGAAGAGTATAGTAGAAGTGTACCACTCCATACCATCTATGTGTCACTGAGCATAGATTATCTTTTTGTTTTGTATTTATATGATACTTACTGCAATAGGGGCTTGATCCAGCAGAGCAGGCCCCTCTCTGTTCTGCTTCACTACAAATAATCATAAATACTAACATAATAATAAATCTTATTTTTTTTCCTGGCAATAAGTTTTAAATGAATCCTGAACTCATTATGTTCCCACTGTAAAAAAAAAAATGTGTTAAAAATCTTCCTCTTCATAACTTACTTCTTTTAAATACACAACCACTCAGAACTTAATTTATATTTGATCCCTCTGGAACTAAGCTCATTGAGACTTTTCCTTGAATTCACTGGGCAGTGGATGGGAATTTCACTTTCACCAAATAGTTTTCTCTAGAGTGGTGGCCCTTAATATCAGTGCCCTTTAAAATGACATTTTTAAAAAAGTATCAGCACTGACATCTTGTCCAGTTTCCTGTCAGGTCACATGATTTTAGCCTGGCTGGGGGCCTGAGGATCTAGAAACTCCAACCCACTGACAAGGGTGTAAACCCTTTCTGATTTGCCTCCTTACCTCCTGGGGAAAAGTAACCAATCAGAGCTGCCTCTCCTTGTCTCAAAATATAGATGAGGTTTTGAGTATGGGAAGGGTGCTGGAAAAAAAGGAGCTAGCACTCTTTAAAAAAGGTGAGGGGAGTGGAGGAAGATGATCATCTAGAAGCTCCAGATGGGTTTGCTCTCTCCTGTGAAAAATGTGATAACTTGTTCTCTGCTCTTCCTCTCTCTCCTCTACAATAGCAAAATTAGGAAGAGGCAGAAGGATGGAAGGAATTGTTCCCTTCCTCCACCAACCCAGATGTGGGGAAGGGGTGGTGGTAGCTGCAGGTGGATCAGAGATGTAGCCAGGAGATTGAACTGCTCTGAAAAACTGGAAATTCCATATTATCCGAACAACTGTATCAGAGGCCAGAATTTCCTTACTGAATAAATTTGGGAGAACTGGTAACATGACTGACACACACACACACACACACACTGGGATTGGGGTAGAAGGCATTCAAATATCAAATGACACACTAAATAAGTAGATCTCCCAATTTTTGAGGTCAAACAGGATTTTTAAATTTGGAGACCATCATACTGAAGAGGACATCTGCACACCAAGATAAAGAACAATTTAATAATATGCCCATATGTACCATCAGTAAAGGTTCACAAAAGACACATTTACTTTTTTTCCACTTACTGTGCTGAAATATTTAGCATTTCTGCTCTGTTCATTTACTTTATCGGTAAAATGTGCTGGCATTTCCTTTTTCCTTTACATTAAATGAGGTTATTTATGCAAGATAAACTAAAATATATTCAGGACTCAAGAAAACAAAATGCAATACAGACACTCTGGTTACAACTTTTGTTTATGTCTTTCTTTATGGCATCTTTATATCTTTGCACATATGCCATTGTCATAACTCTTGCTTTAGAGCAGCGTTTCCACTGACATTTCTAAACATGAGGCTATTTCAAATTGTAGAAAGTTTTGGAGAAAGTCTACATTTTTAATACTTGTTATTTAATAACCAAAAGAATGTCAAACATAGCTGTTTCCTAGTAACATTTAGAGAAATATATATTTTTTCTATTGATTAAATCTGGATCCACGTTTCTACATGTAAGCCTCCAAACAAAGAAATTTTGGCCCAGGATATTTTTAAGGAAGATGTGACAAGACAGACTGAATAGTTTTTATTTGACAGTGAATCATTAAAAAATGAACCAGATGGTTAAACTTAACAACGGTATTAAAGTGAAATTAGTAAAAGTGTGCCTAGGGCATCATAAAATCTTTTATTTGTTGTTCATCCTCAGTCTTTTCCAATGACTGTGATGGATGATTGCACAGAAGTATCCAAATTAAATTCTGAGTACTGAGCAAATTAATTTACTGTAATATTAATATAAATGTAATTGCTGCTACATTTATTTTTCACAGCGAAAGTACCACCAGAAAATTTCATCCTTTTCCTTACTTTTATGGTGACATTACTCATCTCAGTTGCTATGTGAAGTGTATACCATTGAATAACAGGGTGTGCATCTACACATATGCTTAAACAAATTCATTAGCCTGTTTTAATGTATACTGAAGCATCACTAAAAACCACGGGCATTTATACACGTGATCCAGGAGTGGGCGAAGGTGCTTTAATGAATTATAGCACATTGGCGCAAACTTGATTAATCAAGTCTGCTGGAGCGTGGCAATTGCTGTACTCTAGCAACCTCCTCTCAGAGCTGCTCTAATTAAAGCGCCATCCCATCCACCCCCCAGAGAACATGTAAAAGTGGCTTGAGGTACTAGATTTATGTGCATTAGTTAAAGTACATTCACGCACGTGTAGATGTACTGAGTTCTTTGGTTGGGGACTGTGTGTATGGGAGGGGTAGGGGGAAATGGGATTGTGTTCTTTTTTCAAATGAATTTACACAATCCTGTCCCGAAATAGCTTTCCACTGAGGTACCAATGAGATACAGATATCCTGAGAGTACTGCATTAGATAGAGCATAGGTAAGGTGAAGAACCAGTGTCCTCTGCTCTGCATGTTTAGTCTATAACTTGCTATTACAGAGTACAAGGGAATAGTGGGAATTCTTTTAGAAAGTGGGGTTTAGCACTTGTGGAGTCATGCAATGCATGATCTCACTTCCCCTCCCAAGGATGCCATGTAGAGGGTCTCCACAGGGGCAGTCATGACAGATATGGATGAAGCTAATCACATTACAGTAGAATACCCATAAAGTCCCTAGAAGAACTGCTGCAAGTAGCTCTAAATGCATGACCCTGGCACATCAGAATCACATATTTTCCATTATGCTTCTGCATTCCATACTTACCAAAGTCTACTCAGGAACTGGACTAATGGGAATAAAAACCACTGATCACTGACTGGGGTACAATGCTGAAAAAAGGATGCTAACTCTGACAAATTTTCAGTTACAAAGGAAGCTTTGGAGAAAGCAAATACACTTACACTAAACTTAGACTTAGAAGACTTATTTTTTGGAGGCGCCTAGTACGCTTCAGTCCAATTGACTTCATCAGGAGCTGAAAGGTCCTACAGGGAACTGAACATTTGACACAGTCTAGTTAATAGCATAGTTCACTGTAGCGTGGATATCTGTGTAGGGACAGATCCTTGGGTGGTGCAAATTTTCATTGTTTCATTGAAGCCATTGAAGGAAATCAAGCTATGACAATTTGCATCCTCGAGGATCTCCCAAGTGTAACAATGTTGTGGTGTACCATAATGTGCGCATCTGGTTAAAGTGAACCTCCTACTATGGCAAAACACAGCTTCACCTTAAAAAAGGCTATTTATTATTACTCATTTTATTCTGGTCAGCATACCACTATGCATGACATTACAATAAACACAAATATATGACTGCCCAGCTCATGTTTTACTGCGTTCCCTCCTCCATTCTTTTCTTCTAACGTAATCTTTGCTTTTTTTTGTTGGTTTTTTTATCTTCCATTTTAAAATTCTTTTATATGGTTAGAGCATCTCTTTTCCTCCTCATATAGGTCACATAAACAGCATATTGCTTCCAGGACACCTTGACACTTAAGAAAAAAAAGAAACAGATTGTTTTTGTCTGGATAAAACTTCTCCCCCAAATAAATGGTCAAGGACAAATGTAGATAACCAAATCTAGAATAACAAATCAGGTTTTCAAATATTCTACTCACAAGGGAATGTTACAAATTTATCATCCACAAGACAGTTTTCCCTTCTAGTAAATTGACTATTTTTCCCTAACATATAAAAATGTAAGTTATTACAGAAAAGGAACAAAATCAGAACTAAACAGATTTAAAACTACTTCTATTGAAATGTTAGCAAACTGATGCAAGAATTATTTACAGACCTATCCCACAAATTCCTATGGTGCTATCAGGTGCTTCAATAAATCTTTTTTTATGGTGGCACAAAGGCCAAGCAAACATGTCCATACCCCTTGTTACACTACAAATGCCCAAGATTAGGGACCATGATGTAGGCAGTATCTATTTGTGCCATTTTATTTTGGCAGACATCTGTTAGCTTATGATGGGAGAATGCTGTCAGGACAGAGCTGCCTACACTCTCTAGGCCCCCTCTCCAGTCACCCCTGAAACCTCAAAAGTGCCTGCCTGGATTCCCCCATTTGGGATTTCCTAGGTACCTCTCAACACTCTGGTGCAATCCCAGGGTTGGACAATCAACTGATTGGCAGGACCAGCCGCGGGATCATACTGGAGTATCAAACTCACTCCAGTGTAGTCCAGCAGCTGAGACTGCCAATGAGGTGAATGTCTGACCCTGGGACCACACCAGAACGGTGACACTCTCAGCTGATCAGCAGTCTCAGCCCCAGGACCACATTGTAACTAGCTTTCCCCACTTACGGAGACACACCCCAGATATTTTCTGGGATGCGTCTTCACAAGGAGGGAACACATTGTCCTTTTTCCTGCAGGATCAATCGGAAATATAAAGGAGGGCATGGGGTTCACAGCACGTCTTAATTTGGCTATGTCTATTTATACCCTAGGGCATTTACAACACCAGCTTTAGTTATATTTAATCTGCAATTAATTTATCACTGCCTGGAATGTCTTTCCTGTAGGGAATGATTTCAAAGTTAAGTCACAGCAAGTATTCTATACATCTTTAGGCACATTTGACCCCACAGTTAATTTCCAATTTTCCAAATCACAACATTTTGAGTAAAAGAGCTTTGAAACTTTTGATGTCTGATGTTTCCTCTTTTATGAGTCAAAATTATGTTTTCTTTTGAAAGTTGAGTAAATTTAGATTAAGAACTGTGTGTGTGTGTGTGTGTGTGTGTGTGTGACAGACAGACAGACAGACAGACAGGGGGATAAGATTGAAATCTTTTAAATAATAATAATGAAACTTTGAGCCTGACCTGAATTGAATTTTTAATTAAACTCTTTGGACCTCAATGTTTTATTACAGTTTGGAACAGGAAAAATTTTCAATGCTTCAAAGTTGAAATGGGAGCATTTTCCCACCCACTTCTACCTTTTGTATAGCTAATCACTTCCTTGGAAGGTTCACTAGCCACTTTATTTTTAAAACAGTTCTCTTGAAAAAATATAGGAAATCTGGCTGGTTTAAAACTGCTTTATAGGCAGGGGAGTAGAGAGCATACAAAATGAATAATTCATCATAAAAGTCATTTTGAGCATTTTGACTGTGATTAAACAAGAATAACATATGCATCATGGTGACAAATACAAACTTTAGAGGGATGATCCAAGTATTTATTTCGTTTTTTTATTTTTGTTCCCATTTCACTGTCAGCTGCATTCAGACCAAGATAAAGGAGATGGCTCCCTTAAGTACATCCTTTCTGGAGATGGAGCTGGAGATCTTTTCATTATCAATGAAAACACTGGAGACATACAGGCTACAAAGAGACTAGACAGGGAAGAAAAGCCTGTTTATATACTTCGGGCCCAGGCAATAAACAGGAAGACTGGAAAACCAGTGGAACCAGAGTCTGAATTCATCATTAAGATCCATGACATCAATGACAATGAGCCAATGTTTACAAAGGATGTTTACAATGCCAGCGTTCCAGAAATGTCAGATGTCGGTAGGTGCCAGTTCAAGAAATATCAGCAATGTCTGGTCTGGGGTCTTCTTGGGGAGTTGATCCAGGGACCAATACAGAAAAGTGCTAAGGGCAGATAACCACTGTTTACTTTGTTTTGTAGAGTCTCAGCACCTTGGAGAGTCTGATCCTGAATATATATACTAGACTTTGAACAAAAGACTTAGTGGTTTTTATCTATACTTATTTGTAGATGAAGACAGAAACAAACTGAAAAAGTGAATGAGAAAGAAGCAAGCCTGAACCACTCTGAACAGAAAGGCATCACACCTCTGCTCCTACATGATTCAGCAATGTGTTGTTAAATTCCTTTCTCATTCACTGATTTTTCTATTCTTAAAAGAATGTTCACCAAAATCTGTTCAAGTTGGTCAAAACCTCTTCATTTGACTTAAATGTGCATTGGATCATGCCCTTAGAATCAATCAGTAAAAGAAAAAAAAAATAACACTCAGATTTCAAAAGAATAATTTAAAATCTTCCGTTTCGTGTCTTGGAGGGCCTTTGCCAGAGAGTTTCATAGATTCAGATTCCTTTGGTTCTGAGGAGGTTCATTTCTGATTTCTGCCAGAAAGAGTTGGGAAGTGGAATTGTATGTATCATGTTTCTAAACAGAGACAATGTCCAGTGAAATAAATCTTTAATTCAACAGTATGAGAAAAGAAATTAAAATGAACCTCCAACAGTAAGCAAATCAAGGCTATGGGGTGTATTTTCTCAGCACAGTTATGGAAATTATCATATGAATTAAATCTCACTCATTAAAGTGAGCCCCCACCCCTAACATTTTACTTTATGACATTGTTGTCAGAGATGCAGCCCACAGGCTGGATCCAGTCCACACAGTCATTTTCCTTGGCCAGCAGGAGTCCCAGAGGCACCAGGAATTTAGGGGCCAGGCTAGCAGGGGTGAGGTTTACCACTGAATTCACAGGTTCAGATGGGCACTTGTTTCAGTGGCGGAGAGGGGCTTGCCATTCACCCTGGCACCCCGCTGGACCAGTGGAGCCAGCTCAGAAGATTCTTTGCAGTACAGATCCAGTCCGGTAAAATTTGTTTTGCAACCTGAATTCAGATTTCTAACAACTCCAGAGGCTGAAGGTATTCAGGTCACTGGGCTTTGGTTCATTTCTGTATTTCATGGAAACAGAATCTGACACTTCTATCAATCGGTAGACTCTATATGAGCCCAGTAGTAGTACGAGTACTTTCTGTAAAGTACCAGCCTGATGTCAATGTAAATTGAGGATTGAGCAAAGCAGCTTGTATAAAATATGAACCTCCCTTAATATTTGACCCAAATTTGAATGGAATGTGAACTGAACATTTTGAGTCCAGTTTTAAACTGTGGGCACTTTTATCTGTGCTTCAACCCATTCTGGTTAGAACCCGTTGGAGCAAACGTGATTGATCAAGTCTGCTGGAGTGTTCTAATTGGAACGCTCCAGCGTGCTGCGGTGCCTCGTGCATTCAGCATCCACATTTCAAAACGGTGGCAGGGACACTAACTAAAGTTGGTCTAGCAAGCTTCAGTTAAAGTGCCCCCACTGCCATTTTGAAATGCAGGACACTGAATACACAAGACCCTGCGGGTGTTTTAATTAGAGCGGCTCCTGAAAGATGCTCTAATTAAAACACCCCCACTTCTAGAGAACATGTATAGGTGCCCTGTGTTTTTTAGTCTTCACTGTTCCATATTGCCTTCCTCCCAGGTTCCTGCTAGGACTAAAAAGAGAAGTGTCAAAGTATCACAACTGAAGGCAGGTTCATCTCCAGCACAGTTTTATAAACCCAAGGTTGTGATAAACACCGAAACTCTGATCCTTCTGAGATTTCATCAGCACTCGCTTAAAAAGCTCATTCTAGACTTCTGGTAGATTACCAGTAGAGAAACTATAGTTCTTTGCTTCATGAGAGATGCAATGCTTGGGGGCTGCCTCTTCCTGCTCCCTGTGAAAATATCCAGGGAAGGGCACCTTGAAAGGTCAGGTGCAGTTTTTCCAAATTCTTTAATTAAGGGCACAGGGTTTGTTACCAGAACTCTAGCCCCAAAGCTCTGTAGGGCTTTACCACTAGGGCTCTACATAGAAACCTGGTCATTTAGTTCTTAGAATTTTCCAGTCACCTATTTCTGAGATTCCCTACAAAAGGCATTTCCAATTGCACACAAAGAGGATTTCTGAATGGCCCATATCCCAGTACTGCTCTTATTTGTGAATTTACATTGCCATAGTCACAGTATGTTTGGATTCATTGGTTTCTATGCAATAGTCAAGCATACAAGCAACTGGACAGATATACAGTGCTGTGCTGGCCACTGTATACTGACAAAATGCTATAGGGTGGGGTTTTTTTTATCATTTCAGGTACATTTGTTGTGCAAGTCACTGCAACCGATGCTGATGATCCTACTTACGGGAACAGTGCTAAAGTTGTCTACAGCATTCTCCAGGGACAACCATATTTCTCAGTTGAGTCTGAGACAGGTCAGAAGACCTTATCTGTCATTCTTTGACAATGTCTGTAATTTAAAATGACATGCTAAGCCAAGCTAAGACATATTAGACTAAAACTTCAAAGGGATAACATTTTACTCGGTGCAAATCTGACAAACCCAATAGAGTGATACATCTGTAAACATGACACCTACATTATTTTAATTTTAACTTCAAATCCTAATAAATATAATTAGAACTAAATATGAACCACTTTTCAGTCACTTTCAACAAGCAGTGGGCACACAGAATTTGTGAAGGCTTAAATTAGACCAAATATTATGGCTTTTATGGGGAAAGGAGAAAGGTTGGGAGGGGGGAAAAGTTTGCAGTACCCATAGATCTTTATAATAGCTGAATTAAGATGAAGGATCTTTTTTCTTCTGCTGCTGCTTCTGTTTCTTTAAAATGTGTTGAAATGTGTTACAATTTTTTTTTTGTTCAGCAGCATTACATAATTTTAACTGCAATCTTCTGAAGGATATCTTAATTTAGAATAGCAATAGAAAAGGTCAAATTCTTTAGCCAAGCCCATTCAGAATAAGATTACATTTAGGAACCTACACTTTTCCAGTTGTGTTCCTGGAACAGTCGCAAATCAGATACTGTAGCTGATTTTATTTTTCAAAACTTGGGAATTTGTCTATGTAAAACTTAAGAAGCCTGGTTGATTTTATGAAATAGCTGTAGTATGTAATGTCTTGGCTTTTGTGAAATCTAACATCTTAGGTCAGGGCTTTATTACATATTTCCCAGACCAGGGACAAGAGAAACTGCTTCTTTTTAATTTCTCTGGATGGATCTTATAGAGTGGAATTTTTGCCAAGGTAGACTAAATATATCAGACATTCAATAGTACTGAGCCTAACAGATTCAGGTAAAGGTGGAGGAAGAGGTAATGGGAATGTCCTTAATGGTGCAATTTGCTAAAATTAAAGGAAGCTGGTAGGAGGGGAAAAAGAAGACGCCACGCTTTAAAAATAGAGGACTGACTTGGAGAATTCAGATTTTACACAGGGGACCTGGAATTTTGAAAAACAAAAACTATTAACCCAGGTTCTATAAAACCTTCCAGAACAGTAAGAAAAATGTAGCAGGAAATGGCGTATAGGTATTTGATTGTTTTGTGCAGATTCACATATTATATGTGCTAGCTAAAGTAAAGAGTGATTGGGTTACAAGCCCATGTCCCTGAAAAAGTGAACCCAAAGCCAGAATGCCTACAAGTTGGAGATCTAGGAGAGTTTGCAATAGTTTCAGGGCCACAGAAATTGATTGTGGGGTCTCAGGTCTCAAAATTGGGTACATTTTGAAAGAGTGCCTAGTTCTCAAGTCAGAGGTACCCCATCATAGGAAGTCTAGAAGTAGGTTCACACAGCACTTTGTGAGCATGTAAATCCTGACAATGACGAGTTGTTTCTGAGATGATAGGAGGCTGTGAGCAAAACCTCTTTTGAAGCACAGGGTGCTGGCTACTTCAAGAGACTGGATTCTTTTCTTGGTAGACCAGTGGTTTTCAGCCAAAGTGATAATAAAGATGATGGAGCTGGAAACTGAGTTAAAACAATCTTCTTTGCAGCGGGAATGTTTGGGGAAGCAGGGGTAGGGGATGAGAGAGGGCAATACAGCAAAAGATGCCACTGACGTTAATGGCAGAACTCCTAGTGTGATATCTTGCTCTATTGGGAACAGTAGAGATTTTGCCACCAATTTCAGTGTTGCCAGGATTTGACCCCTAATGGCTGCAAAGAGTTGAATATCTGGCCTTAAAAGACCAGAGAAAAATGCAAACATTTTTCTTCATTATTAATGTAGATTGTTACATTTCGGTGGGAGTTAGACTTCTAACTTGCATTTTTAGCCTTTTCCTGAAAAAAACATTTAGCAAGAATGTTTCAATCAGTGTATAAATAGAAAAAATATATACAATATACATGCACACAAATAGTATGGTTGGGTGCCCACTGCTTTATTAATTAATATCCCTTCTTCCATGTAATGTTGGTGTACTGCCTTTTAATGATGCCTTGCTGAAGTGAGCTTGTTTTTGCCATGTCTGTCAAAATGAAAAGTTGATGGGGGGGCAAAAATTGGAGCACCTTTTAATGAGAGACAACTCTTCTTCCAGTTCAGTGAGAAACTTAAACAAAACTAAAAGGGGTAAACAATGATATAAAAACAGTGCATACAAATAGCTTAAACATCTTTCTTGGGATGCCATTAATATCGTGGCTGTCACACAGGCAGCAGCCTGAGATACAATATGACAAGCCTGTAATTTAATGTGCCATCTTATAAGAGTAAATGTTTGCACTGGGCAAAGTTTACTCATTACATGGAGACTGTTTTTAATTTTTTTAAGTGTTTCTGTCAAAGTCAGTACACTACAAGTGATGTTTGTTTTCTTTATTCTCATATAACTAGGCATTATCAAAACTGCTTTGCTGAACATGGATCGAGAAAACAGGGAGCAATACCAAGTGGTCATCCAGGCCAAGGATATGGGTGGACAAATGGGAGGATTATCAGGGACCACCACAGTGAACATCACGCTGACTGATGTCAATGACAATCCACCTCGCTTCCCACAGAGTATGGAGCATTTCGTTCCTAAGGCTTTACAGGAGCATAATCATAAGTTGATGCTTTTCAGTCCAGTTATTACCTCTGCTGTCCAAAACTGTGAACCTACTGAGTAGCAGGGCTTCCACAGAGAAAGAAGCATGACACTACTATTTAATTCTAGGGAATGGAAAACATTACTTCTTGTAATATTTACACCTGTTTCAGAGTAATGAGATGTTCATTAATGTACAGTCCTAAATGCTATTAATTAGTCCCTCCTATATAACCTTTATTAGTCTGTGTCTGTAATTATTTAAGGGACATTTTTTGCTCTGCTTTTATGTCTGTGTTTTTAAATATACTCATTTAAAGAGTTCATATTTAGCCCTGGAGTAACCCTACTGAAATCAGTGCTTGCACCAGGGATTCATTTTCCTTACTGGGCTTTCCTGTGTTCATTGCATGCACACACACATTATTACTGCCTACTTTCCTTCCCCAGCCTAAGGTCAACTAGTAAGTATTTGTGTGAAATTTAAAGAAATCACACAAGACCTCTTAGAAGCAACCATCCTTTCTACTATTGACTGATCATGACCATAAGATGATTCAAAAGCTATTCATCCTGTTTTTTATTCTTCTCTAACCACTGCTTTTTGTATCAAGGGAAGAAGCAGTTTTTAGAGAAAATAATTCCAGATCCTATCAGACAAAACTGGAAGCTTTGAATATTAAGCCACCAAAATATATTGTTGGAAGTAACTTACCATTAAGTCCCAACATTCACCCTTAGTTGTAGGCAAGCAGCTCCCTTCTAAATGAATAGGACTTAAGTTGAGATGTAAGAACTTGCCCCAGTGATTTAATTACATATCTCTGGGCATTAGTATCTCTTACTGTTAATGTTCATGTAACTAGGCATTATCAAAACTGCTGAAACTCCTGAAGCAGCTGTTTTATGAGGGGCAAAGAATGAAATACAGCACACTAATCATAAGCAGTTTGGTTGGATTTTGCTATAATGCCACAAAGTGACATTGGCCATTGGCATGTCTGTCTATTTTGTTCCTCTTTTGACAATCTAGAGGTTTTTTGTATTCCATCTTAATCTGGCCAAATGGGATCCCAGATGCTGCCCAGAAAGAGCCATAAGTTTTTGTCATGGCATAGTGGAAATTTGTCAAGAAATAAATTAATTTTAGTTTGTTGTTATAAAACTAAGACATAGGACAAGGTTTATTTTTCACTAAAGTCTTGTCAATATAGCAGCTTCTTAAATCTACTGCTCAAAATATTGCTGCTGTCTGTAGGTGGCAAAGAAATTCAGTATTTATATGTGGCCTCCAAAATAGCATCATTCTGGTAAAGTAAAGTTGCCTTCTCATTTCTTGTAGGCACATATCAATTCAAAACACCTGAGTCTGCCTTACCTGACTCACCGATTGGTAAGATAAAAGCTAACGATGCTGATGTGGGTGAAAATGCCAAGATTGAATATAGCATTACCGAGGGGGATGGATCAGACATGTTTGGGATCATCACTGACAAAGACACACAGGAAGGAATTATAACTGTCAAAAAGGTATGCATTTTAATAAACTTTGGTGGTGTTTGGTGTTTATAAACCTTTACTGGGCTATAACAAGCCTTATACAATATATAGTCTATACTAGATATTGCATGGCTGTCATTTGCACATGACTTGCAAGGAATTTCCTCCACATACCTTGTACAAAGCCTCTTTTACTCGGCAAGGATTTCACCTCACCTTGTTCCCACATACAGCATATATACTTTGAATGGGGGTTAGGTGGAGGCATATAGTCCGTGGAGAAGAATAGGCTTCAAAATATATAAATAATTTTTACTTCTTGAACATGTTCATAACAATGACGGGAGACATGCCCTTCAGCTCTGGATCCCATCTTTAATGTGGGTATAAAAAGATTGGCTCTGCTTATTTGAAGGCACTGTGTTAACCAATAACCTGATTTGCTGCTCTGCTTTCTGCTCCCTGTCCTGTCTACCACTGTGCTGCCTGTCCCGTTACCAATCTGCTGGGTGTAACACACAGAGGCTTCTTGGGCCTCTTGTGGCATGCATAGAGCAAGTTGGCTATCCCTACTCCCTCACTAGTGTCCCTGTGTCCTGTATAATTTTTTACCTGCTAAAAATTATTTTTTGAACCTTCAGAAGGTGTTAATTATATATTCAATAGCATCTCCAAGCAAACAGACAAATACTTGTAGGTTGTATTTATAATGGAGCCCATCAGTGTACATTTGCTGTTTTTTTTAAATCACGGTGCCTTATTAGATCACAGTAGGCATCATCTACTAGCTTGCACTTTGGCTGTCAAAAAGGGTTTTAAGAAATCTTGTTTACAGTGCGTTATCAGGCAAGCTCGATAAGGTTACAGATATCAACGTCCGTCAGTTCAAGTTTAGTCAACATGAAATAGACACTGTGTAGATTTTCAAAACATGCACTTTGCTTGTTGATATCAGTACAACACCCATCATTATTTGTTCTTTAAGAAATGCCTTCTAGGGTACAATCATGATATCACTCTATTTCTGTTCATGTTATTTGTCTGCTTCTGACACCAACTTTGCTGTCACTGTTGCTGTGGTGACTGCTGCCTGCCTAAGTTGCTCAAAGTATGCTTGTATGCTCAATCCAAAAAGTTGCTCCTTCTTTCCTTACAAAAGGGCATGAGGATCATTTGATGTAGTCATACTCTATCACAACACAATACTTTAATGGTTACCTCCCCTCTAACTTACTTTGGACACTATGACAATATTTGTTTTCAAGAATGGATATCTCATAACTAAAAAAGTATCTCCTGTAATGACACAATCCTTCATTCTGGGGCCTAGAGGACTAAGGGCAAATGGGGCAGGCAATAAATATGTTGAGACTATTCCAACCACAGAAAATGGTATGCCTTAACTACACTAATGTGATCAACCATCCAGACTAGGGGTCAGCTCTGTTCTAGACCCAGGGCTCCCCGCCAACCCCAAGTCAGTTCCAGACCTGGGTTGTCCAGGGCAGGGGCTGACAATCATCTGATTGTAGGCCTCAGCCCTAGGACAGCCCTGGGTCCTGCTGTGCTACATATTCAATTTATGGAGCCATATAAACAAGTCACAAATAAGTTCTGAATATCTTTGTGGGTGGTTTGCCATTTTATTATGCTGTAACTTGGCCACACGTAGCATTTTTTCTATTTATGGCACACCAAATTATTTATGTTTACCACCTAAATCACATGATAACTGTAATGTGTGCCAGTGGCCTCAGGGACATATATAACCCTTAGGCCTTATCTGGCCCACAGAGCCGCTGGATCCAGCCCACAAAGCTGAAGGCTTTTCCTGTGCCTGTGCCCATGTTTGTGTTGGGGTCATGCACATTTGTCTTCTGGATTTGTTTTGGAAATACCTTGACAGTTGGCAAAATCTGGTACACTGCCAGTGAAGCCATTTGCTCAGTATAAGCCACATTAGTAGATGTCCTCTCTTGTAAATTCAAGTTCCCTATTACAGTCGGGGCAACTTTTTTGGCAGGCATGTCACAGACTAGCCCTGCACTCTCCCTGTGTGCCTCTCCAGTCTCCTTTCCATGCCCAATCTGCTGCTGTAGTTTTTTGCTCCTTGCCTAATCTTCTGTTTTGCTGTCTGCTTCCTGCAATCCACTTCTTGCCTGATTTGCTGCTCTGCTTTCTGCTCCCTGTCCTATCTGCCACTGTGCTGCCTGTCCCCTTGCCAATCTGCTGGGTGCAACACACAGAGGCTTCCTGGGCCTCTTGTGGCATGCGTAGAGCAAGCTGGCCACCCCTATTCCCTCAGCATCAGGATAATCTTATCTATGCCAATCCTCCCTATCTTATTTATTAGGGGTTCCTATTAGCTCACAAAGACCCCTCCAACACATCACCAGTTCATTTGGCATGTCAAGATGCTACTTAAATTAGTTTTAAATGGTCAGTCCCCAGAAACTTCTCACTGATTAGTGTCTTGCAACTCATTTACTTTCCAAGGCTTTAGATTTTGAAAAGAAAAGGCTGTATACTCTGAAAGTGGAAGCTACCAATACTCATGTAGAACCACGATTCCTCTACTTGGGGCCATTCAAGGACTCTGCTACAGTTAGAATTTTGGTGGAGGATGTGGACGAGCCACCAGTGTTCAGCAGACCAGCATACATAATAGAAGTTAAAGAAGATGCTCAGATAAACAGCGTTATAGGAACAGTGTCAGCTCAAGATCCTGATGGTGCCAAGAATCCTGTCAAGTAAGCATACACCATTTCAGCTCATACTCTTATCTTTCTCATGCTTTATTTTTGTCTATATTCAGGCACCTGCACACAACCCCCCTCCATTGTCTTTAACAATGAAATCATTTTTAGATACATGCATATATGCTTATGTATTGCATAAGTTAAATATATACACAAGAGTGTTTGTGCATGTGTATTATACAAGTTGATTTGCATTTCAAATATTTTTGCATTTAGCATTATTTCATTACTCTATAGACATTAAGTACATTAGTTAGTGCATGGAAAAGCTTTAAAAAATACCGGCGTCACATTTCCCAGTTTTAAGATGGAAGAACTGATTTTTTAAAAGATAACTGCTATGTTTACCAACTTAGATATATGTATACACCTACTGACTCTGATCTCATTGGGACTGGTATAACTCCACTGACTTCAATGGAATTACTCACTGGTGCAAATGAGAGTACAATCCAGCTCACAGACTTTGTAAATTATGTATGTCACTAGGCACTTATCTATTCTTAAAGGCAATTTGAAGTTCCGAGTAATTAAAGCCGAGTCCCTGTTTTAAATGACTTCACAAGTGATATGCAGGAATATAAACAACCCTGCTGTGTTGTGTAGATCTTTCTAAGAAAAGCCCTGTATAGTAAGAAAAAAAACCCAAAAGAAACAAACAAAAGAAACCTGCTTGATTACTCCAGGTTTTTGGAGCAGCACAGGTAAAAAATTTAGAATAAATGAATCACTTTAATCAATGCATTACAACAGACCAAGAATTAGGAAAAGGAAATGAGAAATATGCTATGTAGTTACTTGCTGTAGTAAGAAATTATCAGCAGTATAAAAATAAAGTAATGCTTGATTTTACAGAATTTTTGGGTGGGAGCACTGAAAGCTTGCCTAAAATATGGAGAAATGAGGCTAAAAAAGAGGAAGGTTGAAAAAAGACAGAGTATATAAAATAAAAGCTTACCTTTAATACTTTCCTCTTCACCAACTATCTTCCACTAAGGTATCTCAAGGTGTTTTAGAGAAAACAAGTGTTAACATCAAATCCCACCATATGAAATAGGTAAATATTTTCATTGCTATTTCACTGATACTAAACTCTTCTGGCAGAGACCACACCCTTGTACAGCACAGTGCTGTCCTGGTCCATCAACTAGATCTTCTAAGTGTTCTTACAATAAAATAACAAATACTGTAATAGAAGTAGAGTAAAATAATAACCTAGTGTCAGATTACAATAATCTAATGTCAAGATGGCTTCCTTTTCTTTATTTTAACTATGAAAATAGTTTTCTGCCATAGACCATATACTACAATTTCTTCTAAGAACAAGATGACAAAGCAAAACCAGAAAACAAACACTCTACAAAAAAATAATCTTTCTTCAGTTAACTGTATGATGATGGAATGGTATTGAATAGTGCTCATGTCGTGTATCACACTAATTGACATGCTGGCATAGCTAATTGGTATTTTTTATAAAGACTTGATTGGATTTTGTATTTTGACCAAAGCCATGTAAACCAACTTATGATATCACCCTTACATAACAGATGGAACACAACCTATACTAAGGAAATAATCTCATACCAGCAAAGAATCCAGTCCTGGTGATATTATATTCAAATATGACAGTGAGTAGTAATTTTAAAGGGAACCACTTAAAATTACAGAGTGGTTGACAGTGGTTAGTATGATTTAGCAGGGAAAGGAACAAGAGGGAAGAAAGGAAGCCAAGTAAGGAACCAATGAGATGTAGGTCTCCAACAAAATGGATTCTTAAATGGGCTTTTATGGTGCTTCTCTCTTGGGCATCTCCCAGCATTAGGAGGACAGGTAGAGGCTACGTCTTCTTGACAGGGTGATTTTTTTCCATTACACTTGTAAATGCTAGATCTGATTTTCACTCTGAGCTTGGGGAATTATGCAATTAGACCATATATGTATGACTTGTCACTTACTGTATATGTATGACATGACATTCACTTGTCAATTTAACTTGACAGTAAGAGATAAAATCTTTAGATACTTAATGGTACCATGAAAACTTTCCATTTTTCTTCTCGAGTGGGGATTTTTCTTTTTAAATAAGCTGAGCCCTAACTCTTGTAGATGGAAGTCACTTTGATCTTCTGTTAAAGAATCCTTTACAATATCATTATGAAATTACATTATGAACAATTCACAAATATGTCCCTTCCTGACCCACAAATCTCCTTGACTTGTGGTTGCATTAAACAGCAGGCTGCTGAATATTGCAATGCATGAATGGAGAAGGTTAAGACGTAGACTTTGCTGAAATATCTGCCATAGCCATGAGTGAATTGATCACCAGTTACATATCAGTGAAGCTGCATTTCTTCAGTCCAGACCTTACAGAAAAGGTTTATTAACTGTAAAATAGCAGTAAGAAAGGGTACATTATACAGCTGATAGGTGTATAGATAAACAAATATAAAAAAAACAGCTCACATAAATATAGTGATGAATAGTTATCCAATTGTGATAGTGAAAAAAAAAATCTTGTGAAATGCTTGCATTTAATATAAACAGAGGAAATATTTTGAATCTCTGAATCTTTTCCCACATTAAAAAAAAAGAAAAGAAAAATTATGCTTCTTTTGGCAATATTATATTGTGTATTAGATCCTTTTGAACTATCTAGTTGGCTTGTTTTGCTGCGTTAATTCCTCAGTGGCATAATGTAGTTCATCATTCATTGGAACTACCTCCCTGCTGTGATTTGATTTATCTACAGAATCCCAAAAGAAAATGATCTTCAAGCAAATGTAAGACTTAATTTTGTTTGTGTATTTTACTGACGACATACTTGCATGTATTAACTTCTCTTTCTTATATTCTGTGCAGAAAGAGATATATATATATATATTATTAACTTCCTAGTTTCTCAATTTCACAGGGTTGGAAAGGGATAAAGTCCAGAATACTGACATATATGCACCAGTAATTTCATTAAAGAAATGTAAAAATGAGTTTGATGTTGTCTGCTTAATTCTTGGTAGGCTATCCATTAAGTCAGAATCGCCATTAGTTCAACATAATTAGCAGGTCTTGATGAAAAGAGACTTGGGATTATATAAATGGAGAGACAGAAATTACAATGTATCTTATTAAAATTATTCTTCTAGGCCAGGGTTAATAATATAATTAGAATATGCTTTTAACTGTACTCTGGAATATGAAAAAACAAAATTAATACTGCATCAAGATTCTGTTCACTTGTATTGCTTTATTGAGTTTAACTTTGTGCTGTACAGATGACCTAATGTTTACAGAGACACATGACAACTTGCATTCTTAAATAATAAATATTTTTAACAAGGAAACTTCAATGTTATAGCTGTGATAAGGTTTAAAAAAGCTCAAGGAAAGGGTGATTCATCACATGCAGAATTAAATTGTGAGACTTTTCCAGAGTAAATGACCATGGCATCTCAAGGCACTATCTCCCCAATTCAACAACCCCTAATTTTAACCATAAGCAATCACATGATAAATATATATATATAATAATGGACTATTAAAGCTAGACACATACCTAAATAGCTTGCTGTGTAAAGGCATAAGTGTTACTAGAGCTGACTGGAAAAGAGAAATTCAATTTCATTGAAGAGGCTGATATTCCAAATTTGGCTTTGTTCCAACCAGGAATGAAAAATCTAAGCTTCCAAAGCTTAGAAATTCCAAAACATTTCAGATAAAAGACTTAGCATGTTCCCGAGTGTAAGTCAAAGGGTTTTCATAAAACTTTTGAACTGTGACAATATTCCATTTTTCTGATGGAAAACTGCTGAGTGGAAAAGTTTGAAGCAATTCTACAACTACGTACTACACACTCTCCTGCACCGAGCTAGGGAACACAGTGGCACTCTCAAAAGCAAGTACTGTATTTTACGGTGTACAAGTGTACGAATTATAAGTCAACACCATATTTTCGCTCAAAAACATTAGGATTTTCATAGATCCCGTGTATAAGTTAACCCTGCCTAGCTGGGGTGGGGGGTGTGGAAGGAAGGTGGCTGGGTACTGTGACAGCAGGAGAAGGTGGCAGGAAAGGCGTGTGAGGTGCTGGAAGCCCAGACAAGCTTGTGAGAGAGTTGGATAGGGCACTTCCAAGCTTGGGCAACACCTGCCCCCTGGCAGCCTGCCCAACCCGGTCCAGTGGGTGTTGCCACCGTGGGAGAAAGGACTGCCCTCTCCTGCAGCTCATAGGGTGTACAGACCAGTGACAGCTCATCTTCTGGCAATGGGACAGGCAAGCTGGCTCTGCCAAGAGCATGATTGAGCCCCTCACCACTTCTGCCTTCATACGGCTCCTGCAGCCCACAGTGCCTGGCACCATCTGGGAAGTGGCCCCCTTGTTCCATGGCCAGCACGGGATGTCAGGCAGGGCAGGGGGGCAGCTAGCAGTGTTGGGCATTAGCAGGGGGGAGGCGGGTGCTGTCTGGGCTTTCAGCACCTCATATGCCATCCCTGCTGCCATCTCCTGCCACTCCTTCCCTGAACACTGCCCATGGAGCAAGACAGCCCCTTCCCAGGCAGTGCCAGGCGTTCTGTGGGCTGCAGGAGCCGCTGAAGGCATAAGTGATGAGGGCCCAATCCTGTTTTGGTGGAGCCTGTTTGCCTCTCTTGTGGCTGGGCAGTGAGGTGCTGGCAGGCTAGGCAGCCCCGGAGCTGCTGGGGGGGTGGAGGTCAGTCCTTCCCTCTGCAGTGGCAGCGCCCCCCAGGCCTTGTGCTGCCCGAGGCCCCAGGGGCCCTATCCAATTTCCCCAGAGCCCTCCAGCACACCACCTCCCCATGTGGTAGGATGCTGGCACAGGGTCCAGCTGAAATATTGATACAGTGTTGAGGTGGAAATATAAGGGTATATTTTTTGCAGTTCAACCCTCAACTTACACACTGTGAAATATGGTATGATTATGCCACTAACTTGCTCCTGGAATTGAAGAGGCATTTCTGTGATTGCTCAGGTAACAGTAACCATATAATGGACTGTCAAATCAGCCACCAGGGAACAAGGGGAAAGAGGGGGTATGCTTTAGTTTACTTACAGCTGGCTGTTTTTACCTTAATCTGGCCTATACGTTTAAATATCCGTTTCACCTTTTTTTCAAGAATTGGAATGTAATAATCACTGCATGGTTTTTGGCTTGGACTCAAAAGATAAGGCAAGCTAAAAATCAGATGTGTATTAAACAGCAGATCAAGAGATAGGTCTACATTATCTTTTTCCATGATAAAAAATTACCAAATAGTAAATCATGCACAAGTTCATGCGAGTGTCAGACTATTTTTGGCTTTTCAGACTCAGTATAAGCCATGAGGCAACAACTTTTCCCCTCAGACTCACATGGTTGAACTGGACTCTTTCATTCTGCTCTTTCTTTGTGTTTGGATTTTCTGCTGAGATAAATGAGAAGTTCACACATCAGCTGGACTGGCACCTTGAACATGTCCTGAGTAATGGGCAGCAAGCACCTAGTTAAGCTACCCTAGGAATAGAGCAGAAATTAAATCAAGGCAGTTCCTCCTTTTACCTTTGCTCTCTCAGGGAAGTAATCTTCAGTCATATTTCTGGTGCAGCTTTCTTCCCTCAGCATGTGGGCTCCACCAGGCACTGCTTTTTCCTCTCCTTACCAACTCTCCAGCATAGGAACACAGCAGTGGTTGCTTCTCCTCCACATTGTTATGACCTGCAAGGAAATCACAGAGGAGAGTAAGCAAAGCCTTATGTATGCTCCAGACATGCAGATTAGCTCACAATTAAACCCAGAGCAAGAATCTAATTCTTCTCTCTCAATACGGGAAGAGTATTTACACCCTATCTTTATTATGTGGCAATTCTATTTTAGCAATGTATAGAGTTAAGTAACCACATTTGAATCTTGTTATCAAAACTCCTTCCAAGAATTGGAGCTATTTGGCTTTAAAGTTCAGATTTAGCTCAGCATAAGAGAGAGAGAGAGGTCAGATAAGAAATAAAAATCCATATTTAGATTCTGAGGTTCCTCAAACCTTATTAGTGTTCAGATCCATCTCTAGATATTATGAAGCAGAGAAGAACAAGTTAAATTACACTTTAATATGCTACAACACACTTTTACATAGTATTAGCCATGGAGCGATAAATCAGCTATACTGATCTCAGTTTTGTGCGTTTTTTTTTTATTTTACTTTTCCAAAACCCAATACCACTGGGGTGAAAGAAAAATTGCACCTGAGCTGCCAAATTTTATATCAAAACAGATTGGGCAGAGCTGAGATATCAAACCATGAGAAGAGGGATTTGTAATGGGAAACTCAACTCAGCCTTAAAATAAATGTCATATCTTTCAAGATGCAGACTCCACATTTTTCACTAAAAGGCAAATCTTTGATGCTTCTCAAAAGTATGTAAATTATGCAGCAATTCATTTATTCAGTAACAGCGCCCCACCTTCTAAATCAAACCCTCCAATATGTCATTACTCAACAGCGCAGAACAGAGTTCTTTGTAGGAATATATCAAGATGCCAAAGTCTGTACTAAAAATTAGGCAACTGACTTACTAGCTGTATGTTGTTTAGTCTTAGGAAATTGTTTAAAAACAGATATTAAACTGAAAACTCTTTTCTAAACACTATCTCTGTATTTTCAGGTATTCTGTAGATCGGCATACTGATATGGACAGAGTATTCAACATCAATTCTGGAAACGGTTCAATATTTACTTCAAAACCCCTCGACCGGGAAACAGTGCTGTGGCACAACATTACAATAATAGCAGCAGAGATCAGTAAGTCAAACCTAAATACCACCACTATTCCTGATGTAATGAATTTAGGCTTCTGCCTGAGAGTGTGTAAAGGATGGCTGGTAAGATGTCAGGCTATATGGATGGACCTGCTCAATACTAATCAAGAAGGGGAAACACTGAAAAAGATGCTCTGTGTTTTTCTTTTTTCTAGGCTCACAATTTACAAAGAGATTATTTTCATATCTAAACAGGAAGAAACTTGACACTATTGTGTTTCCAAATCAATCAGACAGGAAAAATGCTCCTAGCTGTTGTTTAATTAGGATACAATATGCTGACTTAAAATGTTGTATACAGCACACAAGTCACAAATGGCTAAATCCAACCGTATTGTGCAGCTTGGGAATTTTCAAGTACAGTGAAGTAGAGTTAGGTACCCAAATTAAATTAAAAATCAGTGGGAATTAGGTATCTAACTCCCTTAATCTCCTTTGAAATTCCCAGCCATGGCTAATAAAACATTGCTTTCCTTCCTAATTTACAAGCACACTTAGGAGTCCACCTGATGATGAAATTAGTTGTTTTAGGAGCAATATATCCCAGAAGATATACAAGGCTTATGTTAGTTAGGTATCATCAACAAAAAATCCCCTCTAATTACATATTAACTACAACAGAGACCTCTCTCATCTTCATTTCGAGGCATGCTGAAAACACTGGCATGAGTGGGTGCAGTTCTAATAATTTCTTTGGCCTTGCCTCCCCCTATATTGGGTTGGATATGATTTTGTGGCATAGTACAATGGATATATTAGGGTAATATGTTATAAAAATGTTCAATAGTTTGGATGCTGGTAGAGAGTCTCAGGGCACTCCTTTTTAAAAACTTGGTATGAGATAATTCTAGGTCCTATTTTCTCATAGGTATGTGGAAGGTGTGTGGATATACAGCAGGTCATTCAACCCTTAAGATACAAAAGAAGATAATGAATTCTCCACTCTTTCTCTTCTTTATTCTGTATCAGGCCTCTTTTAAAATGAAAATTACCTGATATAACACAGCTTGACTATCGTAGTGGGATAGGATACTAAAGGATAGTCATGAGCTGAAATTTACATAAAACAGTGCTTACAGAAATCTTGCAGGATACAAAATACTTTTGCCAGTTGAGCCTCCCTATTCATATTCCTTTTGAATCTTCTGAAGTTCTCCCACAGTGGTCTGCTGTGGCCGAATTGTTTGTTGTAGACTCAAATACTCTGCATAAGAAAGAACTTAAAAAAAAACACAACTAAAAATATTTTGAAAAAGTGGGAAATATACCTTTTGTAAAAATGTAGGTTGTGTAGGAACTGAATTACTACACAGTACAGAAATTCTTAGAGTAGCTCAATAACAATTTATCCCCAACTAAAGTAAATTCAAAATTAAAAAAAGCCTTTGTCTAGACTGAGTTTCCAAGCTGCTAAGTTTACTTCATCATCCGCCTCAAGCAACTTTGTCCTTTTGACTAAATTTTTCCAGTCAAAAGCAAGGCTTTGCCTAGGATAGGATCCATCTTTGCTAGGCTAAATTTTGTATGATAGCAGCAAACGTCTTCACAAGTCACACTTCCAGGCTGGATGGTATCATTGTCCCAGACTAATTTCTGTCATAAGATGACGCATATTTCTTCTGGCCCAAGCTAGGCTAAACTGAACTAAATGAAAGCTTAGCTCTGACCCCCCTCTCCCTTCCACACAAGCTTGAGCAAATCAGCAATTGCTCTCAATGCTGAACCACTCCATTAAATTTTATATGCATGTCATTTTCCTACACTAAAGAAAATATTGAATATTAGAATATGAAAGCACATATCACTGAAGTGTACTGCCTTTAACAATAATAACCATAAAACAGAAAGCTTGTAAATAAAAGCATATTACAATGGTGAATATTGTCATCCACTGGAAACAAAATTGAGAAACAGAGTAATTTTGACAAATATATAAAATAAGCACTAAGGTTACAGTACCTCCAGCCATTCATGAGAGCACTGTAGTGAAGCACAGCATGCCCACTCCATGCATGCTAATGTAATGTAACTGTTGTTTGACATTCACACAGAGTGCACGCAGTATCACCTTCTGGTCCTCAATCTCAGGCTTGTCTACTGGCTCATGCTGGGTGCTACTAACAACAGATACATTTCATTTCTTCAACATATGGTACAGGGTGGAGAGGGAGTGAGTGGCAGCACATGATTCATAATGGTGTCCTAAGTGCTGTATGGAAACAATATAGGCATGCCCAGACTTGGGGCACTTCCATTTTTCAGTGTTTCTCTTGAGACGCTTGCTTTAGGCCTGTTTTTCAAAGCACACCACATACACATCTCCAAGTAAAGTTGGTAGCAGCTTCAGGCTCAGGCTCTGGGCATCTCAATTAATACTCTAAATATCTAAGTTTTTGAAACATCAGACATTAATAACTTATCTGAAGTCACAGAAAAAGGCTACACACAGAGTCAGATTATCTGGGAGAATTCTTCTAAGTGTCTTCACCTGGTAGAAAAACTTACCCAGACCTGTATGTACAGACATTCAAATGCTGAGGCCCTGAAAAGCAGAGAGGTTGCAGTATTGACACTGTAAAACAACATGGAGAGCCTTGTGCACAAAATCTCAGCTTGCTCTGAAGGCTTCCTTAGCGTGCCTGGTGACAGATGTCTTCAGTGCATAGGGCAGCCGACTGGCTGACCCAGACTGCCCATGGTCAGCCTGTGTTTACCTGCAGCATAATATGGAGATCGTGAAGGGGGCATGAGTTGCTCCCTGAGAGGAGCAACATATTGTCTTCCTGGGAGTGAGGGGTGAAGAGAGGTGAAGCTGGAGGACTTTGTACCCTCCTCAGAGAAGCCACAACATATATAGATATTTAACCTCTCAGAAGAAATTCTCCCAGGAGTGGCTGAATTCTGTTTGTCCTCAAGTTATTTTTTTCCTGGGCTAAGTACGGACCATCAAAAAGCCCCAGGCTGTATTGATTCAGCCTTCACAGGTTAATTTAAGCTGATAAACAAGTTCACCAATAAGCAAGTGAACAAACATTCACTTTTTGATTCTGGAAATGTAGCCATATGCCTGCAGTGGATCAGGCCAGAAGCTTTGTGGGGGGGGACACTCTAGAGCACACCTCCTGGGCCAGTCTGGACCACAGCTAGCCCAAGGAGATTCATGGGGGAGGAGCATCCTGGGATGCTGAGGGACTATGAGTTCTGGAGAGGATCTGGGACAAAAATTCAATAAAATAATTTAACCTAAATCAGTTAAGTCTGATACAAGATCTGTCCAGGTTTATCGTAAACTGTTTTAGCCATATTGAAAGCAGTTTACATGCACTGGACTTTTGTTGTGTTACAGATTTGAATCACTAATACCAGTTTATGTAATTTCTGTCCCAAGCCCTGGAGTGGCTATTTTTACACTGGGAAAAAAAATTTGAATATCTATATGCTTGTGGTTTCACTTGGGACAGCAGTGACTCTACCAAGAGAACTTGTATCATTGCAAATAGGACCCACACCTTCCAATTTACAGCTGATCATTCTACCTTCTTAATGGAACTTTGAAGTGCTTTAAATCAAACAAACTCTCTACCCTTGAATTAAAAAGGGCAGGCTGGATTTTGCACTTCAGAAAGAACTTCAAGGCCATGATCAGAAGAAATTTAGGATTTCCATCTGTGACTTGACAGAAACCACATGCGTAACTAAGGAGGGTTGTTTACAGGAAGAGGGAGCTGTCTGCTTCTTGCTGGAGAGCCCAATAACAGTTAAGTGACAGCAAGGAGAAATTAGTCAACTCTTATTCATTAATGGAAATGGTTCTGAGGGAGAAAAGAAAGAGCAATAAGGCTTGAAGTCTGCATAAATATATTGGAGCCTACATTTCCTGCTAGATAGATCCTTAAAAAAGATTTGTTTGTGACTGCAAATGATATATTTTGATGGAAGTTCTCCTATTTACTATACTGATATTTTAGAAGTTTTGGAATCACAGTTAGTTAAACAAAACCCCCCCCCCAAAAACTTGTGTTTGTACCAAAAAACATGTAATATGAGTAGTAACTGCACATTTAAGTTTGACTCTTGGATATTGCCAATTGCACAGATATGAAATTTATATCTTTATTCTTGTGTGGACTTTTGTCTATTCTAGTCTATACCATACATACATTCTGAATAATTAAGTATGGTAAGTTAAAATAAAATCCCAACTCTAGAAAAATTATTCCAGTGAATGATTTTAAATAAATAAAAGCCTCAACAGTTGTTATCTTTTATCCACCACTATTATTAGAATAATTTGGCCTTTGAATATCATTCATGATTTGTTACTAATCAGTAAAAAATAGTAACATGGAGGGTAATTCAAACCTATTAAAGCCAATTTTGAAACTGGAAAGAAACCAATAAAATAATTGTCAGCCTGTAGGTTGTGATGTTGTTTTCACTCAAATAAGTTGTGTTTTGGGACTATTTTTGGTTTTATTTTTAAATTATATACATCAAAAGAATATAAGTCTGTCTTTTTTCAGTTTTAGAAGTCGACTCAAAACCACAATAATTTTCCTAATTGCTTTTACCTACTTTTAAGCAGTAAACTGAATTTCATAAATAGTAGAAACTCAAAACATTTTCAAGTAAACTTTAGTCCATCCTTTTTTTTCCCTGACTTCATAGAACTCCTTTGGGAGAAGTAACTTATTACATGGGGCTTATGTTCTTTCGATGATGCATTTAGTGTCAGCTCTAGAGCAGCAGCAACCAAAGATCAATCCACAAAAGGTCAGAAAGCTTCTCTAATAACAGCAACAGATAATAACTTTTTATGCTTAAAGTGCTTTACCAGTTTGTGTCCACTTCTAGTCATCCTTATTCATACAAGTAGTCCACACACAGGACCTGAATAAATTTACTTAGATGCATAAGTCTGCATAAGATCAACCTCATAGTTTTATTTAAGTCAATAGAGCATCTTGCAGAAGTACTGTATATTTTTTATCTTACAGTAAAGTATTGAAGGACTTAGCCCTTAAATCTATCCTTTTCTTTCCCACAACTCTGTCAGGAAGTGTATTGTTTTTATCCCTTTTTATCATTACAGACAACCCAAAGCAAAGCAGCCGTGTCCCTGTGTTCATTAAGGTTTTGGATGTAAATGACAATGCCCCAGAGTTCGCTATGTTTTACGAGACCTTCGTCTGTGAAAATGCAAAGGCAGAACAGGTGCGTTGATTGTTTGCACTCCATAATAGGAAAAATTAAAAATGGATTCAGTTTAGGCATTATTCTTGCACCACTTCATCAGGAAGCATATTTCGTGCTGTAACGAGCTGTCAGTGTCACAAAATTAAATTAAACAGTGACTGCGTCGTATCTGATTATAGTTAGCATTCTTGTAGCTAATGCAATGCTGTGTTTTACATAGTTAAATGTAATTTCTTTTTGTCCTCTGTCTTGTTATTCCTGATTCACTTCCCTGTCTCTTCCCTTGAGTATGGGATTTTGCATCTATATACCACAGCATTTCCTTCATCTCTTCCTAAGAGCACTTAAAGGTAGCCCCATGCTGTAGTCCTTCAAGTCCTGTTATCTGATGGTTCAAAGCAGCAGCTATTCTAGGAGATTCTGCCACACATTTCCTATTAAATGGAATTTATGTCGATGAATACTCAACTCAACTTTGACTATCTCACCCTTCACTTCTGCAGCTGGTTGTTATTAGGAGTTTTCCACACACTTTGGACAGATGACATTTACATCACAAGTGTGACCCCTTGGATTTCACAGGATTTTCAAAACAAAACTTTCACATCTTCATTCCATTAGAAGACGGAAGGACTAATATAATTACATAATTTTTAGAAACACTGTGAACAGGACACAGAGCCCACTTTTGATTTAAAGGTACTCTGGCAGCATCCTGGATCTTAAAGTGGAAGAAAAAATAATTTTTTGTCCTAAATAAATAAGATATTCTTTAGACTGCTAGAGTAGATGGCCTTAGTGGAAATAAGAATAAGGCCTATAGTTTTCTGTTTTTCTGTTGTTAGATAATTTTGTTGTTGTTTTAGCTGATACAGACCCTAAGTGCTGTTGATAAGGACGACTCATTCGGTGGACACCAGTTTTCATTCTCCCTGGCTTCTGAAGCAGCCAGTAGTTCAAACTTCACGCTACAGGACAATAGAGGTGAATTCCTAGGAAGGTTTTAGTTTATTGTCTGTTTTCAGCTTTCGGACTAGTAGTCCTTTAACACTCCATTTGCATTTTCAGACAACACAGCAGGGATCTTCACCCGAAAAAACAGATATAGCCGGCATGAAATGAGTATGTACCTCCTGCCTGTGGTAATATCAGACAATGACTACCCTATCCAGAGCAGCACAGAAACAGTGACTATCCGAGTGTGTGCCTGTGACCATCGGGGGAAGATGCTGTCATGTAATGCAGAAGCATTAATCCATCCCACTGGACTTAGCACAGGAGCTTTGATTGCCATTCTCCTCTGCATCATTATATTACTAGGTAAGTGACCTAGAGGTGTTTCTTTTATGAGAAGAGAGATTGGAGAAAGGATAAGCATTACATGCCAGAGACACTTTGGGGATTTATTTCTTTCATTGTTATGTAACAGAGAAATAATCTACATTTGTTTTTCTTTCAACAAAGCGACTGAATAATGTAAGGCAGGCTTCTTTGTGTAAATCTCATATCTCTTATTAGACCAACGAAATAGTTGGAAAAATTTTCTTAGCAAGCTGTTGGGTTTAAAAACATTTGTCAGGCTGAGGAAGCATCCACAGCTGATATGTGCTCTTCCTGGATGGAACGAGTAGTAAAGAAGCCAGAGGCTGGTATGCAGGCAAGAAAGCCAGTCAGTGAAGACGTAAATTGAAGAGTCAGTGGGTGAGAGATAGGCTGTGGGAGTTGGAGGTGCGGAAGGGGGATGAATGTAGGAGGTAAATAGTGAAGAGATACCTGGAGACTTGGATGTCAGGCAGGTTATAATGCGTCATAAATTCAATGTCTATATTTAGTCCATGGTTTTTTGTGTTTAGGAGGTTGATGAAGTGAAGTTCATAGGCTTGTTTGTGAAAAGTGTTTTGTAAATTTCCTTCTTGTATAACGTGATCTGAATGTTACCATTCTGAATAATGTAAATGACCATACCAGGTGCAAGGTATTTGCATTAGCATTGGCATTATTTTGGCATATGGGGAGCACTGATATAGATTCACCTCCTTCTGTGCTGGAAGAACATACTGAGTTGGGTCAAATAGTATGCCTTTCAAAAGGATGTGGCTTGCTCTCCTTCCAGAATCAGTAGATACAAAGGGTGGGAGTCCCTAGCTAGTCTTAGGGATATGTTGCACTCAGATCTGGACAGGAGTTTTTTTTATTAAAAAGGGTAATGGTCTGCACAGATATGCACTGCGTGTACTCAGGGTAAATTCCAAAAATGACAGGGAAGCTTGCAATTCACATGGAATTGCAGTCAGCTTTTAAAGCCTGTTGTCTTTGTCTTTAAGGGTTGAAGCCACTTACCACCACAAAAAAGTCCAGTGCTGCAAACCATTTTGCATGAGTTCAGTACAGCTGTGCTCATTAATATCAATCTGACATTAAACGATTTCCTGTTTAGTGTCAATTGGAAATAACTGATTCCCTTTTCTAAGTAGCACTTTACGTCAGTTATTGCTCATGTCGCCATGCAGTGTAAGCAGATTTTCAATTAACAATACTCTATAATTTTCTGATTTCAGTGTTTAGTGGTAGGAAATAGTGCCCAAATTTAGAATCTGAGAAGGTCCAGATTGCTTTTTGGAAACTCACAGATAGTGGCAAAAGTTGATGTAGATATAAGAAGACTGTAGTTTGAGTTTTACACAGCATTTTTATATTTTTAATTGAAATCAAAGCCCTTTGAATAAAACACACTTGATATTAGCTGTTATTCATGAAAGTACCATTTTAGCATTTATTTTTATATGAACATTTTTGTTAACAGGACTATCTAGTATCAGTTCCATGGACAGTCCACATCAAGACCACATCTTCTCTGTGCTCAGATAACTGTATTGGCTCTCACATCTCAGGAACATGTTCAAAACTGGCTTCTCTGTTTTCAAATCCTCTTGGGTTTCCTCCACAAAGATCTGTATCTTTCCTCAAACACCAGCTTCCCCTTCTATAGATTCTGACAGCTCTCCCTAGGATAGGAACTTCCTTTATTCCGTGCTTGTACAATAAACACAGAAAATGTCTAGTTGGGTTAAAACCTTTAGGGAGATAACTAGAAAATGAATAATTCATCATCATCAAGACTGACCCTCCTATTTGTCTTCACTTCATTTACCAAGCCATCACATCTCAGATCACCTCTGAAGATGATTTCCTGACTTTTATCAATTAAAATAGAAGGACACTGCAAGAATAAGAACTTTATGGAAAGCTATGTTTTAGGCACATAAACTTGTCACTGGCTTTAATGGGTACTTTGCATGCACAGGAGCAGACTGCAACAGCCATCCAGCTCTCTATCTATGTAGAATTTGGAAGTTGCCTGCCATAAGAGATTTTTTACAAAAAAAAAAAAAGCTTTGAAATGTTAGAATATACCACAAGGCATCCCATTTAAGTCCAGTAATATTTGTAGGGTCAGGCCTGGAAAAGCATTTTTGGGTGAAAATAAAATAGAATATTTGTTACTACTATTTAACAAGTTATTATGAAGGTAGTCACATAAATCATCATACATATTTTTTTTCCTGTACAGTGTGTAGTACAATGGAGTCCTGATCCATTGCTGGGATTTACAGGAAGTACTGCATAATTACAGTACAGCACCACATTGATCTTGTTAATGCCATTCAGTGGTAAATAGTCATTTATTTTAAGGAAAAAAAAATAACTGGAATCCAGAAAAGAAACCAAAGGCAATGGTATTTTACTTATTAGTTAGCCTAGACCCTGATCTAAAAATCAGTTCTATGAGCATGAACCCTTCTACCCATCTGGAGCTCCAGTGTCATTAATGAAGCTGTACATGGGCGCATGTTTAATGAAGTGCTTTTGGCAGAATCTTGGCTATAAATACAACACCTTCAACAAATAAAAGAAACATCACACTCTTAAAAATTAAGGGGAAGGAAAAAATGGTTAAGAAACCTCACGTGTTTTGATGATTAAATCATCTTTAAAGTTAGATATACGGAACAAAATCCTCAGTTAGTGACAATTGTTTACTTTTGTAAGAATGTTTTTGTTAATAGGACTGTCCAGTAATAACTACATCACAACCACATCTTCCCTGTGCTCAGATAACTCTATGGGCTTCCATCACAGAAACACATTCAAAACTGGCTTCTGCTTCCAGGAACAGAAAGTATTTCATGGAAAAGTAAAGTTTGATATGCAACTTTGCTAACTGTTCATCATAATTCAGGATCTACTAACTATGCCATTAGCACAATTCTGATAGTATTTCAGGTACACAAAATAATTAACACTCAATATCCCAATACTTTTTCTTTTCTGAGGGGTGGGGGATGCTTTTTTATTTTTTAGAGGAGTTCCTATGTAACTCAGGATAAAAATGCAGCTACTGATAAAACACTGCACTGAATGGCTTCCTGTATGCTTGAAATCACCTTTTTTCTCATATGTATCCCACTCCCAGCATGATCATAGGCAGACATGGTACAATCTGAAAATCAATAATTTGAATTTGCAGTTTTGTGGAAAGACTCCTAAAACTTAGAGTTCAAGCAGCACAAGGTTTAATTGACTGATGGGTTACCTTTGACCCCCTTTCCTCTATTTTATTTTTATTTCCAGTTACAGTGGTGTTGTTTGCAGCTCTGAGGCGGCAGCGAAAGAAAGAACCTTTGATTATTTCCAAAGAGGACATCAGAGACAACATTGTCAGTTACAATGATGAAGGTGGCGGAGAAGAAGATACCCAAGCTTTTGATATTGGTACGCTGAGAAACCCTGAAGCCATAGAAGACAATAAATTACGCAGAGACATCGTGCCAGAAACACTTTTTATGCCACGCCGGACTGCAGCAGTACGAGATAACACTGATGTCAGAGATTTCATTAACCAAAGGTTAAAGGAAAATGATATAGACCCCACTGCACCCCCATATGACTCTTTAGCTACCTACGCATATGAAGGTAATGGCTCCGTTGCCGAGTCCCTCAGCTCCTTGGAGTCGGCGACTACAGATGGAGATCAAGACTATGATTATCTCAGCGACTGGGGGCCTCGGTTTAAAAAACTGGCTGATATGTACGGCGCTGTGGACAGTGACAAAGACTCTTAATATGTTGCCTTTTTCATTTCCAGAAACAGCATTGAAATATGTGAAGTGGTTATTTCTTTCTATATATCCACAGCTCTGTGAAAGGATTCTCTATTCTACCAGTTCCAATTGTCTAATGACTGCAGTCTGTGTGGATCAAATGTCAGAAAACTTTTTTCTAGTGTAATTTTATGAGCTTCCAAGAGGCAAGATTTTTATTTTTTAGTTCACCTTATTTACCAAGCCAGTCATACAGGCACAGCAGAAGCAGAGGGAAAAGGCAATTGGAGGAGAGCAATATTTTTACTTGTTCTGCTTATATTGTAAATTAGAGTATATTACTGTTCCATCTCACTTAACCTTTTTACTGTATTCAGATTATACAGTTCAGATGACTGCTCTGTCGATTGTGTATTGCACATCCTAATGTAATGAGGTATTACAGTTTAACCTAAATATTATAGTCAAAAGTAGCACTGATGGAATGAAGGTTTATTATACAACTA
This sequence comes from Crocodylus porosus, assembly GCF_001723895.1. Classification (NCBI taxonomy): domain Eukaryota; kingdom Metazoa; phylum Chordata; order Crocodylia; family Crocodylidae; genus Crocodylus; species Crocodylus porosus. Next base: position 142,681,444 of record NW_017728886.1, read on the forward strand.
GAGTCAGCTGAAAAGACTACAAGGACAAGATGAGAGTAAATCTTATTCATGAGTTTTAAAAGGTCTAATGGCCATTTAAATATAAGCATTTTCTTTGAACCTGCCATTACCCTCAAGCGTAAAACCACAATAACACATTACATATAATTCTCTGTAGACCACTGTGTGTATATTTTTTGACCTAGCATTCATAGGAAAATGCTATATGATCCACAGTGTATGAAATCTATACCTCGGAGGACAGTATTCCTAGGGACTATTTCAGTGCTAACACCATCTTTCAGTGACACCGTGCAAGTCATCTAATCACTTGGGTCTAGATTGTGACTTGGAGTAAGCCTTCACAAGGAACAGAATGTAACTGTGGTGTATCCTAAACTAGGCACAGACTATTTCCCCCTGTACACCTGTGGTGGCCAGGAAGTTAGTGAGATGGAGTCAGACTTCACTCATTCCTCTGCTTGCCCATATGTGTAGGAAGTGAATAACAGCCCTAAGGAGACTGCCATCCTCAGGCTTTGCAAGTACAAAGAAGTAAAGAGGTACCCTGCATCCTTAAGTTCATATATAAAATGATTTGTCAATTCCTTTTTTTGACATCAGTAAGTTGGAAGAATACTGCTTACCTCACAGAGATGTTGCAAGGATTAGATGGACACAGTTTCAAACCTTCTTTAAAGATGGAAAGACCGAAAATATCATCACAGTAAGTCACTGCTAATCATTTTTGTAACTACAAGCCCTGAATGTGGAAATAAATAGAAATCATTCATCATTCCAGTGGTGAGAACAAGAAGGGTTTAGTACACTCTTCTTGCTAACTGTGTCAACCAGTGTTCAAGATTTCAGGAGAGAACATCTGAAACAGACAGTTTCTTCATTTTATGTGCCAAGCCAAGAGAAGCCATTTCTTGTTCAAGGGAAAACAATGATGCTATAGTACTTGGTACAGGCTGATATCTCCCCTTTACAATTCAAGTGCATGATGCTTTTTAGGATGTCAAGGGAAATATGTAACCAGTACTATTTTAATTCAGTTACCTGAAATATTCTATCAAAGGACCATATTACCACTTTAACAAAACTAGTTATTTTTAACATATGAGAAAAAAAAGTGAAGTTTCTCTTTATATATTTAATTGTATCTTAAGGTTTAAATTCCACTCAATAGGGGTTTTTTTCCTTTCCTTGAAACCATAAATAACCATAAATAAACAAACAATAAATAACTCAGTTTGAACAAAAAACAAAAACTTATTCCTTTATTCAACAATATAAAGACCAGACCAAACTTAAAAGTCAGCAAATTAAAAGGGATAAAGGGAAACAAATACCATATAATCTGTGGGACTCATTGCTTCAGGAATGTTAATTATAGGTTTAATGCGATTCTAAAAATAATTAGACATAAGTATAATTTTTTTGGATAAAATATTAAGGAAATAAAGTGAAAAAATATCAGCCTTGGTACATCAAACTGAATACCAACTTGGCATAGAAGGGAATCTCCTCCCAGTTCAATGTGATTACCCAACTGAGAGTTTGAAGCCAAATTTCTACAAATACCCAGGGTCCTGACAATGTCGATAGATGCTTAATGGAATATTCAAACATGCATAAGGTTGAGGAGATCAAAGGCACCTTTATTTCAGATGTCAAAGGAACTTGATATCAAGGAGTTATGTACTTAAATATCTTTGAAGATCTGGACCTTGGTGCCTATGCAACAATCAGAGTTAGAGGACTAGACATTTTGAAAATCCCATTAAGCGCATCTTCTCTTTAACCACCTAAATTCCACTAGAAATCAGGCTTGTTATGCTTTCCCTTAACTAATGTTACATTAGACTCTGTCTGGGGCAGAATGACAAGTTAGATGCATCACTGGCCTGTTCTGGTAAAATAATTACTTCTGTTCTTATAGGCTAAAGCATTAGGTCTGAATTAGTGATATGTAGTAGCGGTTCAGGCTACAATTTTGATTTTTATTGACAGATAGTTTTATCTTGTCGATAAAATGACATAGTAACTAGAGAATGGGCTTCATGCTTGTATAAACATATATAAAACTGTGTCATTTACAGATACCAAAATTATAGTGACAAACTGGGTAAGTCTACATGTGCAATTAATGTAAAATAATAAACTATGGAGGTTATTGCTCCTGCGTATGCCTGGGACTGTAGCATGTTGAGCCAGCTAGAGGGGGGCTCAAGGATTAGCCCGTTAGTCCAGGATTTCTCCCTTCCTGGCTCAATGTGCTGCAAAGGGACTGGCTGGCAGCCAGTGCAGGGCTAGCTGGCAGGCAGCCTGATCAGTGTTTACACATGCACTGCTACGGAATAAAAAACTTGACAGCAGGATAGTACTTGTATTTAGTACAGGATTAATTAGTTTACTCTAGCCTAATTGCCCTGCACATGTAGATACCAAGACATTTACTGTGGAGCTAATTAGTCAATTCCACCCTATATGTTTCATGCAGATGGGCCCACTGAGTAGCAAATAAATTCTTTTAAGAAATTCTCCTGGGGCAGGTGCCTACATACTCACATCTTTTTCTTTTTCCATTCAGTTTATAAGCACTGATTTTTTCCTCAAATGAGATGTACGTAGCATCTCATCTAGCAAAAGGTGTCAAATTCAGTTTTTTCTTTTTCCTTCACAGCTTGGGTTGGCAACTTATGGCCCACAGGCCATATTCAGCCTGTGGAACCTTTGGACCTGGCCCATGGACATGGAGCTTTGGTGGTGGGTGTTGCCTTCTCTGGGCACTCTTTCTGTGCCACAGTATGGAGGAGTGCTGGCCACAGACACTTTCCCTATGCTGCTGGCAAAATAAGTGGCGAGGACAGCATCCTAGCATCTGCCCACCTCTGACCATATCTTGGGTCATTCTGGCCCACAGCCAAAAAAGGTTACCTATGGGTGTCCTGGTACTACATTATCCTTTATCTCTTGTACTACAAAGTGCAATTAAAGAATACCAGTTCTGAGCAACACATATTTAAAGTGCCATATTACAATAAAGAAATTTTGCAGTAATATTTGCACTGCAGCTTGTACTATCAGTGGATGAAAGGACTATGCCAAACTAACTCATGAGCAGAGAAAGACAGTTAGCAGTGTTAGTCTAAAGTAAGGTAGAAGGCAGAGTAGAGATGCACTTTATAGGTGAACTGAATCAGAGATGCATAAGCTTTCATGAGCAAGAGCAAAAGCAACAGCTCACTTTGTACTATCAAGTTTATGCACCTCTGATTCAATGGCCATGTCCACATGAGCACAGCTGGCCACATACCAGACATTCAGTTGTTCTCCATGCTGCAAGGGAGCAGCGCAGAGGGTTTTTTTGACCTGTGGAAAAAGTGGAGTAGCACATGCGGCAGCAGCATGTGCTGCCTAAAGCTGGAGCCTGGCCAGCTGGAGTTACACTCCACTACTGGCCAGGCTTCGCATGGTGGGATTGCTGATGTTGCAGCCCCAGGAGGCCCCCAGGTAAGGCTGCTGGGGCCAGCCCCCTGCCAGCCCCAGTCTCCCCTACCCCACCTGAGGTAACTTGCCATGTGCCAGAGTGCATGTTGCACAGGCATTCCCCATGGACAAATGTCCCCAGGGAACCAAAAATTCACACGTGTCTGCATGCAGCCATTTAGTCTATAGGCTGCATCTCTGCCACATCTTTTATCTTAATTCAGAGACTAGAATGCTAAAATTGTCATTTGTAGACAAATAAGTGGCAGATTTCAGCCTGCAAGCTGGGTTTCTAGGCTGTGTCAAGATAATGGAATACTGCCACAGTCAAACGTGTATCTTTTCAAATGAAAGGAGACTTTGAAACAATACTAGATTCAGCTGAATGAGTTGGTTTGGGTAGTGATAAACTGGATGGTTAATAACAGGAAAGCTACTGAAAGATATAGAGTAGTTTTGTAAGTTTAGGGTGAAGAGAAAATATGGGGTTGTCTACATAGGCAAATTTTCTAGCACAGCTATAGCAGAATTATTATTCTGTGATGGTTACTTCAGTATTATTCTCTCTAGAATACTTCATTCTAGAATAAAAGGGATTATATTCTGAACTGGGGCAATTCTTTAGAAATAAACTGTCAACCTGGGGAGTTACACCAAAATAGCTTCTGCAGAATCATTATTCTTCTACAGCTATTCAGAGAAATTTCTCTCTCTAGATAAGATGACCCAAGGCAGGATCCTGAAGGAACTCAGTGTAGGGCAGTCCCAGTGTCTACTTCAAGCCCCACTAACTCCTTTACGGGAGCGGAGTTCTAGTCCCACATCTAACATTAATTAATATGCTGTCTTACTATGAGGAAACCATTTCTTTCTGAATTTCATCTTCCCTTGCTATAAACTAGGATGAAGTGTACAATTCCTACACTGTAAAGCACTTGGAGACACCCAGATTTTAAGGCAATACATTAACCCCCAAAGTAACATTTTCTAAATTATTCCTAGGAGACAGGCTAAACATGCCCATTTTACTTCTAATTTAGTATAATTTCTTATTTGATTCTATGTATTTTATATTTCTTAAATATGGAAAAAAAATTAAAGGTACGTTTACATCTCCTAATTTTTCAAGCAAAAAGGAGCATCTTAAGGCACAGCATTAGCATCTATAATACCATCACAGAAAAAAATAAATTGGATCTTTATAGCTTCCACGTTGGTAGCTAATATTAAGCAATACGGCAACATTAGATATGGAAATCAGTATGCGTTGGTGTGTCTCTGTGAGAGAGGGGGAGCAAATAATGAGCATTTAAAATTAGGCACATTCTAAATGAGAAACCTCAATGTTTGCTGGGGACAGCAATTCCCCAGTTCCTTGTGGCCTGCTCTAATACTTCCTGAGTTCCTCCTGCAGCCAATTTTCACGAGCAAGACTGAGCCTCCTCATAGTCTTCTTCAAGCAAAATAAGATTCAGTGAAAAGCTCTAGGAAGCAAAGGTCCCACAGCAAAGTAATATAAACTGCTGCAAGTCAGCACTGTAAGTTTTTTTTTTAGTAGTATGTTTTACTTCTATATATTAGTTCCACCTTGATGATGTCTGATCTAGATGGTACCCTATCAGCAGATGATCCAAAGTCTCTGTGGCCTACCATACAACACTGTATCCTGGGTTTGTTTTTGTAAATCAAATAAAGAGACCCAACTAATTAAAAGTTGGGATGAGTGCAAACTGTTTCACAGATTGTGAAATGCAGTTCTCCTTTTAGCCCTTTACAAATTGTGGTGCCACCGCTTCCTCCAGTGAAAGTCAAGGTCACACAGCCTTTTAGTATTTGAAAAGAACAATTTTTCTAAAAAGAGGTCTGTATATATAAACAAGGGAGGCAAAACCATAATTAAAGTCTACAGCTTCATGAGTTATTCTATTAGAAGGGACATACCGTAGCTGGCTCACATGTAAAAATTGATGAAGCAAAGTATCTTGTGTATTTTAATGCCCTTGATTTATGGCCCCTCCCTTGGCAGTTTAATTTAGGCACAGCTGAAACAATGTTGAACTTGTTCATCAGTTTGCAATACCAAACTTACAGTCCAATCTGACATCCTTTGCACATCCAATACTTCCCTTGGTTATTCAGGAAAGCTAGCACTGGATATTTAAGGTGCACATTAGGGATTTGATTTCTTTGTAAAGAAATTGAGGGTAGGGAGTTGCTGGGAGGGGAGCAGGGAAAATGGTTATATTGGGACACATATTGTGTAATCCGTCATATGCTAGGCAGGACCATGGCATTTAAAGCAGCAGGACCATTATATTATGCATAGAGTTGTTAGATTTCATATGAGCTTTTATTGTAATTGCTGTTTCTTTTGTGTGCGTTTATTTAAAATACAGGCCACAAACTTCAATTTCTCCCGCAGTGGGGTTGATTTGATAAGGCATAAGCCCAGCATATAGGGAAAACCTTTCCACTCCACTGGGCTCTTGTCCTTTACTACAAGACTGCACTATTGATGTAAATACATCCGGAAACACTTTCTATAAGCTTTTAGTTTTCTATGATCTATTACGTTAGTGTTTATTAAAGAAACAAATGTATAGAATTATTAGGCATTCAGGTGAACACAACAAAGAAACAAAACAGAAAACATTAAATTGTTATGGATTTTGACAAACAAAAATTCTTCAACACTTCTGTACTGTTTTATTTCTGTGATGACTTTCATTGCTTTGAAAATTAAACTTTAAAGAGAAAAAAAGGCCTTATAATAAATGCTATGTGCATCTTAACTGTGCTACTGAGCTAAATCAATCTGGCAAACTCCTATTGTGATTTGTGATTTTTAAACCCCTAAAATAAATGCTTTTTGGTATTGATTTTTTTAATTAAAAATACTTCCAAGCATAAATTGAAACTGATGACACCACTTGGGAAGATATACTAGCTGGTGTGCTCTAGTCATGCAGTCGCTCTCAACATCACCCCCTGGTTCAGCAGTGGGACCAGTCAGATGGAACCAGTCACCATTCAGAAAAAAGGAGCATTCGTGGGTGATAAGATTTTCATCACTTAGAAAGTATACATCTGGAAGGTCCTTTACATTACAAAGAGACCCCCCGCTGGAACAATTACCTTTATTGCAGCATGGCTGGTCCATTTGTTATGGTCAGATGGCAAATGTGCACTCTTTCCCCCTTATATTTCTTGTTCACTGTAATAGCCTTTTTTGGTTGAGATTTAAGGATTTAATGAGAAACCAATTTGAACAGTGATTTCTCACAGAAAGAGCAAATTTGCCTTTTTGCAAATCGATTTTTGTAACAAGTTATTTATATGATACTACTTAATAAATTGTTTTTTTCTATCTTGTTTTTTTTTTTTTACTCTCTTAATCTACAGCTGGTATTTTAAAAACCGGACATAAAATAATGGAATAAATCTACGGAAGAAATTCTACATCTACCAAAGGACAGCCACTAATTGGCTGGACTCTTTAAATGCCGCGTGTAAATGCTTAACTTGTAACAAACTGCATAAGTAATAAGAGCTGGTCTGACTGGTGTGGCCCTAAGGAAAAAATGATGACGATGAAGTCACATCTTCTTATGGAGGTTTATCTGAAGCAGGAGACTGGAGCCACTGTTATTTTGTCATAAGCTCAAAGCAGTTACCAATATTTATAGCTGGCTTTGATTGACTAAAGTTCCCATTGAAGTGTATAGGAGTTTTGCCTTACTAAGGAATGCATAATTTCCACTTTGAAGATATTCCATATCTCAACCATATTGAGACTGAACCTCAACTTGCCTAGTGAAATTCTCTCACACAAACAGAACTACCTTTAAAGGAAATTATTCATTTTAGTGTTTTATAACAAAAATCACTCCATGAATTTCCATCTTATTCAAAGGCACCTATAACAAATGTCACTGCTAAGCAGCATTTCACCAAGAGCATAGGTAAAGATAGTGTAGGACAAAATCAGGCCAAATGAGTGACTGAGGCCACTAAGTAGTTCTGCAGTCAATCAACTAAATGACTCAGTTGGCTTATGTTAAACTCAATCTTAGATGGAGCTCAGAAATACTGGTGAAATTTTATATGAGGTATACAGCAACATGGATTGGCATTTCAAGCTGGCATATTCATCACTGGAATTGTGGTATAACTAATAACACAAGTTATTCATGAACTCTAAAAAAAACAGATTAGTTCTTTTGATCTTATTACAGTAAAGCCGAAGTCTTCAAGTGGGCTTCATTATATTATACATTATTCCATGTGAGTTTATAACAGCCCTGAGAGATCCTAATCATATTGGATCACCATTGTGCTAAAGGAAGAGCCAGCTCCCATGCCTGAGAGCTTCCAATCCAATTAAGACAAGTTGGTGAAAGAGGTTGGAGGGTAGCAGTGACAGGAGGACATAATTGTGTGCCAAAGGTCACAATTTGCCACATTTATTTATTTATTTATTAGTTTTAGTGCCTTTTCTAGACATTTACAATGACTAGAGTTCCTCCTGGCCACTTGCCCAGTGATGTACCGCTCACTGTCAGACACGAGAACTAGGGTTGGTATACTGGTGTCCTTTGATTTGAGACAAACACACTTAGCTACCATATCATTACACTTCACTTGACCAGGTAGCATCTCCATCCTGCAACACGTCCCCCGCCTTCCACGCCCCCCCGAGAAAAGGCATCCCACCTGGCAAGTTGATTCTCTGGCACTAAAGTAAATAAAATCTCCAAAACCATGTACATCTGCACTCCCATTAAGGTCAATAGAAGAATAAATTATACTTTAACTACCTGATCCAACACTCCTACATACGCTAAACTTGGAAATATTGGAAATATTTACTATCAAGTCTGAGACTTCAAGAAGAGTCCAGTAAAGGAAACTGTAATTCAAACAGCAGTATATTTCACAGAATGTTTATCCCTATCTAAAAACTATAATGCAGCTCACTTAAGAGAGTGGTCAAGTTTTGACCTTATTCCTGCAGTACTAGATTGGCCCCAGAGTGTGCAGGTTCACTTTTCTGTACGGGAAATACAAAGTTCCCAGCTCCTCTTTATGCTCCCTTTCCTGCCAGATATGAAACAACCTTATTTCCACAGTAAATGCAATCCTCCTTGGGTTCTCTCAGAGAATCATTGTATTCCTGTAGCTTTTCTGGGGGAGATTTCCTTAATTTTGATGCACTTTCTAAATATATGAATGCTTTGAAGTCAACATTCAAGCCTTCACTTTTAATCACAATCTTCTTTGCTCTCACAGTTTTCTGGAAATGAAAAGTCCAATAGTTTGATGAATCTTTCACCATTACTTTTTTCTAATGACGGGTACAACATACCTCAGAAGACTTGGTTCAGACTTCAAAAAATGTAAATACTTATCTGAATCATTTGAAGTCTTCCTCTCACTCTCACTGGATTGTATTTCATTCCCTCCTTCCTAGTGCAATCATCCACCTAATCTTTATTATGCACTTCAAACGGATCCTAGCCAACTAATTATATCTGCAACATCTGCCTGTCCCTAAATTCAGCTTTCTGACTTTCTACCAAATCAAAGGCAAGGTTTTAACCATGCCCGATAGCCTTGGCTGAGGTTCCTGAATCCTTCATTCTCTATATCAGAATTTCAGCATAATTTGTACACTTCTGCACCTGGGGAACCCTTGCAGAAATACATTCACAGAACAGCTAGCTCAGCAGAGGCTCCCAGTCCTACTGCTACATTTGCCATGTACCAGCAAATGGTGTATTTGGTATACCCTCTACAGGGATGCGAGAAACAAAATGAGGAAGATTGTATTCATCTGAACCTTCTTAAACTTGTAAGAAAGTTTGCTGCTTTTTATTTTCCCATTAGAGATACCAGCAGTAGCCTACATACACAGTTCCTTGTGTATCCCCTATTGAAGCTTTGCTTTTCTTAACTCAGAACTTTGCAGGCTTTCTGCTCATGCATGCATCTTAATTAATAGACAAATGAAATAAATCCCTTCTGATTGCTTTTACATGTTTCTCTAAACATCTGTTTCTACCTATATTATTAAATGGAGCTACTCTCTTCTGCAGCTCATCTGGGAACCCTCTCTCTCTCACGACACAATTGGGTTTTTCACATCAATTATCTTAATTGGAAGCAAGCTTAACCCATTTCCCAATTATGACTCCAGTTTGTTAGAATAAACAAGCCCTCAAACCTTCTTAATAAAATAAAATAAAATTGTAGATCATCTTTCAAGAAAGCTTTAAATGAAGGAATGGGTCCTTCATTTGAAACCCCGGCTTCTGATACAAGCAGAATCTCATGCCTAGGTGCAGAATTAGCCCTCAGGTGACCCCATCCTCCTTTTCCATCTAATTTTTCCACTCCCAGACTATCATTCAGGTCTACTCTTATTGAAGATAAAAGACAAGGTAGAAGTAATCAAATAATGAAAGGGCACCGTTGTCTTACTGTGCTGTCCCATTGTTCCCTGGTAGGTCACTCATGTCACGTTATGCACAACACTGAATCGTCTCCTTCTTACCTTTTCCAATGATAAGGCTAAATACATAAAGATAGAACATCCACCTGTGCCAGCTAAAATTATTATTACATTCATAAGCAAACAGCAGCTAGAACTGCAGATTCTGATCTTTATTTTCTCCACAAGTCATAGCTGGAAATCCTGCTGGGCTCATCTCTCATTTCAGATGGATTAGAGACCACAGATGGATCATATTCACACATGTACATACACACAGGGTGCATCTACGTGGGACCTTTACTGTTAACTCCATACTAAAATCTTAGTATCTACACAAGTGGCCCTATTAGGCTGCAATAAACAAATTAACTCTGCAATGGGTTAGGACTTGTAAACATAAGTATTACCTTATAGAAGTGTTCTTTAGTGCACAGCAACATGTGTGTAGAGGCTGCCAGAGCTAGCTGGGGCATGAGGGTGCTTCAGTGTTGGGCCTAGCGGATAGGCAGCCCCACACTGGAGCACCCTCGTACCCCAGCCAGTCCCTACACAACACACTGAGCCAGGTTAGAGCAGCCTTGGGCTGGCAGGCTGACTCCCTAGGGCCCCTGCCAGCTGGGGCTGCTCTGAACCTGCTCAATGTGCTGTGGTCCCAGGCCACATAAAGTTGTGGTGCCCGAGAGCAATAAACTGTAGTATGATACGCACTGGAGTTTATTGTGTAATGTTAATTTCACATGTAGACATGTGCAAATTCAACAACTCCTTTTGCATTCTCCTCCACTATGCATACTGTGATGAGATGACATAAATTCACTAATTTTAGCCACAATTTTAAGATAGTCTGCCTAAGACGTGTGCCATGCACCACTCCTATGACCTCAGGATTCCTCTTTTACCAGGTCCCTGCAGTTAGAAAAGGGGCCATAGTATTATTTTTTACTTTGTTGCTTTCAGAAGTCATCAACATATCTTAAGATAGTTTTTGTATCTGGGTAATAAAAACAAACCAAAATGAAATGTTAAGACTCATATTTCCAGGATTTCAGTATGCAATCAGTCAGTTGTGATACAATAATGATTCTGAATGCTGAGGAGCCAGTAGAATGGGGTGGGCAAAGTCTGGCCTGGGAGCCGGATCTGGCCAGTAATGGACTCCATTTTCCAGCAGACCTTGCCTGCATGGCTGGGGCCAGTTTCCACGGAGACTCCAGCAGCAGCCATGCTGCCATAGTGCAGGGCCAGGGTTTCCAGGGAGACCAGCCCTAGCAGACCTAGCAGGCAGCAGTGGCACCAGCCTCTTCCTGGTAGGGAGGTTGAGGGTGGGGGGGCTGTGCTGTGGGTGGAAGCCAGGTGGGCTCAGCTGACACCACCTGTGCAAGGCAGGAAGCAGTGGCAGTGGCACTGGGCTATAGCCCCCCAAGCCCTCCCCAGTGCTACCCCTGCTGGCAGAGTGTGTGGCAAGGTGGGAAACTGGTCTGGAGCCGGGCTGGGATCTTCTGACAGTGACAGTGTGGTCCTGAGCCAGGGCAGAGCTGTGATCTGCATTCTGTATGCCCTGGGCAGGGACATGCAAGGCAGTGGATCGCAGTTCTGACCCCAACTCCAGACCACGCTGTTACTGCTGCAAGGAGCTAAGACAGAGCCATGATCCACTGCCTACATGTGCCCGCCCAGGGCAGGCAGGCTGCAGATCACAGCTGTGCCCTGGCTCTGGACCACACTGTCACTGCTGCAAGATCCCAGCCCAGCTGTGGAGCAGCTCCGAGGCCTGCTGTGAGCCCTGCCAGTGCTGCTGGCACCAGTCTTCACAGAAACCCCAGCTGCCAGGGTCTCCATGGAAACCAGCCCCAGCCATGCAGGCAGGGGCTGCTGGGAAATGGAGTCTGGCCACTGGCTGAATCCACCATTTTACCTACCCCTGCAGTACAAAATACTTCTGTTAATATCCTGCACTTTCATTTAAAAAAGAACCTTCAAATACCTTGGTACCAACCAGATATTTGGAAATGTGTTCAATGCACTCGCATTGAAATTAGTCAGTTATCACTGATTCCAATGGAGATGAACACACTCTTTCAAAAGACAACATGGAATAGCTGATGAGTGGAATGAAGTGTAGTGGATTGCCGACAAACTCAGATGATATAGCTGAAAAAGCCTGTGATGAGCATGGATGAAAAGTAATTTGTTAATCAAGGGGGCAATACTGTCATAACAATTTTCAGCAAAAGGAAAACACATTGTAGTAGTTCTGTGGATCTTCTGGGTTTCAGGTTAAACCATTTTTTTACCAACACTTACTTCATGAAAACAGTGTTCCCTAAGTACCCACCAAATCATGCCAGCTCTTTTTCCATAGTGTATCTATTAATACAGAAGACAAAAATGGGAAAAAATAGAAAATAGAAGGAGATTTCAAAACTATCTTTAATAGATTGGAGAGCTAAGCTAGGGGTAACAGAATGAAATTCAACACAGACAAAGCTGCTACAAGTAGGGAAGAATAACCAAATACACAAATACATATGGGAGAAAGCTGGCTGGGTTGCTCAGAAGAAATGTAGGGGTTTTGATGGATTATAGACTTAACATGAATCAACAATGTGACAGTCATAAAAAAAAATTGGGGCTCTGTCAACATGAGGTGTTAGGCACAAGACACAGGGTGATAGTATAACTCTATTTGGCACTAGTTAGGCCCAGCTAGGCACAGTCCTTAGATCCATATTTTAAGAAGGATGTGGAGAAGCTGAAAAGGTTTTCAGTGTTGGCTCTGAATTTAGGATCCAGATACCTTGTTAGGGGCAGGAGGATTCATCCTCATACTGACCATGACCTTTCCATAGGTTCATAGATGTAGGGTAGGAAGGGACCTGAGCAGATCATCAAGTCTGAACCCCTGCCCTGAGCAGGAATGAATACTGGGCTCATATGATCCCAGCTAGGTAATTATCAAGCCTCCTTTTAAAGACCCCTAAGGTAGGAGCCAGCACCACTTCCCATGGAAGCTGGTTCCAGATCCTGGCCATGCTGACTGTGAAGTAGTGTCTCCTGATGTCTAGCCTGAACCTACTCTCAATCAACTTGTTGCTGTTATTCCTTGTTACTCCAGGAGGTGCTCAGGGGAACAGGGTCTCTCACATTCCCCTCTGGTCCTCCCTGGGACCATTCTATAATAGGCAAATTTATTGTTACATAGTGATAACAGAATAGAAACAATACAAACAATTAAGCCATTCTATATATCTACCAAATCCTAGGGCGGTCATCAAGAGTCAAAGTACATCTGGTCAGGGTGCAGGCTCCTCTCTGAGGCTCTCTCAGGAGTCAGATGACAGTATGGCATGTCAGCATTCTGGAGGTGGCATGCCGAGTCCCATAGCCCCTGCTCCAGTAGGGTGCATGACACAGGCTGGTCATATGCCCTTGGTCCATGATGGCCTTGGGGACCCTTCCCAGGGGACGACGACAGGAATGGGGACCCCTCTTGGGGAGGAGGAGGAAGAACCTGGGTGAGACAGGGAGGAACAGAAAAAAAGAGAAGGATGAACCCTTTGTTACTCTCAAGTCTCTACTTTTGTATTCTTCTTCCCTCCTGATGACTCTTCATTCGTGGCTATCTCTGGTTGGTTGTCTCTCTGTGGTCACATGTCCAACTAGCCTTCTGGGCCTTCTCCTAATTTGGTCTGTTTCTGCAAAACCAGGATTCAGGCCCCTCTGCTCTGGGGCCTTGCACTTATCTTGTGTTCTGGGACAGTATGGCATGTACTTCCTTGGTTCCCAGGTTTTGTGTCCTTGTATTAGACAACCTGTTTGCCTTGAAGGCTGTGATCTCGTGTTATGGGATGCCCCCTCAATTCTTAGGCTATGTGTGTATCCATTTGGCTTTGTTGTGTTAGACAACCTGTCTGCTTTCAGGGCCATGAGAAACTCTGTGTGTTAAACCAAAGCTTCTTGGAAATCCAGTTAACCCCTGCTGCCCATTTTGAACTCTGATAATACACACACATACACACACCCCATAAGCCAATTTCCAAAAAACAGAAATACCTCTGAACGTTGGCTTTAAATACCATTTTTAAGCCAACGTTCAGAGGTAAGTAATAAAAATAATAAAGAGAAAACTATATAAGAAAAGGTTGAGAGAGCTTTAGCTTGAAGAAATGAATATTAAGGAGGAGAACGATAGCAGTTTTCAGGTACTTGGAAGGCTGACATAAAAAAAAGGGAAAACAACTCTTCTTCCTTGCTGAAGGATACAAAATAATAATTTCAAATTACAGCAAAGCAGATTTTGATTAGATCTCTGGAAAAACGTCCTTACCAGTAGAACTGTACAACAGTGGAATAAACTGCCCAGGGAAGTTGTCAAATGTCCTTCATTGGATATTTTCAAGAGGAGGCTGGGTAAGCATTGGACAGGGATGATTTGGGAGTTGTATTCCTACATTTAGGAGCTGGATTAGATGGCCCTTGTGATCTCTTTCAGCTCTATATACCTGTCTGCTCAAAAGCCCAAACTCCTTTGTTCACACTTTAATCAGTTTGTATTAAGTATGGCATCTCTATTCTTATTATACTTTTTTATTCACTCACTCATCCTTCACCACACGTGGACCAAAATTCAGCTAATAAAGTTCCTACTCTCTTTCAGCTGTCTCACCTCTCCTTTCATGTGATCCAGTGTGGCCCTTACATTCATAAAGCATTTACGTAAATGACTATAACATGGACTTATAATTTACACTATCCTCCCCTTTTCTGAACTATAAAGTATTTGTGTAATGTTATAGTATGAACATTGCACTTTGAGTACTGTTATAATTGTGATGGTCCAGGAAATACAAGAGAAGCAAGGGTTTTATGGTGATATCTTTTAATGGACCAACTATATAGGTGACAAATAAAGTCAGGGAATAATTACAGCATTATTCAAGGAGAAAAAAAGAGATTAGTTTTATGAAAATAGTTAGGGCCCAGTCCTGAAGACACTTCTGGAAATAGATTTCTTGGACATAAGGGGTGGAAGGGAGCTCGGGAGATCATCGAGTCCAGCCCCCTGCCCCAAGGGCAGGAAGTCAGCAGGGGTCAAAGGATTTCAGCAAGATAAGCATCCAAAGGAATAAATGTTTCCTTTTTCTATAGTGATCAAATTTACTCATAAGAGTATATGCTTGTTTGGTTAGGACCCTTTTTCTTATAGATTAATCAAGAATTTGTGTTTTAAGAAAAACGTTCTTTAAAATTGTCTTCCTTCCTTACAACTAATATAAAAAGCTGATCAAAGAATAGGTTTCTGAAGGATAAGATATGCCATTTATAAGTAGCATTTGTTTGTGTGTGTGTGTGGAGGTTTCATATACATTAATTTTGCTCATAATTCTCTCTATCCATGCCCACAGACTCCCCATTTAATCTAAGAGATTTATCCTGGAAATGCAATTTCATCAGGGTAACACTGACAGACATTTTTAACTAGAGCAGCATAAACAGCATCTTTATAATGCAATGCACATCACACTGAATGCTTGAGATGTAATAAAGACAATGCTCCTTCAAATTCTCCCTTTTTAAAAAAAGGTGATTTTCATTATTCCATTCTCCTGAATTCGGAAAAAGGAAAAAAAAGAAAAAAAAGGAAGAGAAAGACAGGGAGAAGAAATAGAGATACACCTCTTTGTACTGCTACTTAGATGTGAAGGTTAATCATAAAGTGCAGGGCTTTTTGAAATGCTCTGAATGTAAAAACGAGACACATTCAGAGCAGTCTCATAAATGGAGCATTCTAGTTGAAACTTTGAGAAACGAATTTTTGGTTCTGCTTCTCTTTACTAAGAAAGAAAACATAGTGGCCTTCTGGGGCAGGATCTTTAAAGATTTTCGATGAGATTTATGTGGCAGAAAGCGCTCTCAGAGACAAATCAATATAACTAAGTACAGCGCTCTCATACAATCACGCTGATCAAGAAAAGTGGCTGAATCATCACAGGGCTGTCATTTTCTCACTCTCCTTGTGCGGGGGTTGCCTAGGGTTTTTCACAACATTGAAACAATACGCTGTGAATGACAGCAGCCAGAAGCAGTAGGGGGCCAACAGGGAGGTAGCTTGAAGTCAATGTCAGCCCAGGAAATAGCAACACCACCTTCCCCAGTCTGCTTTACTGCTTATATTTGGGGCTTTGAACTTCTTCCAGCCGCCCTTCTCCTGACGATTAAAACACATTCCCAGGTTGCAGCTGCCTCTTTGCTAGGAAACCATTATTACTGGTGTTTGAATCCAAAGCTAGAGATTTCAGGGATACTGTATGTGGTGTACCCACTTACATATTTGTTAAACTCCTTCCAGCTCTTCTCTTTGTTGTTTTATGGTTCTCCTTTAGCCAGATTTTGCACAGCCTATTGGGAAAGACATGCAGCATAGCATTAGCTTATTCTCACTGGTAAGAATTAACATCTTTTAAATTCAGGCATATTCCTAAAGCTGAGAAATGCTATGAGATGACTAGCAAAAAACCCCCTCTTTTGCCTGTTAAAAAGCTGTAAAAAGTGTAATTATTTTTTTTGGTAACCTCATTTCCTATGACCTCTTTTTCTCCTCACAGCCTGCCTCTTCCTAACTTCCTAGCTAGATTGACTGAGGCAGAAGCAGATCAAGCAAATCATCCAGGGTCGAGCAGCTGAGTTAATAGCTCATTTGAATTAATAACCAGGATGTTTTTAATTCTCAGTCCTTTGCTCTCTAACCATTAGATTAAGTGACCTTCATCATACCCTTTAGTTGGGTTTTTTTTAACATCAGTTTAATTCTTATTGCACAACATTATTGCCTCTCTTGTTCTGCTTTACATTACTATGATAAGACATTGTAGGGAGGTAGTGTGTAAAAGCCAAAGATATTGAGGCAATAGTGTGCTAAATATTGTACGCGTACATAGCAAATGAGCCTGCTGAAAACACAACCATATTTTCAGAAGTAGTTAGGTACCTGGGGATGAAATCAATAGGAGTTAGTTACCTCAATAGGCTCAGTCATGTTTGAAAATCCACTAGATGCCTATCTACATATTCAGGTGCTTAAATTACATTGAAAAGCTAGTTTCATAGGTGGCAAGATAATGGAAGAGAAAACATTAATAAATTGAGCTGCAAGTGAGATTAGTCTTTCTTTACTAGCTGTCTGGACGATGACAAATCAGTTGAGAAGTGAATACATATGCATGCATGCATGTACCCCTCCCCCCACAACACATTGAGAAAGAATTGTAGAGAAACTTAGCAAAACTGGAAAAATAATGCATCTAGAAAGAATATAAAATCAATAGTAACGTAGATTCAGGGACCTGGTATTGGAATATAAAGTTCTACTGGAAAGCAAGAGGCCTCAAGTCAACAAAGTAGACTAGTTTGTAATACACCCATAGCATATTAAAAATAATAAATGCATCAAAAACTAGCTAAAATACTTCTGTTACTTTTAATGGCAATTTATTTTTCCATTTGGAGATGCTTCAGAAAGGATAATTGCAAAGATAAGTGACCAAGCCTAAGTGGTGATAGAAAAGACCGGCAGCATACAAAATACGATGGTAGCAACTTTCCAGTTGAAACTTGGTAAGTTATCTATCACAGTGTTGTATTGTGTGAGGGAATGCAGTGAGGAAGATCAGAGACACAAATGCTGGCAACCATGTGGTAAAAATCAGACACATATGCATATATAGAGTTCAGGTTACAGTGGTAAAGCATTAATTAAAAGCCTTCAATATTTTTCCCAGCGCATGTGTTGTAGATATTACATAAAGGAAAAGTGAACTATAATTGGAGAAAGTGACACAGGAAAAAGGATTAGATAGGTTAAAACTAAATCTAGAAAAGAGAAGATTCAGGAGATATATGATCATAACCCATAAATACCTTGAAGGTTACAATGTAAACGAAGGAAGGAAATTTATCAAAATCTCAGAAGATGGCAAAAGAAGAGCAATGGCCTGAAGATAAGGACGCAAAAGTTTAGGCTAAACATGAGTAAAATGTTATGCATAGTAGGCTAACAGAATAGATTCAAAGGCAGTTGAGCCACAATTAATGCAAATAGTTAAGAATCCAGGATAATGAGGGGGGATGATGAGGTGAACAGATCTGGAAAATTCAGGTCATCAGGTTGAATAAAGCAAAAGGCCTTCTCTGTCTATACTTCTGTGATTTGAGTCTGCATTGTACTGATCCTGTTCAGCTGAGCAAAATCTTCCACTTCTGTTATGTACCACACATTTTTCTTCTCATAACAACCAACTGCTTTGTCCTAATTTAATGCATCCTCTTTCCTGACAAACCATATCAATGATACTTTATTTTCTCTTCATTGTCTTGTTTGACCTCTAGCTATTATATTTTTGTCTTTCCACCTCTTCAGATCATCACATTGTTATTTCTCAGCATATGTCTATACAGCCTCTCCCCTGCGCCTAGGAGTGCCATTATGAAGCATGCCCTGTCTACTTACTCCCACCTTACCTGCACCAACTTCTGTAGGTGAGGTAATAAAATCATGGTAAATCAAGGTTAGAAGAGGCATCAGGAGGTCATCTAGTCCAACCCCTGCTCAAACCAGGACCATCTCCAACTAGATCACTGCAGCCAAACTTTCTCTAGCCAGGTCTTAAAAACCTCCAAAGATGGAGAGTTCACAACCTCTCTGGGTAACCTGCTCCAGTGTTTAACTATCTTCCTAGTGAGAAAATTATTCCTAATATGTAACCTAAATTTCCCTTGCTGCAATTTGAGACCATTGCTCCTTGTTCTGTCATCTCCCACCACTGAGAACAGTCTCATCCTGTCCCCTTTCAAACCTCCCTTCAGGTAGTTGAAGGCTGCTATTAAATCCCCTCAGTCTTCTCTAAACTAAGTAAGTCCAGTTTCCTCAGCCTCTCCTCAGAAGTCCCCCAACCCCCTCACCATTTTTGTTGCCGCCCTCTGGACTCTCTCCAATTTGTCCACATCCTTTCTGTAGTGGGGGGTCCCAACACTGAACACAGTACTCCAGATGTGGCCTCATCAGTGCTAAATAGAGGGGAATAGTTACTTCCCTTGATCTACTGGCAACACACCTATCTATGTATTAGCCTTCTTTCCAACAAGGGGACATCTTATTGTCCACTGTAACCCCCAGGTCCTTTTCTGTAGAGCTGATCCCCAACCAGTCAGCCCCCAGCTTGTACTGGTACATGGGATTGTTCTGTCTTAAGTGCAGGACTTTGTACTTGTTCTTGTTCTTCATGAGATTTCTTTTGACCCAATCCTCCAATTTGTCTAGGTCACTCTGAACCTTAGTCCTACACTATACCTTAGTATCTACTACTCCCCGCAGCTTGGTGTCATGTGCAAACTTGCTAAGGATGCACTCTGGGCCCTCTTCCAGGTCACTGATGAAGACATTGAACAAAACTGGCCTGAGGACCGACCCCTGCAGCACTCCACTTGATACTGGCTGCCAATTAGACATCAAGCCATTGATTACTACCCTCTGAGCCCGATGGTCCAGCCAGTTTTTATCCACCTTACAGTCCATTCCTTGAGCCTGTACTTCCTTAGCTTGCCTGCAAGAATGATGTGGGAGACCATATAAAAAAACTTTGCTAAAATCAAGGTATACCACATCCACTGGTCTCCCTGCACCCACAGAGCCAGACATCTCATCATAGAAGGCAATCAGGTTCATCAGGCATGACTTGCTTTGAAATGGGATCTGCTCCATGATTTTTCCATGGACTGAGGTGAGGCTGACTGGTCTGTAGTTCCCTGGATCCATGTTTTTCCCTTTCTTAAATATGGACTCTATGTTTGCCCTTTTCTAGTTATCCAGGACCTCTCCTTATTAATATGATTTTTCAAAGATGATGGCCAATGGCTGTGGAATCTCATCAGCCAACTCCTTCAGCACCCTCAGGCCCCATGGACTTGTAAACATCCAGCTTTTCTAAATAGTCCGTAACCTGTTCTTTTACCGCTGTTGGCTTCTCACCTCCTCCTCAAACTGTGCTACCCAGTGCAGTAGCCTGGGAGCTGACCTTACCTGTGAAGACTGAGGCAAAGAAGGCAATGAGCACTTCAGCTTTTTCTGAATCCTGTCACAAGGTTGCCTCACCTATTTCATAAGGGACCCACACTTTCCCTGATCCTCCTCTTGCTACTGACATACTTGTAGATCCCATTCTTGTTATCCTTCACATCCCTTGCTAGCTGCAACTCCAGTTGGACTTTGGCCTTCCTGACTTCATCCCTGCATGCCTGAGCAATGGCCTTATACTCTTCCCTAGTTATTTGTTCAAGTTCCCAATGTAACCTTAGAGCAGCACATATCCAGGACCATTCTCTTTCTCTCTTACAGGCATGTTTATTGGCATTTACTCCCCATCCCCTCCCCTTTCTTTTTTTCCCTGTGAGGATGGGGTGGAAGAGATATTCTTCCACGCTTTCCTCAATGGCACACAGATTCAGATAGTCTGACATCCTCAGCATCTGCTTTAGACTACTGGATTTCGACTTTGCGTACATTTTCTCTGTGCACCAGGCAGCCATGGGTTGTGTGATCTGTATACCCAATTTCCGGGTGGGCCAGGCCAAGATGGCAACCATAAAGAGCTACAAGAGTGGACTCTCAGGGCACATCCGCACATGCAGGCACATGTAGCTTGTAGCAGCTCAAAAAGTAGTGCAAATTTTAGCTGGGGCTTTTTGCCTCAGTGCACATACCTGGACATGCACTTTGGTGTGAGGCAAATTGTGCTACTTGGGGCAAAATAACCCTGCTTGGCTCCTCCCACATCTGCACCCAGGGGAAGCTAGAATCAACAGGGGCAACAGCCCGCCCCCCACAGGGGCCATCACCCCCCCCATGGCCCATGTGTCACCCGCCTGGCCCCAGCCCCTGCCTCACTTCCCCGGCCCCATTGTTTCTCCACCTGGTTACAGTCCCAAATTGCTGCTCCACCCAGCCCCAGTGTCCCTGCACTCACCAGCTGCAGCAGTGGCTGGGGGAACAAATAGGGGGTAGGGGGAATGAATAGGGAGTTGGAGGACTGAGTGGGGGGCTGGGTGGGCCCTCCCCATGATCCCCTCCCCCCTTCTTCACCCCCTCCGATCCCCTACTTACCTGCCATAAAGCCGGGTCCAGCTCACTGCAGCCTGCACTGCTACTTTCCCCACATGGGCTGGCAGTGTGCTTCAACACTTGGGCTAGGCCAAGCCATAGAAATGCTCTGGCTGGCTACCAAAGCATCTCTCTGGAGGACTTTACCTCTGGTTGCCTTAAGGCATGGTATGGGACCATGCTCTTCCCTGCATTTTTCCCCCAAAGTATTTTTTGACCCCTGGATATCCAGGGGTCTAATTTTGCCCCTATGCTGCAAATTTGCAGTGGGGGAAACATATATTTGTTCCCATACATGCCTCTTTAAACATCTGAAAGGGGTTTGAGATGCTGCAGGAGGCATGTGCACACTTGTCTGGATGCGCCTACAGGGACTGTCCTGATGACACCTTCCACTTCTTTTGGTTCTTAGTCTGGGCACTTTGGCTTTGAGTTGGGCATTCCACTGTACAACGAAAGATGCAGATTTGTGTTATACTCAGCTGTGTTATTTGTGTTACGATTGAGGTAGCATTTTGTATGGTGGAAGATGGCCAAAACAATGTGACCACATGAAGAACTTTGGGTGAAGGGAAACCGGTGGGGATGTATTCAATCTTCTGATTATGATGGAAAATTGATTAATGCTTTCATGTTGAGTTCTCTGTGGGGCCATATGTACTTTTTGCCTTTATGTTTGTAACATTTTTAAACTCAAATTCTCAAGTCTCTCCATACACACACATGCACACAACCTATGGATCTTCCACACTGCACAGTAATTCAGCTTACTTGACCCTTATTTTCTTCTTCTATTTGCCCCAAGTTCTTGTATCTTGAATGTGGTCTAAAACTCCTTGTGGATAGGAGTAATCATCACTGCAATAAAGCTGCCTGTAAAAAAAATTCCAGATTGTCAGTAAAAAAAGTTCTTCAGGTAGCAACACTGGCTTGAACCAAATCCCATCCAAGTCAGCAGAGAGCCCATTCACTTAAATTGACTTGAGATCAGGGTCTATGCTTCTATTCAAGTGTTTGTTATAACAAATGTTGGAGCCTTTAAGAATTCTGAGTGGAATGGTGAGCCCTGTTTTTGCTAACACAGATCAATAAAAATGATTAATTATTAACACACCCTGTATATTTAAGGCCATAGCCTACAAAGACATCTTAATTGTTGATACATTTGTCCCCATTATGTTCTTGTGAAGTAAGGATTTTAGAGAGCTGAACAAATGATGAACATTAAAATCATTTAGGATTAGGTACCTTGGCTGCCTACACATGCACTGGTTCGTGTTCTAATTAGAACGCTCTAGTGTGGCCTCATTTTCCCATGTATAAGCTCCCACTTAAGAATGGCCATGTTGAATGAGGTTTAGATAAAACACCCTATGGTCATTTTTATATGTGCAGGGACTTAAAACGCATGATGGTGAGGTGTTTTAATTAGAATGACTTTCTGGGAACCACTCTAATTAATTCATCCCCCTCCAAGCACATGTACAGGTAGGCGGCCCTAAATACTATGAAGGATTTGGGCCTAAGTTAATTTCTCAAGGTCCTAGAAAAACCAATTCTAACTGGCCTCCCAACTCACAGGTCAATACTTTGATCCCAATTCTGTGCAAGTCAGTGCCAGAAAAACCAACAGACTACAATTTTTAGCTTGTTCCTAAAATTGGCCATTACTGTGCCCTTGCCCTTGGCTGTAACCTCTCTGTAACTGCTTTCCTACTGCCTTTCCACTAATTAGCAATTGCCAGAGAAGTCTCATTTCACTTATGAGTCATATATTTTCTAATGGTTTTCTGTGGATTAATGTGTTAAAAATGGAAAGTTTTTGATATTTGAAAATATTCTCACTTAGCAAAAATTGTCACAACCTCTTCTCACATCATCACACACAAAGAATTGGTTGGCTGAATCATCTTGAGACTGGGGGAGAAAGGGGGGCTATAAAAGAGGATATATAAATGTTGACTTACCTTCAGGATCTAGGACTTCGGCATTTGTGATGCATATTACACTTTCTTATATTGTGCATATATAAACAAGTGAGATTTCAGTACTGTGGATCAACTTTCTGAGAACTCTTGAGATTTTGGCATTATTTTAAATTGTGATTTGGGGGTTGTTTTCTTTCTTTAAAAAGACACAGGCTGCTCCAATTTCCAGACTCACTCAGTTTTGGTCTTCAAACACCTATCACCCAAGTCCTAAGCTTCCCCCCTTGTTTTGGGTGTGCATGTGCAGGGTTGTACTTGTAGAAGAACATAAAAATGCAAGCAGAGTGCCCCCATGAGCAGGCACATGTGGTCTCCGGCACCTCAAAGTAGTTGCATGTGCAAGCATTTACTATTATGCTAATTTGCAGTGTGTTAGGGTTTTTTTGACCCAGGGAGAACTCAGCATCAAAAAACACCACCACTGAAAAAAGTGTGGTGGTGCATGCAGCAGCAGCATACACTACAAGAAAGGGAACCTGGCCAGAAAGAGCCAAGTTCTGTCTGCTGGCCAGGCTCCAAGGGCCCGAATGCAGCTGCTGCTGCCCCAGGAGGCTCCCAGGACCCAGGTAAGGCTGCTGAAACCAGCACAAGTGTTGCCCCAGCCTCCCCTACCCACTTGGGGTAATTTGCCCTGCACAAATCTGACATGCAGGGATGTGTGCAGGTGCACACTTTTTCTTGCTATTTTTGTGATAGCAATTGCATGGCCCTGCATTTGGGGACATGTCCAAGACATGCAGTACTGGGTCACACGAAAGAGCATGTAGTGCAGTATCATAGGTGGAGGGAGAAAATATTATTGGGGGGAGGGGGAGCTGAGCACATGTGCACATGCACCCCCCCATACCCCAGGGGATAAGTTTGTGGAGGGGAAGGGGTGGGGGGAGAAGGAAGGGGGGGGCAGATCAAGGACCCCATAATGAGGGAGGCAGTGGGTTAGAGGCAGGAGAATGGGTTGGAGTGAATGGGGCCCCAGAGCTGGTGTGGGTCATGGGATGATTGGAGCCCTGGGCTTGTCCAGCAGCGTGGGGAAGGGGGCTTCCACTGCCATGTGCACCCAAGGGAAGGCATGAGGAGCATGGGTCCCTGTGATATGAGCATGGCATGGAGGTGGGCTGCCATTATGCACTATGATCTGTGCCCCACTGCTGCTGCCTCAGGAGCCTTGCCTGCTGCCCCCAGGCTGCACCACATCCCCTACCTGCCCAGTGGCAGCAGGCACATAATGTTGCACAGTTCCTGCAGCAGTGGCAAAGGCAACAGGGCGCAAAGCCTCAGCCCACAGTGGCAGCCCACCTCCACACCGCACACAGATTTGGGGGACATGTACCCCCCATGCTTCCCCCAGGGTGTATACAGTAGCAGGAGCTTCTCCCTCCCCCAACCCTGGACGAGCTGCCTGGGGCTCTGATAGTCCCATGACCTGTCCCATTCACCCTAGCCCCTGCCCCTGTCTCACTCCCTCTCCCAATGTGGGGGCCTTGATCTGCCACCCACCCTTTCCCCTTCACAGACTGAAACTTGCCTGCCATGTTGGGCAGTGATCCACACACTGGGCTGCAAATGTCTGAGTCTATGCTCACCCTTCCCTGCCCCCCACAGCCACCCAGAGCCCATGCCCAGGTTGCCCATCAGCCCTACCCACTGCCCCATGTTTGGGGGGCCTAAGCCCCATGAGCCCCAGTGCAGTATTGTATATCTCACAGGGGCAGATTAAAAGATAAGGGGAGAGTGTATATGCGGGCTGATCTGCCTCCAGCACCTCTTTCCTTACAGCATGGAAAGGCCTAGGAAGTCCTAATTTTTAGTTTCAGTCAAAAATCCCACTAATGCAGCAAAAACCAGTGCAGCATTTTCCCCACTGGTAGACACATTGTGCACATGGCTCAGCCCAGCACAGTCATACACCCAGTAATCAGCAGCTGTCCTGCACACCAAGATACAACAGATGCTGTTGGAAATACCATCAGCAAAGCAAGTGTAAGCACATAAGCAATGCCATATTGAATCATGCCAATTTTTGGCAGGTATGCCATAAGCTTCACCCACACCCTCCCTAAGTGCTGCTCTGATCACCTTTCCCTGCTTCATCTGCTGCCGCTCCCTGCCCCCTTCCCAATCTGCCACATGCAACACATAGAGGATGCCCATGCCATTTATGGCACATATGCTGCAGGTTGGCCACCCCTGCTTTAGAGAGTATATATACAGGGTATGTCTAATGTAACCCATTCTCTATCGTACCTCCCTAGCATCATGATATTTGAGGATATATTCCTTACTGTTCTATTTAATAGCTCTTAATAGACCTTTCTTCTTTTCTAGTCCTTTCTTGAACCTGGTTGTACTCTCATATCCACTCCCATTTTCTGATGTTCTTTCCCCATTAGGACTGGGGAGAAGATTACAGTAGGCGTAACTGGGTGGTCAGTGACAATTCAGGTCTTCAAGATATGACTAAAGTAGGAGGGCTATTTTGACCAAGTTGGAACATCTCATTTTTGCAAACATTTTCCTCAGAGCTCTTCTTTTGGGGAGGAATTGCTGCAAACATGGTGTGTGATGAATTTAAGAGAAATTCCTGGGTTTTCCATTTTTAGAGTGTCCATATTTTCAGTTTCAAAAAGAGGACACCTGTGTGGGGGAAGAGCAGGAGGGTGCATATGATTATGGGGGGAGGGGGGGCAATGATATGCCTATGCCCATGCCCTGCCCGGCCTGCTGGTGCCCCACTCCTGGCCTACAGTACCCTGCCCCCCAGACCATACTGGTGCCCCTCTCTCCTGACCCACATCTCTGTCCCCCCCAGCCCTGCTGCCCTCGAAGAATGCCCCCCACTCCTTCCCCTGCCCTGCTGCAGCCGCAGCACTGGCAGCCATGTGTGCATGAAGGCACAAGCGCGCACATACACACACACACACTTACCTGCTTGCAGCTGGCAGGCTTGTGCACAGGGCATGTGATGCCCTGCTTCTAATCACATTTTCCCTTGTCCCCAGCCACAAGCAGCAACTTCCTGGGGCAGAAGCAGAGCAAAATCTTGTACATTTGCTGATATTTTAAAAAAACACTCAGATGGAGATGGGAGGACCCAAAAAGAGGACATGTCTGGGAAAACCCAGACGTGTGATAACCCTATCCACTCCTATCTAGTTGTACATTTTAACAGAAGGGTATAAAATAGCCCTAAAATTCTCTCTAGGTTTACCTAATGGGCATATTGTTTTACATCCTTTGTTTTAACGGTAGTGCAAATTTCTGAAAAGAATTTTGCCTCAAGGGTTTAAAATCACAGCGAAGAACTAGAAAGACTTCCTTGTGTTAGAGTTTAAAGATTTAACTCTCTGCTGTCACCCAAGCTGTCAGATAGGAAATGTCTGTTACAGATTTGTAAAAGGATACACCTGTTACCAATACATTTAATATTATTTAGGTGGACACTCATCTGGTGTAAACTGACACTGCATCACTGGATGCAATAGAGCTATGACACTTTACACCAGGTGAGGATCTGCCCACTAAAGTTGGAGCTACACAGGGTCTAAAGTAATTTTATCTTGCTTGAATAATTTATCATTGTAACCTATTTTTCATTAATTTCACTATGCTCTTGTTCCTGTCTCTGTTGGCACTTAAACTGTAGCTCTGCTGTGAAGAGTAGCTATGTCAAATTAGCACCTTGTTACTCAGCAGATCTCCTCCCCGTGTGAAGTTAGAGAGAGGGCTGTTTAATTTAGTGAAAAAAAAGTAAGTTTTTACTACTTTTTACTACTTACCACCCTGCAGAATCAACACAGCTGCAGGGAGGTTAATTTTTCAGCTCACTTTTTGGCTTGTACATTGAACTGTTAACTAAATGGCAGGACCACTTGTACAATCCTTTAGATGATGCCCTCAGTTATGTTCGCATAACTCTTCTGAAAACAACAGTGTGCCACTAAGGCTAACATTTGTTGGTGGAATCTCTGTTACTGGTAACTTATGGCCCTGACAATTTGAGTAATAAATCCCAGACTAAACCCTGATCTTGAAAACATTTATGTATGTGCCTAATTTTATATGAAGAGGTAAGTCCTGTTTTATCAACAACACCAAACTGAAGGTTAAGCACATGCTTAAGGGGATGAGCATTATGGGCAATTATCTAGAAAGTAAACATTAAATTAGGTTCTTCTAGTTGGTAGAATTACCTCGTGGAGGACCTCTGCTCTGGTAGAAGCCATGCAAATTCAAGTACTTGCTCAGACAGAAGAGCCTCCATATTTTTTTTCAAACAAATTTGGGGTCCTTACTTGTCAGAGCTTCATGTAGATAAAACAGTCTTTTTCCTGCATCAGCAAGACTGAGTACATTTCCATGTGTTTCTTTTGCGTGGATGACAATTCAGCTTTGAGAACACAACTCTTGCCCCTCCCATAATAAAACTGAAGCACTGTAAAATATTTGACAATGTTTGAAAATAAGAATAACAGTGAGGCAGAGTGTAAAATCCAATGTTAAAAGAATCCAAGAATCAAAGATTTTGTGATGGTTGCAGCATAATTAATTACAAGAAATAACTGAGGTTTTTAATTTTCTTTGCTATAAGAGATCAGTTATATATTTACCATCAAACTAAATTGTAACTTTGTGTTAAAAGCCACATTGTCTCTCACTAAGTAAAGGGCAAATGAGTTAAAAGCCACCTGGGGCATCAAATTCAGCCTCTTTCTGGATGTAACCAAAAATATCCTCAACTCTTCCAAAGCAACTGAAGTCCCGAAAGGCCACATTTCTCAGCTTTGCAACAAGCCAACCTATTCAACACAAAGGTCAGTATCATTAAATGAAATACACAAACCAGTGTTTTAGGCAAAAATGACAGAACTGCCCAGGAGACGAAGGATTCGTGCAAATGTCTTACTGGGCCTTTTCCATTCCCAAGGCTTAGATCTTTCTATGCACCACAAACATACTCAGTTGCAGAAGTAGGCAGACAAGAAAAATATAGCACTTAGGTTTCAGGTAAAGTACTGAACAACATAAAACCAAGTGATCAAACTTGTCTTGGTGCTTGTTCACTGAATTCTATTTCCCCACCTTTCTTTCTTCTATTGTTTTTCCTCACAGACTGTGGAATTAAGGATGCTCAACATCTTAAGTCCAGGATTGAGCCCTTAGATGGTTTGCTGTCTGGGCCATGGAACTGAGTGTCCTGAAGCCCCAAGGAAGTACTACAATATAAATACAAGTCAGTGACACAGGAGCTTTTCTTTACATACCCTCCACTATTTAGTACTGAATTTCTGGTGTGTTCATATTACCTAGGGAAGCTGTGAAAACTCCTTCCCTGGAGCTTTCAAATCTGGATAAGTTGCTATCTGGCATAGTGTAGGAAGAGCAAATCTTTCATCTGTGTAGGGGATTGGTTTAGATGGCACCTGAGTCCCCTTCCAATCCTAGGATTCTGTGTTTAGGTGAGAGGCAGTCATCACATTTCCTTCAAGTGTTATGTGAAATGGCTGAAACTTTGAGGTTTCTTTGCCTCCTTTCTTGTTCTTCACTTGCTATTTAATTAGTTTTTGTTAGTTCAAGGGAACCTGATAGACTGTTTTTTGGTTACCCAATCTTTGCTGGATTGTATTAAATCATTTGAGGAAACAACCTAATCTTTTCTGTTAAGGTGTCAGAGGCTAAAAAGTTTGGGAGTCAGAGTCCTCACCAAGAGTTGGACACAAACATCCAGTACTTGTAAGAATCAGCCCTAAAAGGTGCTGACTTTCAACTACTGTTAACATCAGTGGTTGTCAAGGGCATTCATCGCTTGCAGGAAGAAGACCAGCACAGAACAAAGGAGAAGGAATACTATTTTTCCCATAGACAATCCTGCTAGTCCAACATCTCTTATGTCCATTTCTGATGCTCAGCTGCATACATGGGAAGAAGGGAAATAATTTCAGAACATCAGGCAACACTTCCTAAAATCAAGGTTATTGAGATTAATTAGGATGTGATTATTTAACCTCCAACTCTGAATGGTCATCTGACTGCTGAATGGATACAAAGTCCCATTTATCTCTCTGAGGTCTGGTGGGGATGCAGGAGTCAAGACTAAACTCAAAATTGCTGAGTCAGATTCTGCTGTAGTTCCTACTATCATCAGAACAGGGACTGTTTCTGATTGGATGCATACACAATACCTAGTGCATGGTCTCTCACAGTTCCACTGCAATAAGGGCAATATATAGTAATAATCGTTGCTGTGTTTGTTGGTTGCCACATTGGGGAGTAAACCAGGGACTCTCTGAAGTTAAAAGTGTGGTCAGCTACAGCCTGAGCTAAAGAACAAATGCCTATTAACTAATGCTGACACATTGGGTACAGAGGGGAAGCTGAGACATAATGAAAACCCCTGGTAATGTATTTTATTCCAGTGGTTCTCAGCCTTTTTAGAATCAAGGCACCCCTCATTACACTTGGAAAATGCCAGCTCTTGGAAAACAATAACTCTTAGTTTTTACTCTTTTTTTGACCAAGGAGAAATAACAGAGTATTTATTATGTTGCAAGAACTCACAAAGACCACAACAGATAAGAATGTTTTTCATGCTATGGATTCCTATCTGAAAGCCACAAACAGCAACCATATCTGAAATCTTTGGATTTTTCTTGTGAATCATGCATGTCAACAGTGCCAGGGCTGCAGGACACCCTCATGGTACCTTTAAAGGATCTCAAAGCAACCCCAGGGTGCTGTAGTACCCTGGTTGAGAATGACTGTTTTAAACATTCCTTTTTAGATTACTTTTGGGAAGAGCCTTTAACTTGGGAAAATGATGTAAAACTACATCATATTCTACCATCCACAAAATTTAGATCTGTACATTCACACAGAAACTAATTTGATATTAGTTAGAAGGCCTGCCACTGCAAACAACCACATAGTATGACCAGGATAATAACTAAGCTGTTGGGAAACTCTGGGTTCTAGCCCCAGTCCTTCCCCTGTCCTGCTCTGTGACTCTGGGTAAGTCAGCCTTCTGTGCTGTTTCCTGGGGATGATCAATCTTTGTTTGCAGCGTGCCTAGGACAATCAGACCCCTAAAGTCAGTAGAAGACTTAACGTGCCATTATAATGTAAAAAAAGTAACACAGTAGTGGCAATTCTACAAACAATCATGACAGATAAACCTAAAATGTTCTGGTGTTTTTTCTTCTGGAAAAAGATATGGCTGTAATGACTCTGGAAATTATATTTCTATCTATCTATATATAGATATAGATATGTCTATATCTATATATATATTCAAATAACTTACAAGGTAATTAAACTCCAGATACCTATTACAGCCATCCTAGAATATTTTCCTTCTCTGTACCTTAGGATATTAAGAAGTTTTATTGCCTCACTTTTACTCCTAATAACACATATCGATTTCACAGAATCTTATCTTTTAAATTTATTTCTTGGTTTTGCATAAAATTCGGATCCTACTGTAGGCTTTTTGTAAAAAAACTATAATTATCTCAAACAAACAGTGCATAACAGTATTTGTACTGGACTGAAAAAAAAATATTTTTTACTACTTACTTGAAAGTGGTTCATTAATTTTTTTCTACCCAATCCCATCAACTTCATAGTGGTCACTTTTTTATTAAGTGTTTTACATCACAGTTCAATCTCCCCCAGCCCTTCATTTATGTGCATGTTATACACCAGGGGTGGGCAATTATTTTGGCTGGATGGCCACTTAATGAATTTTGGTGAGCTGTCAAGGACCATACATATAATATCTTTTAAAAGATGTTATTTTAACAGATTATAGATAAAAAGCAAGTCATATTCTAAAAATCGAACATCTACTATAGCATATTTTACTTCAGAAAAGATTATTTGAATCGTTGACAAAGATTATTTGAATCTTTGAATTCTACCTGATTTATCGGGGGGGAGGGTGTTGAATAGAGTATACAGATGTAATTGCATAATAGCTCACAATAAAGTCTTACTCTTGTATACTGTGTGTGGAGGATGTGTGGGAAAGTATGTGGAGGGGGCATGTTAGGTGCTAGGAGACAGCCAGGGGTGGGGGGAGGAAAGGGAGGCAGGGTGCGTGTGAAGCAGATATGGCCCACATGGTGCAATGCAGGTGTGGTCCACCCCCAATCTGGCTTGTGGGTGCCCCCACAACACTGCATGGGGCTGAGCCCTGCCCACTCCTGCCTGGGACAGGCCACACTGTGCTCCCACTCGTAACTACCAGATGGTCCAAGCCCTGGCCAGCGTGCACAGTTTCCTGGTGGGGCTGCTCCCAGTGCAATGGCAACCACCCAGGTACTGTTCAGCTTCCCACCACCTCCAGCAGCTCCTTCTCCTCCTCCTACGCCTACTGCAGGCAGGGGGTGGAAGCTGCAGTCAGGCAGCTCCTGCCCCAGCACACAGGGCTCCAGCTCCAGATCCTGGCTGCTTTCTCCCCACAGGTAACTGCTCATCATGCCGAGTGGGCAGAGGGGTGGAAAGTGGCCAGGAGCTGGACCTCTGCGTGCTGGGTGCAGGAATCACCTGGCTGCAGCTTTACCCCCTGCCCAGATCAGCACAGCAGGAGCAGGAAGAGAAAGAGCCACTGGAAACAGGGAGAGATCCAAGCAGTACCACGGTGGCTACAGCCACACCAGCAGCAGCCCCACTGTGGAAGTTGTGAATGCTGTCTAGGGCCAGGTCTGTCTTGCAGGTGCAGGTGGGAGCACATCCTGGGCTGCCCTAGGCAGAAGCCACAGGCACAGGTCAGATCCAGTTAATTGGTGAGCACATGCTTGTAGGCCAGATTTAATCAGTTGGCAGGCCATGTTTTTCCCACTCTTGCTATACACAATTAGCTGAAACAGATGATTAACAATTGCAGGAATTCACACCACAAGCTGTAGAAAGCATTTAGCAAATTGTCTGAAGTCCTGTCTGGATCCCACAGTGTCTCCTGATATACCCTAGAGTATCCCATTTAACTACATCATAAAGATTCAGGTTTTATATGTGGTGTTTCATTTTTCTTAAAAAGTAGTCTCTGATACAGATTTAGAAGTAAGCCCTGTAGCTGCAAAGTGCTTAAGGTTACTTACCTAATTTTGCTAAAACAAGAAATTGAAACTACATCTGTTAACTGTAAGTAAAGAACAAGAAACGTTAAAATCAGAGATGGCAGTACTAAAGCCTCAGTGAGAGAGAAAAAATAATATGGTAGCAATGAATTTCAAACTCTTGCAAATAATTGCAGCGTAAAGAATCTTCAGCTTCTGGGTTGTAAGATAGGAAGATTCATAGCCATCTGAGAACAACTCAGTCCTTTGGATGTTAGTTTAAGCCCTAATTCAGTAATACAGTTGCACAAGGTATGCTTGTGCAAGGAATCCTACTGGCTCAGTTTTTGAGCCAGGGAATTAGTTTCAAAATTTGACACACCTTTGCAAATATAAAATGAGTTTGAAATCTTTGGCATGGTTTTTTGTCTTTTTGTGGGGGGCAGGACTCAATATTTGAATAGCAGAAATCTGAATCATCAAGGATGAGAACTGAAGTTGTTTGAAATTTTCTCTTAGATGGAATCAAGTTTATTTTTCATAATTATAACAGAGTTAAAAGGTTCTCATGATACATTTGAAAATCTTTATCATCCCAAGAACAGAAGGCTGATGAAGCAATTTTGGTTGACCTGTCCAGTGAGGTCATTAAGTAGTCTTATCTTCCAGAATTTTAATTGGCTTTCTTAGGAACTTTGTAATTGGATATTGAATAACATTAGCATTTTTAACTGATGCTGGTTTTGAGGAGGGCTGCCTTTTATTTGCCTGTTTAAATATCCCTCTGGAAGCTGAGTTATAACACCTGAATTATAATTGTGGCAGGCAATAATGAGATTTCTTAATTTCATCACTATGTCAGAGAGTTCTGGAACAGCAGTGGGCAGGGGGATTGATGGGAGACAATGCTGCAGAGGCAACATAATTCATTAGAGGTGTTATTTCAGCCTTCTTCTCCACCTACGCCCTTAAATTCATTGAGGCCAGTATTAATATTCTTATTATTTTAGGAAACCATTCAGTTCTGCCACAGTTGGTCCAATACAAACTATTATCTACCAGATCTTGGTTCCAGTATATTCCCAGAAAATCCCAGCTTCAACAATATTACTGCATCAGTTCTGGGCATTCAGACAATGAGATTGGTGCTTCTCCTAGAAGGAACAGAAGTTAATGACTTGTCTATCTATGTGTGTTCCTTTTGCTCCTATTTTTCTTACTCTGAATATATTGCTTTTAGGAAAGTTCCTAATTGATGCTGAAAAGTGTATAGTGTTGGCTTCTACAAGTAGATGCTTAATTCTAGATTCAGAATGAACCATTTTTGCAATGGCACTGTGGTACTATATGGGGTGGGTGGACAAAGTGGGATAAAACCCATTTTTATGGTTTTCTGAGACTGTCTCCTTACCCCCAAAAGCTGAGGTCAGGAATACAGAAAGAAACATGATATTTGTTTAAGGGTTAAAAGGATAGGCCACTGATTACTGCATGTGCTTAGAACATAAGGGTCAAGGATTCAAGTATTTGCTCTTCCTGTGGAAGTCAAGGGGTGTTATTTAGGGCCACAGCCACATAAGTATTTAGGCACCTAACTTCTAGTTTGGTGACTATCTTCCACTGAGATGAAAAGAAATTAAGAACCTAAATGCCTTTGTGAATCTGGGCCATAGTTTTTCTGGCTTAAATTCCATTGTTTTCAATGGGTTAATAGATTTAACCTTTTGTACCTTAGTTGCCTGTCATGGATAATAATGCATATATACCCTTACAGGAGGTATAAGAATAAATTAATTAAAGAGTGTAACAGAAATACAATTGTGACAGAATCTATGAAAGTGGCTTAGGAAATGAGTAGCTCTTAATCAAAGTACAGTAGTGAGAAATAGCATGAAGATTGAGATAAAGGGAAATAAGTGGATTTAATGATATTGACAAAAGTATGTTAGAGTTCACTTTTCTTTCTTTACAAACCTGGTAGTGGTTGGGACTTCTATGGGAGACCCAATGATTGACAGCTCTGTTGAGGAGGAGAAAGCTGCATGGTAGAAGAAATGCTGCCTTCTTACTCTTCCCATCCACTTTCATCTCACCACCTTGTTTAGAACTTCTGAGATGCATATGGTTCCTAAGGATTCAGACATGAGACCATAAGACCACAACGAGTGGAAATAATATTTATCTTTCTTTCCCCCTTGTCTTAGGATGATTTTCCTACTTTAACCTCTTTTTAAAGCTGGTTACATTGTTCTTTTTTGGTGTATTTTGGTAAATGAATCAATCTGGTGCTCCTTTCCCTGCATTTTATTGTTAAACAGGACTAACGGGGTTATCTCTGTTTGGTGTATTCCTTTATGACTCTATGAGAACAGCTAGTGCTTCTGATACCAATGCTAAACGGATTTGGAACAAGAGAGGCTCCTCTTCTGCCATTCAGTTTAAGGTGGCTGTGAGCAGAAGGGTTAGATATGTCCTTGAAAAAGGTAACATCTAAATCCACCTTAGAATTACCTGAGTAGAAAAAGAGCATTGTGTAGCAGAGATACAAAAGCTAGCACATGGAAGGAAAGAGAAGACGGTCTGACTATTAACCCATATGCCCTTCACTAGAGAACCAGCAGAAATCCCTGGGACACACTAGGTGAAGAGCTGATGTGATAATGTAATTGATTATCTTGCATAATATTTTGTTGTAGTAGTCTTAGTAGCTTGGTAAATAAGAAAAAGGCACCAGCTAGAACTCAAGTTTGGAATATGAAGGCGGAAGGGGTCAAAGACATTTTCAAAAGCCATCCACACAAGAGTGTAAAGACTCTTCCTCTTCATAAAATCAAAAGTGGCCAGTGCACCGCTTGATGTGTGCTAACTCCCAGCATCTTTGACGGGAGTTTTGATGTACAGATATCAAAGGGAGACTGTGGCCCTGAAATACATGAACTTATTTTAGCTTTCAAATAAGAATTTTATATATCATTGACAGATGGTTTAATGATCAGTTCAGCAGTAAGCATAAAGAATACTGGAATGAGTCAGTGACAGATGAGAATTCTGGCTCCCCTCCCCAACTACCATACTGGCAACTGGTGTCTCCCGAGTCTGGGGGGGGCACCAGATCGCTGATGGTGGGGGGGTCCTCGCAGCAGCTGATCACCAAGCCCAGAACCATCAGCAGAGAAACCAGAAGTGCACTTCCTTCAGCACTTCTGGTTTTCTGGCTGGTGCTTCCAAGGGGTGCATGGCCAATCTTGGGGGGTGCATGTGCACTTGTATGCACCTGCTATGCATAGCCAGTGTAGCCAAGGCATTTTTTTTTTTTTTTAACTGTAACCAGGAACTGTGAGGTCATTTTAAGCCAACACTTCCCAAATATTCAGAAGTAAGGGCCTGAGCAGAAAAAGTAATGTGGCTAGCAGAAAGCAGGTTGTCCAATTCCTCATCATTACACTGGCCACCTTTTCCTTCAGGAAAATATATTTATGTGTGTTGTCTATTGCTCCCATTCATTCATAGACAATGCCTCATTGTCTGATCTATCAAATTATCTACAATATGATTTCAGTCAAGGTAAAGGAACCTGGTTAGAACGTGATTCATTTTTATAGGACATTCTGTCTCAGATTCGTGCTAAAGCTTTACATACATAAAATAAAACAAAACAAAAACTTCAGCTGTGCTCAAGGTATCACAACAATAATCACCTTTCATTATATAGGAAAAATTACTTTGAACCATGAATAGCAGGTACAATATATAATCTGTAGAAAAAAAATTAAGTTCCCAAGTTCCAGAAATGTAAAGCATTATACAATTCCACTAGAAAAAAAGGAGATGGGGGTGATCAACACATCTAGAATTAACCCCTCATACTTAAACAATGCAAGCAGGTGGCTTGTAAAACATATTGCCTGTAGTATTAAGTATTGTCTGATGTAGGAAGGCAGATAAGCAGGATCCCCTTTTGATCCTTCTGAATTACAGGAAGAACTAAATTCAATAGCATCCTTAACAGCTGTACTTCAGCTCTACTGAAGTGTGTTAAAAGTAAGTAAGAATACATCACAGCAGTCCTAAAACTAATGGTTTCCACTGCATTGCCATTATAGAAATTTTCAAGGATTTTAAATTTCGTCAGGCCAAGCCTGGGCATAGCAAACAATAATGATGATTAATTTTACACAACTTTTAACAAAATACCTCTTTAAATAAGATGACAACTAAAGCAACAAGACATACTCTTTCTATTTTTGCTTTTAAAAACATGTCTAGGGAAAGCGCTGAACATACACACATTTAAAGAAAGGGAAGATACCAATAACCGTGCCTTTCAGGTCTTATTGGACCCCTGCAAGTTCAAAATATTTCTGCTTAATTTACCTTCAGGCCTTGCCCTCAGAACAAGTCTAGAAAAACAAATGAGACTTGCACTGTAATTTCAGGGTTGGAGTATTCAGGCTTTGGCACACTGAGGCGGGAGTCCCTGATTCAATTCGACAGAGGTTTGGCTCGATTCGGTGGCCGAATCTCCAAATCCAAATTGAATTAAAGGACCCTTCAATCTCTCTAAATCGAATTAGAACCCTCCGAATCAATTTGGAGAGATTCAGTGATTTGGACATAAACACAGCTTTAAACGTTTTTTCTACATATCTCTGGGTACCAGGCAGCTCATGAATGCTGTGATGGTGGGGCGGATGGAGCGTCCCACAGAAGCATGGAGGGCTCCCCAATGCAATTGGCAGCAAATCTGGAAGTGGACCAGAAGCACTTCCAGTCCACTTCCGGGTCTGCCAGAGAGCATGCTTGCCCCCCGCACCCACCTGGCTTGGTGACTGGTGCCTTTTGGCTCTGGGAAGGCACCTGGGGTCCCCCCATGAGTGATTGCTGAGCCTCAGAGGGGCCCCCAGCAGACCCGGATGTGGACCAGAAGTA
Organism: Crocodylus porosus; assembly: GCF_001723895.1. Classification (NCBI taxonomy): domain Eukaryota; kingdom Metazoa; phylum Chordata; order Crocodylia; family Crocodylidae; genus Crocodylus; species Crocodylus porosus. Next base: position 142,718,533 of record NW_017728886.1, read on the forward strand.
GTTCCAGTCCACTTCCAGGTTCATTGCCAAGCATGCGGGTAAATTGATCTTGAAGCAATGACCTTAAGAAAAGGCCCAAGGAAGGGTTGTTATTTAGGCTGTGCTTTGCTGAGGGGCTGTCCAAATAGACAGAAAATTGCTTTCAAGGAATTAAAAGCTATTCAGTTTTTTCTCTGTGTAACCGAGCTAAAAATACTTAATTTAATTTAACTTACAAGAAGTATAAATGCAGGTGTGTTTAGCAGTTGTTTTTCTAAGTCTGTTTTAATTAACCTTTTTTTTTTTTTAAATAGGATTTCTGTTATATAGGGAATTTCCAGGAGACTTCCTCAAAAAACAGGATCAGAAGCACTGAAGGAAGAAAGACATTGTGGAACCTACACTCCTTTCTCAATCAATGAACTGGGATGGAGGAGTCTGCTCTCAGAGCATCACCATGAGATTGTGGGAGGTAAACAAAAGTGCGACCCTGAAAGACCAGGACAAGTGTTGAGAGTAATGGTCAGTCACACTTAACAAGTCGGTTTGATATGGCTAACAATGGGGTTTCCAACTTCGACCTTTCTTCTGAAGGATTTACTGTACCTGAATGTGGATGGGGAAAGATTCTTGTTTGTAGGAATGCTGGAAGCACATACTTATCAAAAAAAAATATAGCATGGGCTTCAATTCAACACAGGACAGAAGGTGTCTGGGATATGTGTTGAGTCCACACAATGCTTAGCCACACTAGTTTCACCTTCTCCAACAGCAATGCCAACTGCTAGAGCAGCTTCAGGCACTCTGGGAGAGCAGGGATTATGGATGACTTGAAAGTTCTCTCAAGGCAGCCTTCTCCCTCTGCTGTTGAAACCTTGGTAAAACTGAAATCTCTAAGATTAGAGTCAAGCTTATTATTTTTAATGGGAATTTGCCTGCTAAGATTTGTAATAAAATTAGTTGTTTTGACATTTTATAATGATAATAGAAATAGCAGTAAAGAAAACTATGCTACTTACAGATCTTTTGAATTATTAAAAGTATTCCTATATCCTCAGAGTGAGGCATAATAGATGGGAAAATATCAACATACATTGCTGGCCACTGACTACTGTTACTGAAAACCTGTTCAATTACATGATGGGGGTCTGAAACCAAAGGAAATAGAACTCTTGTGTGTTGTGCTGTTACAACATGCATAGTATATACATACATGACAAATAAGATGCAGTTCTCAATTGAGCCAATCTCTAGGGCAGGGGTGTCCAAACTTCTCAAAGATGAACTACAGCAGCATTCAATACAGATCAACTCCTTGATTTATATTTTTTCTCCCTATTCATATGAATTAATGTTTTTCCTTAGGTTCTGAAATGTATTTAACATGCAAATCCATAAATAAAAAAGAAATTACACAACAGGAAGCAGTGAAAGAGCAATGTTTCTAACTTCACATCTCATGCTGTAGTTTCAGAATCATGTCCTTTTGTGCATATGGGCTTTAATTTAGGTGGCGCAGAAGTGCAATTGTGTGGTGCAGGTTGTATAGCTTGAATTTTTCTGCTACCCTGTTGTTCATTTCATTCTGACAATGTGCTCTTGGGAATTCTTGTCATAGGCTTTCGAAGTACTTCAGACACCTGATAAATCAACATTACAGAATACCTTTAAAACTTGCGTGAATCAGCTGAAAGAAACTTTCCTTAAAAATATACACTTGTGAGGGTTCCATGTATGAGACTTATGTTGCCATATCAGATATGTTCTCAACCAGATGTGTTATCCTCACTCTCAAATTTGCACACAAGCTGCAGACGTACAGAATTTGATAGCAAAATATAATCTGCAGTGTGCCACACTGCATTTTCTTCGCAAAATAAAAGCAATAAAAATTTTGCTAGAATGGGAAACAAGGAATAAGATTAACTTTGTAGGTGTAACTAGGCTCAGATTGTACAAAAAGGCAAGCATTTCTCTGCTTCATAATTATCACGTTTTCCTCACAGAATCTTTACAACAATGGCTTTCAAACAACAACTTTTCACATGCAGCTATTATCACTCCCCAAATATTTCTAGAGTCTCAGGTACGTTGTTTCAAACAACAGTCTAAAGACTGAATATTATTATGAGGAAGTTACTATTGAAGGACCAAGAACTTATTAAGGCCCCGATTCAGCAGAATAATTAAACATATATATTACTGTACGCTTAAAGCCTCTGCTTCAGCATTCTGTTGACCAGGTGTTGTAAGTCCTTTTTCTTCTGCAGCACTAAGACAGTGTAATCATGCTGCAGGTCTTTGGCACAGTTGCATTTAAATACTGGAGACATCAGATAAACTCATTTTTTCTTCTTGTAGAGGTTCTGAAATTAAACACTTTATTGGTTCGTACAAGACAATTAAAAACAACAACAATTTCCCCATAACATTTCATAAAAACTAAAATTACTTTTTAAAAGAGCATATGGAGTAAAAACCAAACCCTTGCATGGTACCACTAACAAAAGAAACACACTTTTTTTTTTCTTTTCCTTTTTTGCTAAAAGAGAGATTATGATTATGTATTTGATGTCAACAGGTGCACTTAATTCATCATCTGCATGAAACTAGGTTAGGTCTCCATAGGCCACAGTCAGAGTTATTAAGTAAGTAAATATGCCACCGCTTCCGTGCCTTCCTTTTATTTCCTGGCTTCTTCAGTCTCATCTGGCTCTCTCTCTTGATGCTCTCTTTCCCACCTCATTTCTTTCAACTCTTGTCTGTATTTCCGTTCAATGAACCGTTTCTGATGGGCCATCTGGGGAAAGTTATCTGACATGGGGAGAAATATTTTACATTAATAAGAGGAGGAGAGAAAACAGAGGAAGCTTCAGTTCTTATTTTATTTTTCACTTTTATGAGATGGGGGGTGGTGGTGGAGAGTCACATTGTTTTCACTGTGCCTCATTCATATGTCCTGCATCATAAGACCTTAGTTTCAAAATGATTTCAACATTTGTTTCCTCTACTACAGAGCACTGCTAATTCTGATGCACTCAGAAATAGTATAAAATGCTGACATGGGAAAATGGACAAGCAATACTTGAATTTCGTATTTTGTTTCTTAGGTAACAGGTGGACAATACTGGAAAGATAAAGTGAGAATATATTCAACACACTCTCAGCAGGGTTTTTTGTTTGTTTTTTAGTTTCTCTCATTCTTTGTAAGCTTTGTACAGATGTTCATATTACCACGATCGTTTTTAGAGCAAACAAACACAGGTTAGATAGCCAGAATAATACCAGTGTTCACAATAAGAAAATGACAGCATTGCGCTGAGTTAATGTAACTGCATTTAAAGCCACTCTCAAGATGCAGCAAGTTAAGCCACAATTCTGTGGATATAATGATATTTAGATGAATACTGTGACCTGGATAATTGGTATTTGGCCAAAGATCAATTCAGCCAGGACCAACCTGCTAAGGGTGGACGGGGAGTAAACAGCTGGGGGAGACAACAGAGGTGATATCAACCCTTCTGATTAAAGGCATTTGTCTGTCAATAGTCATCTAGGTTCAGTTTCAAGGTAGAGCTTTTATAAAATCATTTTACAAAACTGACTAGAATAGTCTTCAATTACCATGACAGCACAGCTGGGAGGATGTGACCTTACTGTTCTCCATCCATGCCCTCGTGACCTAGACTATAGCAGTGTGTTCTATCAGGGCCTATGCCCTGCATATGTTCAGAAATGATACAAGAAAATAGAATCCAGCGGCATATAGCCAGCAGTGAACCTCAGTGGGATCATATGGTTGTAGTGTTCTGGGATTTGCATTGCATACTATGTCTAGGATGAAT
>NW_017728886.1:142722941-142783554 GCF_001723895.1 Crocodylus porosus
TTTGATGGTACATAGCCTCTACATATTTATGCACCGTTCATGATGTAGAGGATAGAAAAAACCCCTCAATCCTTTGAAGTTTTTTTAAATAACACTTAAGGCATGACAAAGTCACACACATTACCTCTACATAGTCCCAAAAATATTTGCCTTAAAAGACCTTTAAAATATTTAGTTGGCAAGGCTTGAATTTTATGGATTGTTATTACTGTTGTAAAAGTTTTGAGGAATGGCATTCTGAAAGACAATGTTAAGAAGCAAAGATTTTGTGTATGCTTGATCTGTCCATTGTTGATCATTTGGAAAGGATAGCTGGATTCTAGAACTGCTATGAAACTACTTTAGGGCAGACCCTTAGCTGTATTAGAATGATACGTCTCCACTGAAGACAATTTACAGAAACAGAGAATCTACTCCTGTGTTCTGGCCCTTGCCTCTTCAGTCAGCATTTAAATCATTATATGCAAGTGTAATACACATCCAAATTAATGCTTAACATGAATACTTGCAAGCATGTATTTGTGTGTGCATATAGTTAGTCATTTAATCACTTGTGAGTTCCTTACCGTGGAATGCCACTGCGGCTGTCATGCACATTAGCATAGGCTACTTCTAGATCTCTGCACAAGCAATGAATTTACCAACTAATTGGGGCCAGGTCTTGCTGAAGCCCTTGTTTTCATGCAGTTCTGAAGCCCAGGGAATGAATGCTGTTGCTGTTCGCTTTTTCCCTCCCTCTCTTTCCTTCTTAATTCAGCAGCAGGGGAAGAGAGGGAAAGAACAGCAATGGCAGTGCTCACCCTCTGGGCTCCAGAGCTATACTGCTCAAAAGCAAGGACTCCTGCCAGACTTAGCATCAAGAGCTCACATGTGACACAACCAAGGGGAGTTGGGGGGGCACTGTTCTGCCACATCCACTCTGGATCTGCCCCTGCATAGATTCTCTATATATTGATTGAAACAAACAAAACAAACATGCATGCTACAACAGGAATGCACCTGCCATAGCAGATAACTTTCCTAGCAAACTAATCAAATCTGCCTCATTGCACTCTGAAGTGAGGAACTCCCAAGTTATTATGTGCAATGCAACAGGGTAAGCCTGATATCTTGGAGAGGTACTGAAATAGCTACCTTTAAAAAAAAAAAAAAGGGCTTTGGGCATTCTATAAACTACTTTACCTTTCACAAAGTTCTATGGGAAATATTAATGAGCCAATCTGTAGCTTAGGACTTAATGGGATTTTGCATATATTCTTAGTTCTGTTCCCACAAAACCTGTACCACACTCCATTAAAACCCAACCAAGTACAGTATTTTCCTTGAGTCCCCAAGAAAACCCCTTACATTTTTCAAGTGCGTCCATTGCAGCTCCCATTTCTGCTTGTTGAATACTGTCAACGCCAAACAAAAACATGTTAAAAGTTAATTTATTCTTTATGGTATAGAGCAAAAAGTTTCCCAGAAGCTGGAATTCAGATTACCCTGATGCAATCAATTCTTCAAATCATCACTGTCAGGCTTCTAAGCATAAATGTGACAATAATGTAAGCATAAACAAATCATTTCACAAGTATAACATCACAATTCCAATAGCCCAACGTTAATCTTAGATTAATAATATTATTAGACTATGATCGTTCATAATTCTTTAGTATATCAGATATTGTACCCAAGAGAAAAAAATTGAAGAAAAACTAAGGGATCTGAATGCTAGAAAATCAATGATACTTCTATAAAACAAGAAGTATGTACCATTCTCTAAGACCATTATGAAATATTTATTCCTGTGCCAACAAATAATAGAAATGGATGGATTGCTCATAGTCCAGGTACAGACATTACACTTTTACCAGTGTAAGTGATCGGAAACCTGTCTATACCCATAACAGAACAGAAGTTCAGTGCACAGACTAATTTAAAAGTGGCGGAACCTGGTAAGATTTGCCCCTTTCAAAGATGAACATGTATTCTGTTTGCTACCAAACTAAACTATGCCGCTTACAGAAAACCTTGCAACTTCATTCTTTTTAAATGTCTGTACCTAGCCATAGCGATCAGTAAAGGGACATCTTTGCCTCTTAAATTGGGACTGTCCAACTTCTAAGCAGCTTGGGGCTAAACAGATGAGCAGAGTGAACTGTTTACAGATATTAAGACATAGTCTCATTAAAGATAAAGCAGAGAAGAGGTTGCAGAGTTGCTACTCATACTACTTCTGTGGTTAACGAGAGTCCTCCTGAGTGCCCACAATAAAATTCACTTATTACAATCATTTAATAAAGTGTTACTATACCTTGGGCCTTTACCACATCCTATTCGTTCTCCTTTGAAATAAACAGCCACCGTGTATGTCCTGGCATGAGAAGGTCCCACTGTCTGCAGAGTCCTGAAATAAGAAAGACACAGTGTGCTCTAATGTTTGCTCATGGCATTAAAAAATAATCTGTTTGTGGAATATATAAAGCTTTTATTCTATTCAGTCCACTTAGCAAGATTAGCAAGACACAACATAATAGGGTTGACTGCTAACTTGTATACATAACTTTAACTGGAAGATAACGTAAGTTTGCGTGCAATAAAACCAAAATATTTTCATACACTTTATCTTTGTTAAACATTTTTTTTTGTTTTCCACAGGCCCAATTTAAAAAACAAGCCATGATCTGTAGGCAAAAATTCAACAATGCTTATACAGTTGCTTCACTTCTGTGCATCCAATCTGAGTTGCATACACAAGTATAGTTGTGGACCAACTAAACGAAATGAACCTATGTAATGACCCATGAAATCTGAAGAGATAAGAAGCTTTGATGGGGATTTGATATTAGATATGCTGCTTCTCAATGTGGCAAGTATCACAGTACAAACAACTTGTCCTACCAGCAAAGGAAAGTTACAGTTTCTGTCACTTACGGGACAACCTTTCCTTTGAGTGAGAATCCATGATATGCATCAGCAACCACCTCAAGGGGAAAGAGATAGTTCCCTAGCCACACAATGAATCTGCTTCTTCTATCTTTTCCTTCCACTCCAAATCTCTCCTCACTGTCAAGATGAGTTCTGTCCGCTACCCTGTTTTTTTCTGGCAAGAATTGCAATTGCACATCAGTTTTTAAATCATCTAACCAAACAAGTCTGCATCAAGGAACTCTGTAACACCAGATATAAACAAACAAAACCCACCGCACAAAACGACTGACTGCAGTGAAACAGATAACCCCAAGGGAAGAAAATTTAATAAGATAATAGGAAGATAACTGTTTATGGCTAACTCTGAACCATAGTACAAAAATAAATTTATCATCATAACAAAACAAAGCAAACATTTGGTCTTTGATACTCAGTGGATTTTAACAAGAAACGGGAATCATTTCTTTTGAATCTTTCTCCGTCTCTCAAGATAAGGGAGTAAGCTCTTAGATAAAGGTATTGAAAAAGCAGATGTGCAGAGCATCAGTTACTGTATAACAGCAATCACATTTCTAAAGTGCACTGATTTTTCCCTATAACCCCCAGCTCCATTTCATCTGAAACTTTACTTCAGTAAACATGAAAAATGTACTGGAGTTTTCATTCTATACACAATTTTGACATTATAAATAACACCGATAATAAAAACCTTGCTTTTATAGCATCTATCTATCTTTTCTCTAGGTAGTAATATTACACCTGTCATTGTAGTACTTGAGTGGATGTGAAAGTGCAATACAGACTATGAAATCTAATATCTTCCCTCTGAAGTGTATATTATTCCTTTTTTACATCTGGGGAAACTGAGGCACAATGTTTAAAAGGCTTAAATGATATCATACTGAAAGTCTGCAGCAGTCCCAATAACAGAACTCAGGTCGCTTGACTCACAGCCAAGGCTTGATCTAAACCAGTGGGAGCCAAACTTTTTGACTGGCACACCACTCCATCCCCACCCTGAGTGCCATTCTTATCTTTTACCCCTGCCTGATTCCTTGCTTTGTTCTATTTTCTGCCTGATCCCTTGTTCTGCTCTCTGGTTCCCTGCTTTCTGATGGATCTACTGCATGCCAAACAAAGCAGCTGAGTGTGCCATAAGTAAACATGTGGACCATGGATTGGGCAACCCTGATCTAAACAATTTTCCTTATCCCATTCATTGAACTTCTATATTCCAAATACTCTTTTCCATATTATTAGATGTTATTCTAAACCAGGGCTGTCCAACTGACAGTCCACAGGTGTTGAACATGTGGCCTATGGACCTGTGCAGCCACCTTTTCTGCTGCTGCCAGCCAACATGGCAGGGAAAGATCCTGAGCAGGCCACCACCTCAGAGTGTACTGGTGAGCCTGAGTGAGGGCCATGGCCCTGGCTGTATCCAAGTTGGGCTGCCCTGTTCTAAGGGAAAATTCAGTTAAAATGTAGTGTAAATGCAGAGCTTGATGTAATATAAAAGGCATTATATTTGTTAATTCAGCCCTGCAATGGTTAAAACACACGGAGCAGAAAACATTGGTTCATCAGTTCTACTTCCAAACACAATGAACCTGGATGATTTTTTGTGTCTTTATTTTGGAAGCAGGCTAAATTATTTCTTCAAACAAATCGCAGAACAATGTGCATATAAGACGTACTGAAATGGATTCTTAAAACAAAGCCAGTGTTTGGAAAAGAGGCTCAGAACCTGATCACAACTTGCACTAAGTAAAACAAAGCAATGGTTTTTATAAGTAATATGTAGTTCCTTACTTGTATAAAGGAATGTCTGGCTCTTTTCCTTCTGTTCTGAGAGTGAGGCAACATTGCTGAAGCTGGGATTTTGGGTCATTCCAATCCTGATTTAAAATGAACTCCTATAATAATTCAACAAAATAGCTTGAGAGCTTGTAGTAATCACCCAAATCACACTGATTTTTAAAAAAGGCAAAATAACACGAAAGCAAAAAAAAAAAAGATTGATTTTACCTTTAACCGTGGAAAAAAGCACACGTTCATGAAAGTATGAACATATTCCAAATCCTTATCAATGTAAAGTGCAGCAATAAAGGCTGAAAAATAAAATATTTAGACATTACTACTCATGGTAGAGTAGTATAATGATCCAAATTTTGTAGCACTATCACAGTATTTTTGAGTGCCCTTAAAGCATACCAAATTAGGCTTCACAATACTGCTATGATGAGCCCCGTATTATTTCAGCATACACAGGAGGAAACTGAGTCAACCAAGAGGTTAAATAACTATCCCAAGTTCACAGAGAAAGTCATTTACAGAGCTGGGAACAAAACCCAAATCCTAATCCTCTGATTTAACCAGCAGACCATGACTTCTTAGAAATAAATCTCTATTGGATACTGTATAAATGCTTAGGTATAAATCACCATTGTTTGTGAACAATTTCCATTTACTAAAAGGATTTGGCAAGAGTCAAAGGCTCTAAACTTCTCACAAAATGTATAAAATTGTACTGGATATGGGATTAACTTGCTTTGAACAATATTTATTACCATTTTACTTGCCTTGGAAAGAGAACAGCAAACGCTTTCGTAAATGGACTGAAAGGTCATTTAATTTCGTGCAGCTTCCTCTAAGTGTCACTGCTTTTTTGTGGAAATAGACTTTTGAAACTTCCTATTGGAAGACAGCTCAGTGAAGCACACCGATACCCCTGCACTCAAGGATTATTTTTGCTTTTCTTTTACCAATAACAAGAGCATGTCAATCACAAAAGCCTCTGCTTCACTGGAACTCCATACCTTCTCATTCAGCTGCCAATGAGTCCTACTCTTATGGACATAATTTTGACCTAGGCATTACTGAGGTTATTCATTTCTGAGCCCAGAGTTTTATAACTGCAATTATCTGGAGGGCCCTATTAAAGCTACATAAACGAATAAGCATTGGATTGCATCTGCAATCATCATCTTGCATCTTCTTCCTGTACACAGAGAATGTACAAATGAAAGCTAACATTTGAAAATCTGTCCCATGAAGCCACAGGTCTTAAAACAGCATAATTCAAAAAAAACCTGAAATAAGATATGTATTTTTAATAATAAACTTGTTTTAAAAAATGATCTGCTGAAGAAAGACTTGAGGAAAATGGCTAATGTATTTGCTAAATAACAGCTGGTAGCTCCACGTTAGCTCAGTATACTCATAATGTTACTAAGCTACAAAGACACTTGCCCCATTTTTCAAAGGCTTGTCTTTTTAAGTATTCTTTTACAAATCTGGTTAACTTTCTCTATCAGCACTCACATTCCAACAGATCGGCCAAAGTCTTAGTCCGAAGAGCCACAGGCCTCTTGGTCTTGTCATTAGTGATGGCAAATTCTTGCATACCCAGCTCTTCTGCTACTTTAGCCTGTGTCCTGTTGTTCACCAAGGAGCTTCGCAACAGCTGTAAACACAAACCACAAATTTACAATAAATGATATTAAATTGGACTAGTAAAGCAGATTGGTTAAAAGCAGCTCTTCAGTCTTTCCTCTTCTGTACCTAACTTATTTTAGGTTCTGTCTATTCTCCTTCCTTTTGGACTTAATGCATTTCTCTTCTTAGCACACCTTAATTCACTGATTCCCAAAGGGGGTGCAAGATACCCCTGCATGAGGAAGCAAATGCTGTCTTCCCCTGTCCGGCCCCCTGTGCTTGGCTCAGCTACTCCAACAGCACCTATGGCTGCTTCTCTGGGGACTGTTGCTGCTGTAGCTCTCTTCCCCTGCCTCCAAACAATCCTTGTGTCAGCTTCCCTCCAATGCTCCTAGCAGCATGTTCTGTTGTGAGCAGGTGGACAGGCAGATGCACAAAAGGAGCTATGCTTTGCAACTCAGCTTGCACTTCACTTTTCCCATGTGCCTAGGGCCGGCAGGAGGGACCACAGGGGCGGTTGCTGGCATGTGAGACCCTGCAGGAGTAGCCGCAGCAGTGAGGGCTACCTTTGCCCTCCTGAGGTACAGATCACGGGCGGCAGGAGGCAGACAGTGCAAATAGCAGGGCACAGTCTGGCCCCCACCACCCTTAAATGGCACTAGCTAGATCAGTGACTCAACCTTCTTGGCCTCAAGGCCTTCTCCACATCTTTTCTGAATTTAGACCTCAGTGACTTTCAACTGGGGTGCCAGAACATTAGAAAAAAATTATGGAAGGGTACCTTGAAACTAAAAAAGGTTAGAACCACTGGTACAGAGACTAATTCTTTGCTTAAAGAAAGGTATATTTGGTGTCACTTTTATAACTTTTCAGATGTAAGAGTAAAGTTTGCTGCCAATTTTAATCTGGAGAAAAGGTGTACCCTAGGCATTGAAAGTTTGGGAAATACTGCCTTAAATCTGGAAGTGTTTTTATGCACGTTCCATTGCTGGAGATCTCTTTTCATTGCATTAACCTCACCTCCAGGGTCTGTTTGTGTCCTTTCTTCCTACACTTTTATTCCTTTTTCCTGTGATAGGCCACTCTACTTACATGCAAGGAAAGGAACATGTTGAAAACCAAATAATAAGTAATGGCTGCATGGATACAGAAACACTTAACAATGGACAAGCCATAATATGTTCCAATTGAGTTGGTGGGAACAGCAGCAAGTAAATGTCTAGGGTTCATTCTATCCCTATCATTCTATTTGTTTGGTGAGTTCTCAGAAATTATCAGGTATACACAACAAAATTATCTGGTAGGAAGAAGGGAAAATTATAAATGTTTCAGCACAAGTATAAATAAGCAAGCTCAGTGTCTTGGAGTCTATATAGGCTATCTACTGTGTACAACCGAAGTCTATAAATACTTGCTCCCACTGTAAAACAAAAATGCAGTCTATGTTAAAAGTAATACAGTCTAGTGCTACACAACTAGCAAAGCTACTAACTATTCCAGGGATGAGCATGCCAGAGTAGGGATAGAAATTCCTGACTAGATCCAGCTGTGTAAGTTAGCATAGAAGTTGATCACCTGCCCTAGTGTTATAAAATAAGACCAATTCAGGAGAGAATCAGGTTATAATAGCTGATGACTGAGCTGGGAGTTAGACATAAGACAGTCTACTTAGACACAGAGCTACACAAAAAACAATTACCTTGTGGAGTTCCTGATCACTGTATTACCTGATCACTGTATTACAGAGTTTTAAAATAGATATTTATAATTAAAACAGAAGTAGAAGCCCTTTTCTTGGAGGAAAAGAGCTCCTTTGCTTAATAATAATATTAATAAAAAAATAGTTCTGCAAAGCTGCACACAGAGCGCCCCCATCTGAATTCCATGTCACATTTGCTCAGCTTATTAGATACAAGTTTTATGCTACCTGGCTCTAGGGTGTCAACTGAGCTTATGAAAATCAGATTTATTTTCAGTGCTTGATAGTTCATCTTTGACAACAGATAAATAAAGAACAGTATGTTCATAATTTGTTTGGCAATGATGTATGAAGCAGACATTCACAACTTGATCTCCATAAACTAGGCTGATGGCAGGAACAAGAGTATCATTCCCTGCCATTCCAACTTCCTTTTATGCCCTTCCACATACTAATCTGCTTCACAGGATCCACCCTTTCAAAAAAAACAAAACAAAACAAGCCACCACAAATCTAACTTAAACATGGGATCCACGAAACAGGAATGATGAACAACTATGACATGTAAAGTAAAGTGTTCCTATGGGACATGGATAGGGTTTTTTTTTCTTTTTTTGTTCTGTGTTTGCACAACACTTAGCAGGACAGATTTCTAGATATGACTAGGGCTCCTTGGGGCTGTGGACTAAGGTAAAACAACTATTTAACAATAATATTATACATATACGTTATAATATAAATGTATATATAATATATATTATATACACACAATGATATTAATAATGCATATATATATTATTACTATTAAATATCTGTCTATATATACATAGACACATCTACTAGCTAGCTACATCTTTCTTTATCCATCTTTCTATATACATATACATACAATTTGAAGATAGAAAAACCTGCTTTTCATCTAGTCCTGTTATTCTCAATCTTTTTCATATCAGGACTCACTTCCTATGTAGCTGAGATCTGGTGAGGACCTTTTTAGCAATTGGAGAAGGACAGAGCATTTGTAATTCTCTGACAGGCTCAGAAGACAAAATCTGATCCATCACGGAAGTTACAGCTCAGCAAGTGTGCTCAACTGTAGTTCATTCCAAGTACACAGTTAACTTTGTCTTATACTCAGTAACTATAATGTTGGGCAATGTCAGATAAGATGCCTTCCTCAATTTCTAACTTAAACTGCTCCTTCTAAATCTTCAGATACTTGTTTTATCCCTTTCTTTTTTGGTAATATATATTTTGTCACTTTCAGCTACTTGAAAGGTGTTACAAACCATCTTCTGTTTCTCTTTCTCAATATAAAGATGATTAACTTTCAAGTCTTTCTTCATACACATTCACGCTGCACTGGGAATCAATCTTGTTCTTATCTTGTTACTATCACATGGACATCCTTGACCAAGTAGCTGAGCACAAAATTCTAGGTAAGGCATTAAGGCGATACTATATAAAAGTGTCGATATACCCCTGTTTGCTCTATCCAAAGTACTCATTACCCAAGTCACTCAAATTTCATTTAAGTCTTCAAATTTAACTATACCCAAGGATAGTACTGCTTTTACTTTGCATGTGTAACACCTTGTGCACTTCTATTTATTTTCTAGTTTAAGAAAAGTACATAGTCTAACTCCCTTCCCCAGTTAGCCAATACATTCACTTGCAAATACTCAAGCAGTTTAACAATCAGCAAAACTATCTGCTAAAACACCTGCATTTGCAATACTGGAAGTGGTTCAAAGGTGTCAAAACCTTGGTTCATGAGTGCCTAAAGAGAAGGGGGCTATGTAAACACTGTGAGCAAACAATAATTGGTTACAATAACTTTTGAAATTAAATCCAAAAATGATACATAGCAGCTCTTAGCTGAGAAAAATGGACAGGCCAGAGTAAAATAGATTGCAAAATGTCAACTGAATAAAAAATACCAGCACATTCAATAGGCTCATAAATATGAATACAAATTCATGTAAGATGTCTATTGAAATAAATCTCTTTCAAACACTTGGGTGTTAAACAAGCAGTCTGCTAGATTCCAAGTATACCAAGTTCATCACTGTGCTTATTAGAGCTATTGATCCATTTTACAGAGAGAACAAACAATATTTCATGGATTTTAAGTCACTTTTTTCTATTCATTGTCTGATACAGAATAAACAAAACTTTATTAAAAGTAGTGGGGGCTGAGGTTCAGATTATTAATCAAATCCAGAATAATTTACTAGCTGTTCCTGTAATTTTTGTCTATCTCACATTTACTCCGCAGGAATACATGATTGATGGCAGCCTCACCGTTAAGTGCCCTTCATGATGATCAGGGAAATGTATGAATAAGTACTCTGTGGCTACCAATTGCATTATGGAGTCACCTAGGAATTCCATCCTCTGATTGTGGCCTCTGAAAAAAACGAAACATCAATGTAATAAGATCAATAAGCACTCAGGACAAAAAAAGAAGTGTTCACGCATGCACGTGCACACACACGCACACACACAGAGCTATAAAGAGTAATTTTAAATGAGAGTCCAGCTCATTTTTAAACACATTTAAGGCAATTTCCTGGTCTTAACCAGATAAATTAAAAATTCAATTGCTAGGCTGACTTTCACAAGAAAGCAAGTAAGTTAGGTACAGTCAAACAAAATTACTAGGTGGCAGATGGAAGATTAATTGAAGAAAACAAGTCAGTAATATGGTTATAAGGAATAAGACTTCAATGCTACAATTTCCTGAATGAAAAAGAGTTGGTAAACTAGTTGCCTTCAGTGAGATTTGGCAGAGGCATAACAAGCAGTTTTTGTACCCTGAATGTCAGCTGGGGCAGTGGTGGCCACTCTTGTGCCCCCCTAGATCAGTGCTCCTGTCATCTATCCCTAGCTATGCTACAGAGATTTGGCAATGCAGGAAATGATCTGTTCATGTATAACATTAAAAGGACAAGTGTCTAAATCCATTATTGACTCAGAATTGGAGAGCACATCACACATTACTGTACTTGAATTATAGTAGCCTACATCATGGACTCTTGTGTTCAGTGCTGTACAAATATGGAACATACAGATGGTACATGCCTCAAAAAGCATGAGTTTACTTTCTTTTCCTTTCATTCTACAGGCCAATTCAAACCTATTTAACTACTGTGCAACGAATGAGGAACTGATACCTCTCTTAACTCAATTGATGTTGTTATTCAGTGGTGTCCAAAGTGGCTAGCTAACTTGCAGCAAAAAGCAAACATGGGACTAGATAAGATGGCCTGAGAGGCCTCTTCCTGTCCTATGTTTCTATGTTTGTCTACTGTAACTCCAGTCAGGTTGCACTACTGCTTCTAATTAAATCATACAGGGCACGTCTACACAAGAAACATTAACACGCGTTAGCCTAGTTTACCATGCTGTATGGGCACGCATTTACACGTGCACACCCTTTCTGTGCAGTAAACTAGGCTAATCACAACTAAATAAGTGCAATTAGTTAATGCATAGTAACACAGCTTAGTGCTGGGTCACGTGTACACATTAGTGCTTGGTCTGCCAGCCACTGAGGGGCTGGCCTGAGGCTCCTGCCTGGGAGCTTCTTCTGCCCAGGGCTGGGCTGCCTCTGTGGCAGGCTATAAAAGCCTACAGCAATTTTGTGCCCTGGGGCACACTGCACAGGACCCCTGCCCAGCTCTGAGATCTCTCCAGGGCTGCTGGCTGGCTGTCTCTGACCTGCTCCCTCCTGCTGCTCAATCCCAGCAGTGTCTCCTGTGTTGGCAGGTGCTGTGGCCCACTGCCTCTGCCACATGGCTCCCAATCTCTTGTCTTGCCCTTGTGCTGAATGCCGTTGGCCAATGCCCAGGGCTGGCCACACAGAAACAGCTGCACGGGGGCCCAGAGAGTTGGTGTGGGATGCACCACCAGCATGTCCTCCCCATCCAGGCCTGTCCCTGCATACCTGCACATACCTGACTCTTCCATCCAGGGCCCCAACTACAGCCAGGAGGCGATTGGAGACCTCACGGAGTTCTGGGGTGATGCAGAAGTACAGAGGCAGTTTGCATGGGGCGGTACTCAAACACCCACATTTATGATGCCCTGTTGGGCAGCTTGTGGGAGCGAGGGGCGCTTCTGGTCTGTGCGGTAGTGCCGCATAAAGATCAAGGCCTTGCAAGAACAGCGGGAGGCCGTGACTGACCACAATCATTGGCCCAGTTGTACCTGCAAGACCATGCCCTTTACGCGGCAGCTGACCAGGATTTTGGCACCCTGTGATCCAGGTCACAACCCTGCAGTGTTCACCAGCAGGGGCAGCCTGCCTGAGCCCCTGGCCTGCCCTGACCCCTCCAGAGACAAGTCACTCTAGGAGGTGGCCTCAGGTGTTCAGCACCCTGCCCCACCCACCTCTTGGCTGCTGCATCCACTAGTAGCTTGGGGAGCCCAAGCCATGGCTGCCTTGACAGCTCCGCAACCCCAAACTCCGCAATGAGGAGCAGCCAGCCAGGATACAACTGACCACCACCACCGCCACCTCCTCCCTGGGAGGCAGTGGGGGGCTCTCTTGGCTGAGTGTCAGCCTACTGCGCACCACAGGCTGATGACACTGGATGCAGCCAACTGTCATTACCAATGGGGAGGCCCGCACTGAGCTTCCATCCTTGCCAGCCCTTGCCACGTGGTAAGTCCTGCACTGGGGGGAAGGGCCCTCCCAGCCCCCCAGGCCAAATCCTGGCCCCTGGCCCCCATCCCTGCCTGGCCCGTGCACACTCCCATGGCCCTGGGTTCCACCCCACAGCATGAAGAGAGGCAGGACACAGTTCAAAACTTTTAGCAGTCCATGTCCCCACATCTGGGTGGGCATGGGACTCTCACAACACAAGGAAGGTGTTGCTGTTAGCAGCAGAGTTCTCCTTGGCAGTGGAGGGCAGGGACATGTAGCACTGCCACAGGTAATCCTCCACGCAGAGGTAGTGGGGCAGCCCAGGCTTGCCCCCAAGTGCTGTCAGAGCTCGAGGTCAAACCAGGAGCTCAGATATTCCTATGGCACCAGGAAGATCAGCAGCAGGAGGACTGGGTACCCCTCAGCCTGTACAAACAGCTCATCATGCACTGCCTGGGGCACATACAATAGGAGCATGCTTGGGGTGCAGTGGTGGCATAAAGAGGAGCTGGCTCTCATCAGGGAGGGTAGGGGCATAGCCAGACCCCATCCCAGGTGTCTGGTAGCTCCATGTGCCCCAAGCCTAGGCACCATGGGCTGTGCAGCAGTGCGAAACAGAGCAGTTGGCCAGCAGGTGGTGGGAAGGAAGGGAGCAGGGTCTAGACCCATGGCAGCACATGCTTCCAGGAGTCTGGTCAGGCCCACTTTGGGTAGAGATGAGGGAGGCAAAATGCCTGAAACTGGCACCCAACTGCCTGCCAACCCCAGGGGAGCAACTGGGGATGGGGGGCTTGGCCAGTAGCTGCCTGGGCCTGGACCTGCCTGAACCCGCCAGATTTACCTGAGCACCCGTGCACAGCTGACCCCCAAACTAAGGCCAAGCAGTGTACAGCCCCTGGTGCAGAACATCTTATCTCTGAAATGTTGCAAACTTTCACTAAAACCTTCCGCCTCTTCCCTCTGCAAGGCCAACATCTGGATACAGGGGAGAGCCTACTAGCCCTAATAGGGATGGAGGCTCCATGTCACTGCCACTCAGCTGTGGTGCCTGCTGGCTGCACCAGCAGCAGACTCAGGACCACACCCTCCTACTCCAGCACCTGGTGGAGGTGGTGGAGAAGTAGGAGGCACTAGTGCATTCGTGATGGAGGGAGGACTTGGCCCATGAGGAGAAGTGATGGGTAGAGAACACTATCTGGGAAACCATTCAGGAGGATGCACAGGACAAGGCACAGCAAGAGCACTGGGCTGTCATGGAGAGCCTGGAGCAGGAGCAGATTGAGCTTCTCAGGCAGCAAGGGGCCAACCAGGCACAGGCAGTGGAGGCCAAAGACAACGACTGTTGGGTCCTGGACACTGTTCTGGGCCTGGTGGTTGTGTGCATGCCCCCCACTGCTGTTGCCCTGCAGGAGGCCCCCACCTGAGCCTGGGAGGAGGTCTTCAGGTGCCTTCAGCCTACAGAAGCCCCTGGCCTAGCCCCCACCTGAGGTCCACCACCTGCCTGGGCACAACCCCGCCGTTGGTCCCAAGGTCATACACACGAGACCCAGATGTGCCTCACAGGGATGCTGCCCCTGGACTTGGGCAGCCAGAGGCAGAATCGCCCACCCTTGAGAAGCACCGTCTGGCATCACAGCACAGGACTAGCCCGCCATGGTCCCCGGACCCATAGGGAAACAGCCAGGATGCTAGCCGCCTGCTCCTGGGCTTTGTCCCCATGCATCCTCACCCCACAGCCCCCCCACTCCAGGGCAAAAAAAAGACTGAGGTGTATGGCACCCTCCAGGATGGCCTCCCCAGTGGTGGCCTTACCCACCCAAACAGGTGCCCCACATACCACAGGCTGGCAGGAGTAGCCAATTTGGCCAATGTCAGGGCCAAGTGAGTGTCAGCAAAGGTGCCCCAGGTCATCCTGAAGGAACTGACCATCTTCCCTGTCATGCTGTACAACACACTGCCACCAGTCCCAGCTAGCACAGAAGCAGCAGGGCTGGAGGGACAGGAGGGCAATGGCAGCCCCAGTGTTAACCTCCTGGATCATCATGGTTGACAGCAGCAGGGGCCTTGGGAGGGCATGTAATGGTTGCCAAGGCAGCTGCTGTGTGTGGGGGAGCTGGGCAAAGCAAGATGGCCATAAGCCAGATGCTAGTGATGGCAGAGGGCCAGCAGAACAACTGAGGTGGCTAGGAGGATAAGGGGACTTGTTCCTGGGTGCCAGGGCTAGGAGTTGGGGCAGGCATGGCTGGGAAGTGCAGCTGGGGCAGAAGCGGAGCTCCAACGTGCCGCTTGTGTCCATGCTACATTGCTTCTCTCAACAGAGGAAGTGTCTTGCCAGACAGCATAGAGTGGGGGCTGTTTTAAAGATGGTTGCCAAGTTCTGGCAGCTGGGCCTGGCTTCATTATGGCTGCCAAGTGCTGCCAACTGTCTGCACGTGTAGACACCTGCCAAAAATCAGTTACTGTGCATTAAGCTAACACGCAGTAAATTTAGTCACAACTAACTGCACATGTAGACATGCCCACAGAGTTGCTTCTTAAAGAAGGGAAAACTGAGGAAATATTAGAGATTAAGAAGAGTTACACATGCAATTCAACTTTGTACTTACAGAGTCAGATGGTTAAACCCCACAGTTCTCAAGGTGAAGGCACGTGCTAGAAGCCTCACATGAGTAAAAATAACTCCAATTGCTTCCTCAAACTCTGTTAGTTTCTGGAGAACTGGAGAAGTCTCAATGAGCTGTCTGTCAGTGTTGGATTCTTGCAGCTGTAACAAAGAAAAAAAGTGCAAACCAAAGAAAAAAGGTTACCGTATATTCAGAGTAAAGATCCCTTCAGAGAACAGCAGTCTACTGCAAAATGGTGGCCATCTGTAAGCAATGGTAGACTGTGCATGGCCATCTCATACTTGGGTTGATGCCTGGATAATCAAGATGCAGGCAAAAGTTCCATTACTACGTCTTTCCTTTAAACTGAAAAGTAGTAACCAAAATCCAAATTCAAAAAGACATTGTTCAGGTAGCTTTTAATTTCTGAAATGTTAGTTGCACAGAGAGGCTAAACTACTTGCCCAATGTCCCCACGCAGGAATCCTGTGGATTTTATTCAAGGTCTTCAAGACGGTGACTAAACCAACCAGATTTCACAAACAAGCAAGGAAAGAGGGCCAGATTTCAGATTTTCCCCAAACAAGCAAGGAAAGAGGGCCAGATTTCAGATTTGCCCCAGTATCCCAGACCCCATCTCACACCAAAGTTGCAGGAATGACTGTGGATCAAGCACTAGAGCAAAAATTTTGCAATACAATTCCTTAATTCCTTACACTTCCTATGATTAACTTAATATCAAAATGGTAAGGCCAGTGAATTATATGCAGAAACTGTTTTCATAGACTTTTTTCTAGGTACAGGGATAACAGGAAGAAGTCAAAATGCTACCTCTCAGTAGATTTATCTTGCTGTAACTCCAGTCATATATCAAATCCAAGCCAAGGAAAGGAAAATGATTAATCCTCAAAGAGTCGGAGGCTCATTATTTACAAAAATTCACAAAGGCAAATATATATGTTCATCTGGCTACTTGTTAGTAAATTTTCTAAAGGTGTCAAGACAGCTGAATGCTATGAAAAGCATCTTCGGAAATAAAACAGAGCTATGAAATTTATTATAGAAAGGGACACACTTACTTGGAGTGGGTGTAGAGGATAATTAAGCCATACATCCCGCAGGTCCTGCAAACATTGAGAGATGCCTTTAATGCTCAGGGGAGTCATTTAACAAATTCCACAGTACTAAATAAAATGTCATTACTTGAAATACTGAACTATTTCAGATGCTGACTCTGCTTATTGCAAATTCAATACTGCTGGCAAACTAATTTTGAAAACAGTGTATTCACTATTCAAACTGCCTGTAGTTCTCCCAATTAGCTTATGTCAAAAAGGCAGAAAAACCTTTGAACCAACTAAAAACTGGTTTAAAAAGTTAAAAACCCCCCACATATAATTTGTTTAGGTTGTTGGTCTTACTCATTTCCACAACTTCTCAGCATCCAGTTTAAATGTGACGAAAAGCTAAGACTAAGAAAATACTGTATTTCATGTTGGTTTCCTTCATTATAGGCACTCAACAGCATATAAACACTGAGTTTTAGTGCACTACAAAATAGTTTTATTTCTAACAAACATTATTTTTCATAGGCCTACAGACCTTACAAAAAAAACAAAACAAATTAATTCATTCCTGGGCACTGCATCATTTACGTTGCAGTTAATACCTAAATACCCCCGGCATGTAAGTATTAGGTCTTCCTTAAACATGTAAGATGACCAAGTCCCAGCCCTAATTTGGCGGTAGTGGAGGGATGGCAGTATTAACTGCCATCAAACCCATGCTACCAAATCTCTAAAGCTATGGGAAGCCTTCTGGGCCAGATGCCATGGTTCTGCTGATCTAGCCTGTGGGCCTGGGGTTTAAGCATCCCTGTTATAAATGAACCACACTTTCACTCTCACTGGCCTTCTACTTAGTCTTTATCAAGTGCAGTGGTTTTCAAACATTATCTATGCAAGCTCCCATGGGTATGTAGTGCTTTCCCAAAGAGTACATGTCTAAATTTTAATAATGGCAGTGAAGCTTCTGATTGGTCAACACACAGTGAATAATGGGGCTGCCACATATTGATGTCAGTGTCAAGATCCTTCCTAAGTAATAAGCAACCAGAGATGTGTCAGACGTAGGGGTATGAGCAGCAATATTTTCCAGGTAAAGGGGTACACGACTAAAACAGTTTGAAACCCACTGATCTGGTATATTTTCCAGGTAGCTACTATGTAAAAGTAAACAACATTTTCTAACATGGAAGAGTACTTAACTATACAGCTGAAACACCGTTCTAAGAATAGCCGGAATACAAAAATATACTTCCAATAAAATTTTTAAGATGCATCTAAAACTATGTTTTTGTTATATATGTAGGATATAAAGATAACAGAATGGTGTGATGTGATATAACAATTCTATCAAGAATGCATGTGCATGATCTGTGCAACTCATTTACAGCTGTCTTCCTTGTGGAAAAAACAGGCCATTTCATAATCATACTAGGAAAACCATGCACTCATGAATTCCCAATTTTAGTTATATGTTACATAAAACAAAACAGAACAAAAAAACTTGACATTTAAAAGATTTTGAGATTGCAAAGGCAAACACTCTGGAATTAGGAAATGGCAGACTTAAGGTTTCCTTTGATTGCTACCTTTTACTGCAGATGGTTTTTTGCATGTAATCTCCTGTTTAGTTTTTAAAAAGGCAATTAAACAGATAAAACAGTAATTCTATGATTTGGAAATATACTGACCCCTTTACATAGGTCTGCAGTTCAAATGAACCTTCAGGTCTCTAGCACAAACCAGTGGTGGTAAAACTCTTGAAACGGAATTCAAGATTCATGCACTGTATGCTCTTTATACCCTGAGCAAACACTGTTCTCTTGAAGAAACACCATCTAATTCAAAAGTTATCCTGTTTTATATGGGACCAGCAAACTTGTTACCACCAAATACTGTGCTTTATTCAATAGCTCTGACCTCAAGCTCAGAAATATTTTTTTCCGATCCTGATCTCTAAAAATCAGGTTTTAATACATATAACTGCCAAAATTAAAAACAAACAAACAAACAAACAAAATTTCATTTGAAGTGATTCAGTTCATAAAAAATGACAAATACCTTGTCATTAAACAGTAAACGCCCAAATAATTGTTTGGCTTCTTCTAGGCTTCCTTCTAGGTAAACAGCACCTATATGGGGGACACATTACAAAATAGGAAAGAAGAAAGGTTATATATAAAAATACAAAGATATTTCAAATTCCTGACCTCCTCTCTTGATGACTGATTTTTTTAAATTACAATTTTTCATTTTACTGCTAATAATTAAAATAAAAAATGAACTTTTCTAAAAGCAATAAAGAATATAATTTCTGACAATATTGACAGTATAAAACAGGTAAAAAGAGCAATAATTTTTTAGAATCCCACAAATGTAAATCAGCAATACCAAATGATATGCCAGAAGAAGTTACCTGTAATCCTACGTTATACATGTTTTCAAGTCATCAGATAGCTAAAATTCTCTTTTACATTATATATATGCATGGGCAACCGGTGCCTCCTGAGTCTGGGGGGGCACCCGCAGAAGCCAGTGGCGGGGATGGCGCTGGCGAGCACCTGCAGAAGCTGCTGGCAGTGGCGGGGACGGCCCAGTCAGAGAGGGCATGTGCCCCTCATTTACTTTCCAAAATTATGTCTTGGGTCATGGTTTAAAATGAATGCTTTAGAGCAAGATCAAAGGGGAATGACAAAAAATAATACTAGTAACAGTATCCAAGAGCTCCAACTAGGATAGTGTCCTGTGTGTTATCTGCTATACACATGCACAGAAGGCATATACAAATATGCATGTAATTTATGACAACATAGGTTGGCAAACTATGGCCTGCAGGCTAGATACGGCCAGCAGAGCTGTGAGCCAACGCAGTGGTTGACTTCGTCTGTGCTGTACTGCATCATGCTGTGCTTGGGCAGCAGGGAACTTTGCCCATGCTATGCTGCAGTCAGCTGTAGCAGACAAAACCTAGCACCAGCCTGCTTTGAACCTGAGCTGAGACATTCTAGCCAACTGCCAGAAAAAAGTTGCCCACTGCTGATTTAAGAGAATATGAAGCCAATGTGTGTAAAACAGAGGGTAAATTAGGAGGACAGCAATAGTAGATATAGCATGGATTTCCGTAGGTTAGCTACCAAACACTGGTCTCAAATCATCTACAAGTGTTTACTTTTTCCTTGGGCACACGTGCACAATATTTTTATGGGTAGTGCAAAAGGCACTGCCCTCCACAGTGGTCAGACCCCTGCCAAATTTCAAGTCCTATTCCAAAACAAGTAGTTATTAGAGCTTTTCCAAAAATAACCACAAGAATGGCTAATAACAAACAATGGTGTGTGGCATCTGTAGAAAAGCTTGCCAGAAATAAATTATGTTAGTATTGACACCAGAGTACTCCTTTTATTTTTTGGACATCATTTTTAGTTTAGGGAAAAGGACCCTGGTCATTTAATATTTCTTAACATTAAATGGAGGAGTCCTAGGTGCTTCCCTTCCCTGACACCAGACAACCTCCTGCTTCTTAGACAGCCCTAGAAAACCTTACTTGCACATGTAACTTCTTGTAATAGCAGGCCTGCTTTTCTTAGTAAATCAGCTCCCCACAATACAACAACTACCACCTCCTACCAGGAGAAAACATTTGAAATACCAGTAGATACAAATCTAGCGATCATTTTTCTGTTTCTTTTTTTTATTTGTAAATTAAAGATCAAAGCGTTCATGAAAAAGTGAAGCACAGTTAAAAGGGGAACTCTTACTTCTTGATCAGATGAAATGCATTATAGCCCAAGGCAGAATGCATATAGCTGTTACCGTCTAAGCAAATGACAGTATATTTTTCAGGGCCAGCATAAAATACATTAGGAGCTAGTGCAGTGCAAAAAGCTTGAGAGAGGCCTGGAACAAGAGTTATTTTACACAGTCAATACTCTACTCAACATATTTGAATTATCAATTGCGAAGTATAAATCTGAATGACTAGGTTTAGCTACGCATGTTTTTATCAGCAGATTTTGTTTATTTCTGTTCAAAAGGAATAAAAAAGGAATTATAAATTAAATATGATATCAAGCAGAGCCTTCCTGTGACAAATCCAATGAAGACTTTATGTCTGCTGCCTCGTTTTATCCGATTTGGTTGATAACAGCAGACACATTCTATGGTTCTCCCTCTTTATTGATACTTGTTACCTGGGGCATAATAATATATAGTGCTGTAAGTATTGCTCAACTAAGGGGCTGCTTAGGAGAAAAGTTCATCAGTGAGCCTACTGTAGGCCCTTGTGGAAAGAGGGCTGCAGTTATGCCTTCCCTCCCCCTACTGAAACTGGAAGACTGAGGCAGAGATGCTTACAGGGATTCCCACTCTCCAGTTCTAGTGACTGCTGATCATTGAAGCAGAGATCATAAACTTTTCATTCTGCTTTCTCTCCCTCTCCCTGTCATAGGGGAGAAAGGAAGAGCAGATCACTGTGAGATGCTAGGGGACTCAAGAGACCCACATCACAATATGGTTCATTTTCCACAAACAATCTCTATCATTACATTTTGCAGACCTATAGAGAGCTTGTTGTTTCAATCAGCAGCACTTTTATGTTACAAAAAAGGTGTAAGTGCTACAAAAGGGGTATGAATACTTCTCTGCTAAACTCCTGTAGTACTATAAAGGCACATATAGCACTGCAAATGTTACTTCTGTCCAGGATCCACAGCAGTCAATCACAGAATACGATATTAGTGCCTTTCAAGCTGACTTGATATATTTCTTTTTCCTAAAGCTGCTGAATTGCCAAGGCTGTCTTTGGGGAAAAGAGGCCAACAAAATTCCCTTGGCTGTTGCCTGTTCCACCCACAATAGTAACTAAGAAGTAACAAGCAGACAAAGAAAATAAGATTCTGTGACTTGGTTGCAACTGCCTGCTAAATCTGGATAATAATGGATGCAAGTAAAGCTTTAAGGATAGGACCAGTCTACAAAGACATGCTCACTGGAGAATAGCCAAGAAGCAAAGTTACAATATAAAGCTCTTTTGTTTACAGTTAAAAAAATTACTTTGAGAGGTTTCCCCATTTTTTTCACATGTGCAACTTTATCCTGAATCCCTGACCACCTTAACAGAAATGCAGTATTAGAGGAATTTCTAAGGTGTTCCGGACAAAGAAGTATTCCCAGCTGGTCACATGAAATTCTAAGACTGCATGGAGGAGCTAGAAAGTGCTAGAGCATTGAGGAGGTTACAAATGATAATACAAAAGAGCAAGAAAATTAAATCACCGTACAGCTGAATATTCATGATATTATGAATATCTCACACATTCATACATGTGCACACAGACTTGCATGCATCCACAGAGAGTATGTATTTTACCTATCAAGGCTTCAAAACAGTTTGCCATTGCATGGCGGAGGTCTGATTCCCTGCAAAGGTCAGGTCCATGAGCATAAAGCATAAACCGGTCCAGTTCCAGCTTCTAGAAACATCAACACAACATGTGAAAAAGACAGCCAAAACTGCAGACCATTTGAACTATAAAAAATCACTATTTAAGAAGTCAGTCATTATACCAGTACCTTGGCCTTGGGACAACATTATTATTTTTATTATTATTATTGCAGAGCACCTGCATTGAAAGAAAACTGAAAAGTAGTGACTACATAACCTGCCTTCAAACATACAGTTGGGTCACTCATATAGCTTGTTAGCATGCAAGCAAACAGCTTGATGCTGAATTCCTGAGTCAAGTTCCTAAGTGGAAAAAACCCAGAAAATTACACAACCAACACTGGAGGGAAAGCTAGAGTGAACCATGCAGGAAGGAGGAGGGGAGAAATGCAATGCAATGCTGGTTGAATGATGTCATTATACTATGTTTTTCATGTTGCTTCTCAATGAAGGGACACTAGAAGTGAGAGTAAAAGATGAAGAAAAATCTTACAAACAAGAGGAGGGGAAAAAAAAAAAAACCACAAGGGAGGAAAAAAACCACCACTGAGCAATCCAGTGAAAATGCAGATTATCTCTGTAAACAGGGGCTGTTGGGTCAACAGGTGGCAGTAATAAATACCGCTACTGACTGCAAGGAGAAGACTGGTGTATTAATCCACACTGCCACCTAGCTTTGCTTTTCTCACAAACATGCTATTCACATCATCTATTTAATAATCTACAGCACAGCTTGCTAGTAAGATTCACAGGTGTTGAGTCAGATACATTATGTACTAATATATAATAATTCTGGAATTGAAATGCATGCAGGAGTTATTCGTCTTCATTTATGTATTCAACTTTGACACAAAGCCATTAAAACAGATTTTTAAAGGGAGATTTATGCATCTTGCAAAAAAGGGTATTAGAATAGGTTTTTCCTAAACCAGTAGAAGTTTCTACAAACCAATTTCTCTCAAACCAATTAACTTTCTACTTCATCCCCCTAGAGTGTATTTAATAGGTGAGGGTGGAGAACTAAAACATTTCAGAGATGTATGGTCTACATGCATTTCAATTTAAAAAAAAACCAGCACAAAATTTTCAGTGGTTTACTACCTATTCACTTTACAGCATAAAATAAATCATCACTTATTAAGTTACATCGCACTTTATACATTAAGGCAAGTTACTTGCGAGAACTGACATCAAAAAATAAAATTAATTGTTTTTTATATTGAATTTAAACTTCCTAAAGGCTATTTTTCAACTTCTAATGTCAGTTCCCATTTTTTTTCCTCAGATGTCTTAATGCCTTTTTTTTGGATACGTTTTTAACTTCAAATTTCATCATGGCAGATCGAAGATATATTTTCTAAATTTCTATTATAAAATAACTTCGACTGTATATAAACCGGTGGCTGGAATCCTGAAATTAAGCCAGCATTTTGGGCACACAGGAGAAATAGAAGATGGATCCTGAAGAGGGCATCAATATCTGATCAAAATATGAATATTAACAAGTGTAAGTAGTCTACTGAAACATCACCCAAGGGGAAACATGGGGAAAAGGTATGTAGTGCTAGGGGAATCATGGGGAAGGGATGCGTGGAATGAGGGGAGTGCAGAGAAAGGGTGTAGGAGAAGGGGCATGGTGAAAGGGATGCCTAGGATGCAGGGGAAGTGGAGCATGGGGAAAGAAACACACAAAGCAGGGGAAGCACAGGGAAAAGGTGCATGGAGTTGCTTTGGCCCTAGCCCCAGTCCCAACTCTGGCTGAGGCTGGAGACTGAAGCCAGAGCCACTGCTACTGCCTGGCCTGGCCTGGCCAGGTGTCTCAAGCTCCCCCCGAGACAGGAAGAACAGCTGCAAATGTGAGGGGGGCAAAGGTTAGGAGGAGGAAGGCACTAAGGGAGGGACAGACAGCAGGGAGGCAGGCACAAGAGGCAAGAGCAAGATAGCAGGGGAAAGGGGCATGGTGCAGGCTGCTGTCCCCCAGCCACTGCTTCCCCTGTCACTACATTTCCCCTGCGGCAGCAGTGGGAAGATGCATTTAAAAAGACCCTCCACCAACTAGATTCTAGTTATGGAAAATTAAATTGATCATTTTCAATATCTCCAATCTAATAATTGGGGGGGTCATCTTAGATTTGAATAAATAAGCTGTACACGTAGTAAAAAATAAAATAAAATAAGCTATACACCTAGTAAAAAAAGCCCCTCATTTTATATTCACATACCAACCTGCCTCCCCCCTCCCATTAAACGCATTGTCTATCATATGCTTAATCATGGAAAGCAACTATGAAGGTGACTGAATACAGCCCAGGTTCACCATGCCCATAAAATATCTTGCTCATATTGGGCCAGGTTAATACCACAAGCCAAGGTTAGTGCAGCCCCTCTGAATAAGATAGAGTGCCCATTGTACTCAGTCCCCCTCAGCACTAACTCTTTTTCAAGTCATGGTGAACCACTACACCAAATATATTTTGACTTCCTCTTTCACTCCCATAGCTGAGAAGTGCCTTTCTGTCCCATTTCCAATTATTCCTGTTTCTTCACCAGCCTTAAATGTCTGGCAAACTTCACCAAACTTTTATGTAGCTGAGAATCTCTGTTGTCCCCTCTCCTAGCCTGTCCTGCGTGATTCGTGTAGCTCTGCTCTCTACAGGGCGGAGAGGGACCAGGCAGCCCCGAGCTTCATCTGCATACACATTTTAGAGAGGCCCAGAACTTGAGACAGGAACACCCAGTTCCACTCATGAGTGGGGGAGCTAATTAGGATGTGACTTATTTGGGAGAGGGGGGGTAGCGCTGAGTAGTGCTGGGCTGTGGGATAACCATGGCTTGAAACATTGTTGCCTCTACTGGGGACCTGCCCAATGCACTATATGAATATAAGTCACGAGCCTTTTGGTTGTGGACTAGTACCAAGCAGTTTCTACTATATAAAAGAAGGTAAAAAAGTGGTATTCAAAAGTATGTTTAGGGAGTATGTGCTTAAACTTGCAGCAGTTTGCAACAAGTTAAAATGAGTCAATTCTGGACCAACTAAGTCTGTAGTACCTATAATAATTTGCATTACTATAGTTAGGTTTATTTCAAAGTCAGTGTTGCTTAGTTTCTTCCATGTCAAATTTTCCAGGGAGGGCAGGCATCTGCTGCTCTCCCCTCTGTCCACTTCCCCTCTGACATGTGCAGCTCACTTGAATGATGTGCTTTGGGAGTTAGTAGGGTTTGACAGTAAGGAGGGGAGGGACAGGGCAGAGGGAAGAAGTGGTGGGGGGAGTAGAGGGCAAGGGGACTACCTGACCATCTCAGGCACCTGACTCCCCCTCTGTATCCACTACTTTCCCTGTTGTAGCAGTGGAAGGCGGACAAATTCAACACAACTCTCTGATAATTAAATTCTACACCTAGAAAGTTATAAAAATATATTTTTTCCATATACAGAAACTAATTATTGGGGGGTCATCTTATATTCAGATTATTATATGTCTTACATTATTATTTAATTATATTATATTATTATTACGATCAAAATATTATGAACATATGTTTTAAGGGCCTATGAACCTGAACAGGATTTAAAATGAGAAAATGAATTCAAGTGTCAGGCAGTTTAAACAACATATTTATAAATGTAGACTCAATTCAAAAGTTTCTCAGTTATTTTCTATAATCTACATAGTGTCTCTCATTACACAAAGAAGCCACATCGAGGAAAATTATTGTGTTCATTTCCTGCCCCTTTAGCCTTCTTAAGAAATGAACAGCAAGAGGTTATAAAAGTAATCACATGAACTTTGACAGTAACTCTGGAGTAGACACCGCTTGCTTAAATTATTGAGTGGCTATGAAGAAAGGATTAAAAGGGCATTCTGAAACCATAGGCAATACACAACACATGAGTCTTTTGCAGTCTATTGCCTTATGTTGGTAAGTCTCCAACCTGTAGGACTAATTTTAACAAAGGGCGGTGCGGGGAGTAACAACAACAAAAAATACGTGGTAAGATCTTCACTGGCTAACAAAACCATGGCTGAAGAAAAGATTGTCAAATCTTTGTGAAAATAATTTAAAATTGGGAATGTGTGACAGTTTTACCTTAATTATCAGAGAAAAAAGTTACTAAAATGTAATTCATAAAATCTAATGTACTAAATTAATAGAAAACCTTCTTTTTTCCACATTATATATTACTAAAGCTCTTTGTTCACTCTTCAGATTTGTGTTATCTGACATTCAAATTAGAAAATAATCAAAGGTTTTTCTCCCTTGCATTTTCTTCGTACATATATTGCCATATGGCCTTCTATAACTACCTAAGTTGATTTTCAATTATCTAGTTAGCATCACACTAGTTACCTATTTAGTATTAATGAGCATAACTCCAGAAAGTTTAAATAAATGGATAACTAAATAATGGAAATCCTTACATCCTGTCCCATAGCTGAAGTATACCCTCCTCCCGAATGATCCCTCTATTTCAAATATTACTTCCTCAAAGTCTGATTGGCATCCTTTTGCCTATGAGAGATGGTAGATATCGCAGCCTATGGTGCAAATGGTTTGTGGTATTTCATGTGACTGAAGATATACTCAAAGTCTATCTTCAAACCTCATGATAACATGACTAGTGATCAAAATCAAATTCAAGATATATGGTAAAGACACTAATATAACTTGGGCAGCAAGAACCAGCCACCTAGTCCCAGATATCACAGCAACCTAATTCATACAAAGAAAGAGATTAAAAGGGCCGCACATACCTTAGCCAACATAGCAAGATGCTGATTTTGAACGATGGCAGTGCGATAGGTAGCTAGTCCTCCTTCTTCCAGAGTTGGAAACAGATAGTACAGATGAACACTGAAAAAGAAAAGTCACTCTCAAAATGCTTTATATTCAAGATATCCATATCAATTTTGTGCAGCTCTGTGGAATGCTGACACCCTATCATGTTCTCACAGTCCCCAGAAAATCTCACTGGAAGTAAGAAAATGATCTTTTTAAAACAAAGACTAAGTGAAGAAAGTTTTTACTACTTTGTAGGCAATTTTTAAATACTTGAAATTGCCTCTATTATCATCTTATCAGCAAGACCCTAACCGTAATAGAATTCAGCAGCAGGTTGAACCCAAACCCGAGGGGGGGGAGGGGAACCGACTATCTGGGGGACGAAACGCAGGTAGGAACCATCAGTCTCTAGCTACTTTATGTCACAGACCTAAAGGTGTTTAACCCTACACGGTTGCTAAAGAAAAGGCTAAACATATTTGTTCATAAAGTCCATAAAACAACTGAGCTGTCTGTAAAATACTAAGAAACCATGAGCTTGACTAAAGATCCACTGGAATGAGGCTGGATGCAGGTGCTGACAAACAGACATAGCAGAACAGACTATCTTGCATCTGACTGAGAGTGCAGCTCAGCAATCTGCAGGGAACTCTGTCAGGCCTTTGGGGGGCCACAGAACCCTCCGGACACCCCTTCTTCCTCCCCAACCTGTGTGTCGCCACTGTGTCCCATCAGCTATCACCTGCCTGTATTATCTGCTCACCTTGGAGGTAGGCAGGGCTGCACAGCACTGGGTGGTCTGAAGTTAGTGGTAAGGCTGGGACAGAGGGAGGGCCAGTGGGATATCAGGAGGGTGGGAGTAGGTGCAGACAGCACGGTACAGGGGTGGTGAATAGGGGTATGAAGATAAATAGGGGATTGCTGGGGTGGAGGCAGCAGAGTTCAAAAGTTTGGAGGCTACTCATGCCTGTTTTACTGTTCGTGGGCCTAATTCTTACTGTTTGATGGTAACTTTTCTCTGTCATAGTGGTGAGTCTCCTATCGCAAGGGACTGGGCTAGGTGGTACTTCCCCTGGATTGGTTTGCTAATGACTGAGACTATTAACTGCTTGGGTTTCATTTGTTGTTTAAGGTTCAGGTTTGCCCCTATTATAAGCCCTGTTTGTGTTTCGCACTGCTTAACGCAGTTAAAATTTATTTTCCCAGGGTTTTTGAGTGGGGGCTCACACCAGATTTAGAAGTTGGTGTTAAAACCCTAAATTTGAACCCAGCCCTTGTTACTATTGTCCAGGACCTCGCAGAAGAGTTACATTTATCTTACATAAAACATAGGTAGGTAAAAAAGTTTGGTTCTCAATAAAATGTCTGCAGATTGTCCAGAGAAAAAAAGGCCTCGAGTTGGTAACCCCGGTGAATATTAGATCAACTTTGGTTCGGGATTAAGATGTTTTAATTTTTTTTTTTTGGAGTGCTTAACAAATTTCTGGTTTTAAATGCTAATGAAAATAGATTTTTCCTTCAGATTAAAAAAAAAATCTTGTGGTGACTGCAAAGCAAACATTAAAATATGCTAAATACACAAAAGCCTGAGCTTCCTCACCCTGAATAGTGACTGGCTAAACAAAAGTGAAATCAATTAGTCTATTTTTATTGAAGGTATGACAGGTAGTCAAATGTCATTAACAGGATGAAGAGTAAAAAATTAACAAAAATAGAGACTTTTAAAACGTGCTTAATGAAGTCCTTCATGAGAAAATTTAGGAACTATTTAAGGAAACAGTACAACCATGGATTACAAATGGGCTATGAGTCAAGAAAAAGATGGAATTAAATGACCCAGCCAAGAGAGGTTAAAGTAATAGTCATGATTTTGGGTACCTCAATTTATACAGGCCCAATCTGAGACACCATGAAGCAACAGTTAAATTAGGTCCCCTCAAAAGCTAGTTACATGGAAGTCAAAGTAATCAAAATGACTAGTCACTTGAACTTCTGGGCCCCTATTTTCAATACAATAAATAGAAATTTGATGATCAATCATA
Source organism: Crocodylus porosus (assembly GCF_001723895.1). NCBI lineage: Eukaryota > Metazoa > Chordata > Crocodylia > Crocodylidae > Crocodylus > Crocodylus porosus. The sequence continues at coordinate 142,751,580 of NW_017728886.1, forward strand.
TTGTTATCTTATTTCAAATATTTCAAACCTACATGTTAAATGATAAGTTTCTTGCCAGACACCACAGCATATAAAGTCTGACATAACTCAGTGCAGCTAATATATATATTAATTACCTGAACAAAGAGTGAGATAGCATTTTTTTCAGATGAAGTGAAATTATTTCGGTTATTTAAGAATAGATTTGTTAATAACACGTTAAGACAATAAAATTAAGGACCCCAATTCACACAAAGCAACCGGAAAAGGCCTTGAAATACATGCAACTTAAATGCATGCTTCAGTTAAGTAAGCATGTAATTAATTCCTTGAATAGACATTGATGCAAATATTGTATTTTTTCATATACAATGCACTTCGGAATATAATATGCATATTGTTTTTGAAAGGCAAAATGAAGAAAAAAAAGATTTTTCCAGGGTTATGGCTGTATAGAAGAGGGACAGAGCTTAACCTTCAGCTGGCTCCCCCATCCCATTTCTACTAAACTGAAGCTGAAACCTTACAGTGTTCTTTATTTATAGAAACTTAGCTTTTAATTGAGTATAGCTAATAGGTAACAGGAAAAGGATATACAAGAGGATTTATATTACCTATAACACTATTCGCTTCTTTCAAATAGTTCTCTAAGTTCTCTACCTATTTCCATATTAAAAATTATCAGATAAGGGCACCGAGAGCGGATACACACCCTTTCTCACTGAATTTTCTGATTGCTTTTCGTTACAGACAACACTATTCACTCACAAAGATGACTGTCACTCAAGCAAGATTCAGAGGCAAGTTTGAGTACTTTCATAATCTTCTAATACTCTTCATTACTTTCCTAAGACTCAGCTGAGCAAAATGGTTGCAATTTTTGATACACTGCGAATGTATTATTTTTAAATAGTACATGTCTGAATGTAAATATATTTATGTCATTTATACGAAAGGTGCAAGCTGTGTCCTTCAGGACTAAGGTTTACAGAATAAATCCCCTTAGAAATTTCTACACACTTGGTTTTACTTGTAAACACTTCTCACTTGAGATTAGACAGGAAGAGACCAAGAACATCCATGGAAACAAAATGACATTTTTTAAAAGAGAGATTATTTTCCTTATAAACTGGATATATACTGTAAGGAATTTGACCCAAGACAAATTGATCTCTTACCGTCATGAGCAACTTTAAATTATATTTGACAGGATAGAGACACTAGCTTTTCATCCTGTAATCTTATTCTTTACAGCTTCAGTATTGGAAGAGACTTCAAAATATGCAGACGCAGAAGTGGAACTCTTATAATTTTGCAGTCCTTGGCACGATTTTACTACATATATAATTGATATAATATTTGTATACTTACTTATATTTAGAAAATAAACACCACACACATTTGTATGCATGGTCTGCATTATACAGTCAAAGCACAAAAGCTTTGAAGCATAACAAAACCAAATGTTAAGATGTAACATACAAATTTGATTAACGAGAAAGACAATGAAGAATGTTGTAGAAAAATTCCACCCTTACCTAGTTAAGAATTCTACTACAGCATCTCCCAGAAATTCTAGACGCTCGTTGTGGTTAATCCTGCAAAGATTTGAGATTCAATTTCAGTAAACCTCATGAATAATTGTACAATAAAGAGAGAATAAAAAAAAAATTAATTCATTTGCTGATCAGGCAGGGAAAGGAGTTTGGTTCTGTCTGCTTTCCTTTTTGACACTTTTCCTTGTGATATGCAGTAATGAATATCTGGGTTATCAAACTCAGGGCTGACAGTCGGAGTCTTTGAATCTTTATATGTTTTACTATATGTTATTGCTGGCATTTAACAAAGAGACAGGAAGCAGTATTTCTGACTAACAGTGTGGAACATCATACCGTGACTGAGTTTTTTTTTGTACATTGCCATGGGCACCAGATGATTTCAAATAAATTACCAACTTCAGTCTTGTATATGATACTACGGATATGTATATGATAAGCAACTTCCTGGGTGTGTTGATTCTGCAGTAGGCTATCACTGTATCATAGCTAAAAGGGAGTCTATAAATCAGATGAGAAAAATGAGGCCAGTCCATGGGCTGGCCAGCAGACCCATAGGCCATTCTTTCCCCTGGATCCAGCACCCACCCTGGCAACTCCAGGATCTACACTGCATATGGCACATATCCTGCAGCAGCTTGGGCTGGTGCTGAGTGGTCAGGGCAGGTGCTGAGCATGGCACAGATCTGATCCTGCTTGCAGGGCTGGTCCCAATCAATTCAGATCCAGGGGTATCACCGGGGGCCAGATAATGGAGCTCTTCAGGCCAGATTTGGCTCATGACGGTATGTTTGACACGCCTGCTAGAAGTGCTTTTGTTTTTCAGAGCATCAAATACACTATTAAATTATTAATAAGTTTAGCTTTCCTCTAGACCTCCTCTGTCTAATCTATTTTATTACTTGTAAGAGCACTCCAGACTGGGTTTTTTTGTTTTCCTTGAAGCTTCCCTTCTTTCATGCCTTCCTTGCTTTAAAAGTTTTATTTATAACTGAAAGACAGCAGGGAATTGTCACTGAAAAAGAAAGGAATGTAGTACATAAGATACAATAGTTTTCAAACTCTTATGCACATTCATAAGTTCAAGTATGTAATTCTACTGACTTCACAAATGTGATATTTGTAGTGCTGCAGCTGCATTCATGGGAAGTTTCTTTTCAGAGGTCACGTTCCAAGAAATTTGCAGCTTTTATGTAGTTCTCTCCCCTTGAATAATTAAGTAGCCCAACTGACTTCTTATAAAGCACACCTTGGTACATACTGAGGGCACTTATAGACATTCATAAAACTGAAGGATATCAGGCTCAACTGCAGGACCATCAAGTGGGTGTGAAACTGGTTGCAGGGTAGGACACAGAGTCCAAATGAATAGATCAGTGTCATCCTGGCAAGATGTGGGCATATCCCAGGGGTCGGTACTTGGCCCAGTGCTGTTCAATATCTTTATCAACAATCTGGATGAGGGGGTGAAAAGCCCATTGGCCAAGTTCACAGACGACACCAAGATATGGGGTTTTGCAGACACACACGCAGATAGGCTGCAGATACAAGCAGATCTAGACAAGTTGGCATGTTGGGCAAAACAGAACCAGATGAGGTTCAGCGTAGAGAAAAGCAAATCTAAAGAAGTGATTCTCCCACTTTACTCAACACTGGTGCAGCTGCAGCTGGAGTATTGCATCCAGTTCTGGGCGCCACACTTCAACAAGGATGTGCTAAATCTTGAGAGGGTCCAGAAAAGGGCCACCCACATGATCAGGGACTTGCATAGCAAGCCGTATGAGGAGAGTCTGAGGGATTTCAGACTCCTCAGCCTAAAGAAAAGAAGGCTGAGAAGGGACCTGATTGCGGCTTACTGCTATATCAGAGGCGTACATCGGGGCCCAGTAAACAACTGTTCACCAGTGCACCCTGGGGAAAAACTAGAAACAACAGCCACAAACTCCTAGAAGATAATTTTAGGCTGAACATTAGGAAAAACTTCTTTACAACTAGGGTGTCCAGACTATGGAACAAGCTCCCTCCTCATCTACCCTAGAGGTCTTCAAGAGAAGACTAAAAGGTCACCTGGCTGGGGCCGTCTGACCCCACGTCTTTCCTGCTCATGCAGGGGGCTGGACCCGATGATCCTTCAGGGTCCCTTCCAACCCTATGAATCTATGCCGCTGGAGACATCATGTGTATCAGTATCCCTGCACTGAAAAATAATAGTGGGCACTTTGAACTAAAGCTCATTACATAAGCTTTAGTTTAAAGCGCCCTGCTGCCATTTTTCAGTGCAGGGATGCTGATACATGTGACACTGGAGTTTGCTGGAGCATGGTAATTACCACACTCAACCAGATTTGATTAAGTCTGCTTCAATGTGCCGTAATTACAGCACACCATAGCAGCCTCCCTGCACATGTATAGGGGCTCATGGGCTTCAAGCAGCAATGCTGCACAAAGCAATAATTGTCACTGATACTGTAACTCCTCTCTATGGAAGCATAATGGAAAAAACAGCTCTTAGAAGCATAGCTTTTACTTAAGAAAGGCTGACTAATAGGTGTGGTTTTTCTTTTCCTTTGGGAGAAGAGTTTAGTCTCTGATGGATATTGGATGAATGCTTAAAAATAGTATTTTGTAATTATAGATTATGTTAGCATAATGATTTTCAAACCCACAGCTTCAATGCAACAGGACTCTCCATTGCTCACAGCAGCAGGCAATTAAAAAGTTAAAAGTGAGGTGGACAGAGAGCAAATGATGATGTTTGTAATGTGTTACTTTCGTGGCATTGTGAGCCACAGGCTGATGAGAGTTAAGGCCTTACACAGGTCAGAAACAGGTGTTATTTTTAGCAGTAGAAATTTCTGAGATTTCCATCACTAAAAATGTCCGAGCCTGCTTCCTGGCCCCACTGGTTTTTAAATCACTGCCCTGATGACATAACTACATTAGCTGGATGCTGGCGGTGGATGAAAGACCTCACCCGCTATATGAGGGAACTGGGTTTATTTAATCTAGAGAACAGAAGATTGAGAATTTAATAGCAACCTTCAACTACCTGAAGGTTGTTTCCAAAGAGGATGGAGCTAGTCTGTTTTCAGTGGTGGCAGATAATAGGATAAAGAACAGTGGTCTCAAGTTGCAGCAAGGAAAGTTTAGGTTATATATTAGTAAAAACTAAAAGCACTAGAACAGGTTACCCAGAGAGGTGGTGGTGGAATCTCTATCTTCAGAGATTTTTAAGACTCAGCTAGACAAAGCCTTGTGTAGGATGATATAGTTTGGACTAGTCCTGGAATGAGCAGGGGGTTGGACTAGATGACCTCCTGAGGTTCCTTACATCCTAATGTTCTATGTGGCAAGGACTGCAAAACACCTGGCACAGATACAGCTATGTCAGCAGTTAAGTTGGTGTTTCCCAAACTGTGGGATGTGTCCCACACAAAAGGCTTGGGGGGGGGGGGGAGCAGGATGTACAAATCATGGCATCAGATCTGCAGCAGCACAGTAGTACAGTTGGATGCTTTGCAACTCCTACTTCAGGCACTCTTGCACCTGCCTATTTCAGCCACTGCTGCCGCTTGCCCCTGCTATTACTTGCATTGGTGAGATGAACTGGATGCTGTATCGGCTCATGCCTGACTATACTACAATGGGGCATAAATCCATATGGTTTAGAAACCTGGTTTATGTCATTCAGGTGGATAGTATAATTATGCTAGCAGAAAACCACCTTATACATACTTCATCTACACTAAGGCAGGGGGATCTCCTGGTACAGCAATGCTGAAATAGTTATTGCAGGGCATTCTATACTGTAGAAAAGCCTTTATTTTGGACTGAATTTTGTGTTGTTTACTCATGTTTGGTAGCCTCACTGATTTCAATGGGATTATTCATGAGGTAAGATATTGCTCACCATTAATAAAGGGGGCACAGAAGATACTTCACAACAAGTGTTCAACTACAATGAAAAGTAAAACATGCGTAGCATTTTGCTGTCAACCTTTTCAGTTACCAAAGTACAGAAGTTCAAATACTCTTTTATGCTTTCTAGACTGAAGCAGATTCTCCTTAAGAGCTCTCTTAAATTCACAGCTATTGCATGTCTGACAAAGCTAGTACTTCATTTTTCTGTGTCACTTTGAAAGGATGTGCAGGGCATCTCTGGCAAGTGATGGTTTTAGGACTTCAAAATAAGATTCCCAACTTTCCATTCATTACTCTTACTGTCCCTCTTTTTCAAAGTTCTCACTGACAATAAACCATCTGATTTGGTTAACACTCCTGCTTCACAAAATGTTCAATACTTTTGGAAAGATTTGCTTTTTGTTGCATACTTATGAGTGCAGACATTTCCTTCCTTCCCACAGCTACTTAAATAATTAAGCTGCGTTATTAACAAGCTGTTTAATTTTTCTTTTAGGGCCACGAAAATTGTGTTATTTTGACTTATCTAAAAACATTACAGACTAAAGTAACGGCTGTTTTCTTTACCTGGAAGGGGCTGGGTCATCTTGCCCAAGACGTGACATAATATTTATCAAGGTATTTATTCCTGTAAATGTAAAAAAGAAATACAAATTTTGTATGTATACTCACAAACACTTTGAATAGATGTGAATAGATTTTAAGCAATTACTTTGTATATTGCTTTGTTATTGGCATACAAAAATACCATTGCTCATCTAAAATACAGCTGCTGGATCATTAGGAAAGCAGAAATGTCATAGATTTAGGATTTAATTATACCAGGAAGTTATTTATTTAGGAATACCCTTTATAGCTCCCACTAGCAGATACCTGCCCACTTCAGACCGCTTTTACATTCACAGAGCCAGACAAAAGGGTACAGAAAGGTCAGGGTCAAATAAGACACAGCAAGACCCTAAACACCATATAAATATGACGTTTGTACAACTACACTACATATATACACTACACTACATACAACTACACTACATATATAGTGTATATATATATACAACTACACTACATATATAGAGGTGTAAAGCTGTGCAGCAGATTAGACCACACATTTCAGCAAGGATTACACTGCAGTGTTACAAACAAGTTTCATTACCAAGATGTCATCAGTTTTATGAAATAACTTTAGCATTCTTACTCTGTTGTGAAATATCCAACGAGAAAAAGTTATGCTTGCCAAAATGACACAAAATATATTCTGTAATATATTATCCTTGCTTATTTCATCGGCTGCTTACTTGCTTACTAATTCACAGAATCTAGTAATTTATGCACAAGTACTGTTATCTTCTGTATTAGATGAATGGTGATATTTCTCAGAGGAAGATAGGCCAAATAACTACTTGCTGATGGCAGTTTTACTCGGGAGAGAGAAAACGGGTGTCTTAACTGCATACCTTTTTTCCTCATGTGCATGTGATGGACTTTTCGGTCTCCATACTTGGGCTGTCGAATTCCACAGTTGGATAATGAATTTCTTGCGTGGTCTGGATTCATTCCAAAGTTTAAGTGATGGCTTGGATGAGTCATGGCAAGCTAAAATGCAGCCCATGTAAGGGAAAAAAAAGAAGAAAACTTTTTTTTTTCCAACTGCAAAAAGCACATAGCTGTCATTAGCAGCTACCATTCTATTCCTCATTTCAAAGACATGCCATCATATGCTGTTGGCGATTAGTAACTTTGGGCATGTGTAGACAAAACAGGGGCCCAAAATTGAAGCAGTGGGTTTTTAAAAACACCACTTCAATTTTGGGCGAGGTAAACGCTCATGTCACGTACACTTGTGTCTTACCGGCCTGTCCGGCAGCAGGGAGGGGAGGATCAGCTGCCGTTGGGCGAAGTGGTCCCTGGGCTGTGAGGGAGAAGGGGGAGGGGTCCCAGGGGGCACTGCAAGTGCGGAGGGAAAGACCAGGTCCCTGTGCAGCTCATGCAGGCAGGCAGGCTCCAAGGGGGGAAAAAAATTAAAAGATCAGGCTCGCCGCTTTTTTTTTTTTTTTTTTTTTTATTTCTTCTGTGGAGTCTGCCTTCCTGGGCAGCTGCCAGGCTGCCAGCACGGGCTGGCGGCACAGTCCCTGAGCTGCACAGAGCCAGTTGCTTCACTCCATGACCGTAGGGTAGCAAACTAAAACTCCCCGGAGGTGTTTTAGTTTGCTGCACCCCGAAGTCATTTAATGCACATTACACTGCCAAATGGATTACAGCAGCTGGAATTAGTGTGCAAAATGCCACTGACACATGCAAACACCAACACCATTAAAGAGGTGCAAAAGTATTTAACCTGCTTTGAAGTGTCATGCACACATGCCCCATTTAGTCTACACATGCCCTCTGGTTCCAGTAATTAAAATGTAGGACGTACTACCTCAGGTATCTCATTAAATGCACTGTTTATGTCACTTAACTAATTAACTTTCAACAAATTAAAAAAATTGCTTTTGAAGGAAAAGAAATGTGAATTGTCAGCTTGCCCTAAACATTTTGCTTGCCAACTTTGTTCAACTATATAAAATGTTATAAAAACGTGCTTAACTTTAAAAGCATAACGTTTCCAATATTACAAGATTTATATATAAGAAGCTCTTCTTTTGGTTAAATGGACAATGTTAATATTTTTATAGAATTCCAATAAGCATACTAACAATAGGCTGCTCACTTTGCTTTTGTTGGAAATACTCCGAATAATGTACAAGTAAAGATTATTAGAATAAGCAGAATTAGATACTATTCATTGGTTATTACTTTATCAGTGGCACCATAAAAAGGAGGTTTAAGTAGCACTTAATATTGGGAAGAGGGAAAAAATGGCCCCAATCCTGAAAACACTCCATAGTAGCTGCACTGTTTACTAGGACAACTTATACCCAGAAAGTTACTCATGAAATATTAGCAAGAGGCCTTCAGGTTCTAAACAGAGACCTTCTAATTGCTCTTTTGCACTCTGCCTTCAATCAGTAGTTTTTCACTCCAAAACACTATGCCTACAGGGAGAGGATCCTTTTAATTACTGTGCTATTATAAAAATAACTTATTTCTCAAATCTTTAACCCTTCACTGGTACCAACTACATATCGGCACCTCTCTACTTCCAAAATACACAGTCCTCTAAAAATATGCCATATTAAAACTTCTTAGAATGGGTAAAAAAATGTAACATTCTCCATTGATAAAACACACTGTATATGAAACATAAGATCAATGTGAAATTATGTATTTGTATCTTGTAACTTCTGCATAACAATTTGTGAATTTGTCTACTGGAACAAAATTGCATTTAGAGGAATCAAGCATGGATAAAATATTTTTATCATAATCATTCATTAGCATGATTTATGTTTATGGACCTCAGCTTATGCCAGGGTTGGGCAATTATTTCGGGTGGAGGGCCGCTTACTGAGTTTTGGCAAGCCATCAAGGGCTGCATGACAGGCAGTCAGGGGCAGATACCTATTAATTTTCTAAAATTTTTAGGGGCCTCACAGGCTGGATAGATTGGCCTGGCAGGCCGCATCCGGCCCCTGGGCCGCATTTTGCCCACCCCGGCTTATGCTTTCCCTTCTACTTGTGGGGGGGCGGGGTGTTTCATTTTATCATAATGGCTTGTATGTTTTTGCAACTTGATTTTCATCCTCAGCACTAAAATCAGGACAATCTGAAAAAAATGACAACGTCTTCACAATTAAATGAGAGGCAAGGAGTTGTGTCAGTAAAACTGCATGATTGGGATAGACTTAGACAAGCTTTCAAATATGAAGCATTCTGTTTCAGGTCTGAGGTAAAAAGCAGGCACAGCAAAGATCTGGAAAGCTGTGAAACTACAGAGGAGACAAATTCCCAATGGTAGCAGATAAAACAACTAGCAAATGAAAAAAACAGCTTGATCAGTGGGAGATCAAGACCTTTCAAAAGGAAAGAGGGTCCTTATCACTTGGAGCACAGGAAGAACGATTTTCAGGAATCAGGTAGATTAATGACAAAGTCGGTATCAGTGTTCAGCCCTAAGTCCTTAACATCCAGATTATGATTCTTTGTTTCCAAGTTCACTTTTTGAACACGTGTTGTAAATTTCCCTTGAGCATGAGGACAGGGAGGTCAGAACCAGTGATGGTTCTATGAAAAGCATGTTCCTACAGATGTTTGTGCATTTCTGTCCTTTATATTTTTTTCCGTAACAGTTCATTCTGGTGTGTAGTTTCTGTCTACTTTCGAGGACATAGTTACCCTGAATGTATTTGGTGCACTGGACCAGATAGATCACATTTTAGGAACGCCTTGTGTAGGTTGCGTGGGTTCTGATGGGTTCATTGTGGGAGCGTTGATTGTTGTAGCAGTGTAGAGTGTAGCAGGTTTTGCATCTGTTGTTAAGGCAAGGCTGTATCCCATCAGATGTTTTTTGAACAGTTTGGAAATTTGCTTCTGACGAGGAGTTAAGCAAGGTGAGGGAATCATTTGAAAGGCAGAAGGTATCTCTCAAGCCATAATTGTTTGATAATTCTTCTAATCAGTTCCAGTGTGAGGTGGCAAGCGACCACCAGGGATGTGCAGTTACAGAGGGGTTTCTTTTTGTATTGTAGCAGGTTAATGCAGGACAATTGGGTGGCTCTCTCAAAGATATGGCCTATTTCTCTAGACTACTGGAGTGTCTTTACTGTATAAAGGCAGATTTCAGGTTGGTGTGGTAGGTGTCACAAGTATTCCTCTCTGAGCAGATGCAGTAGTACCTAAGGCCCTGACTGCAGATTACAGATTTTCTGGTTTGCTTGGGATGACTGCTAGTTTTGTGTACATAAGTATGGTGGTCTCTGGGATATGTCTAAATGGTTGATAGGGTGATATGCTCGATGTGAATAATGGTATCTAGAAGGCTGGTATTAGTGTAGGAATATTTACTACTGTGGGAGAGAATTTTATGAGGATGTCATAGTTGTTGAACCTGTGGTGGAAATAAAAAAGTCAGATGATCAAAATATTACCTACGTAACACAGGTATAGTGCAAGTCCTATAGTTCCGTTTTCTAAAAAATTCCTCCTCCGTATGGCTCGTGAAGAGGTTGACTTATCCAGGGGCAATTTTCTGTGCCCATAGCTGTGCCCATGATTTAAAGAAAGTGTCAACTGTTGAAAGTGAAGTTGTGGGTGCGGATGAAGTGGATGATTGGTAGAACATTTGCAAACCTGAATCTAGTCTATGTTTTTGTAAATATTTCTGGCAGGCAGCTGTGCCTTCATGGTATTGGATGTTAGTATACAGTCTGGTAACATCCTTGGTTCAAAGCATGGTTTTCTCAGGAAGAATGGTGACGTTCTGGATTTTTCGAGGAAGTCTGTTGTGTCTTGAAGAAAACTTTCTCTTCGAGTGACAAAGTTTCAGGATAGTTTCTATGAATTCCGACAGCTCTTCAATGAATTCCGACAGTTCTTCAATGAGGGTACCACAGTTGGGTATGATGGGTCTATCTTACTTGTGAACCTTGGGGAGCATAAATAAAGTTGCTAAGGTAGGAGGGTGGGGGATCAATGGAAGTAGTTTTTTTTCTGGAACCAGTGTGGAAATGATTTGATAATATTTTCCATTTCCAGAATGAGTATTGGTGCGGGGTCCTCCCTAAGATCTTTATAGTATTTGGTGTCAGAGAGTTATCTGTTAACCTCACTGAAGTAGTCTTGACAGTTGGTGATGACTACATCTCCACCTTTGTATGCTGGTTTGAATATTATTCTTTAAGTCTATTCGAAACATGCAGTTGTAGTTCAGTAAAAAGACGCCATCCACAAAAATACTTGTCTCTCACTTAACTCCTAGACCATCATGGCTACATCACTCTAACACTTCACAATTAAATATAACTAACCATCTCCACCCTGTTAGTATGCTGGGTATAGCATACTGAGAACAAATGAGTATTTTAGGATTTTTCTCAATACTTTTTGATTGATTAAATACAAAAATGTTCCCAATTTTTAGGAATGAAAATACAAAACTATGCAAAAAATTCACTTTTTGCACTACCATTGACAGAACACAATCTGCTCATTTATTTTTGCCTGTTCACTTGACACTGGGTTTTTGCTGAAAGATTTCCAGTATGTAAAAATGCACTTGCATAACTTGTTGACCTTGGAACACAGATGCATTAAAAACCAAAAAAATTACATACAATTTCTATCTCTTTCCTTTCATAACTGTAAAAGTTTTAACAAGAACCTATATAAATCAAACACTGAGGAGAAGCCCTGATTTCGTAAGTCTTATCAGACAACTGACATTAATATAATTAGATAATTCCATAAGAGCATGGTAGCTAATTTCTCCAAGAATTGTAGTTTCACTAGGATTATGCTCATAAGCCTGAAACTATTAGGAAAGAATGAAAAGACATATATGCTCCCACCTCTCTCTTGCTTCATGTAAGCAGAGTTTCACACCTACAGAACTTACATATAAAAAGTAATATATAACTTATTTTTTCAGTCCTTACCTGTAGCAAGCAACGATCTCGAAATGTGTATCCTATCAATTTGTCTAAATGCATCAGACATTGATGATAGCGAATATGGTGGGTAAGCACAGGAAGCATCATTGCATGCTAGGAATACAAATTGTCATAAGGAAAAGTGTTCATTAATAAAACACAGAAAACCTTCAGAGTGACAAAAACAACATAAAAAAGTTTTATGTATTATGACACATGAGAAATGAACTAAAAAAAATGGCCTTATATACTCCATCATCAACACATGTAACTAATTAGAACCTATCCATATGTTGGCAAGGTAAAGATTCAACATGCAAACGTTACCCAGATTTTGCTATATTAAAAAAGACTGAATGAAGACTAGCATTTGCATCTCTGACTTAACTTTAAGTTATATCACATGAATCACAAAAGGTCTCTACACTTGAAAGATAATATAATTAGCTTTTAACAAATGATCCTAAGCACTTATTCCAAATGTTGGCAGGCAGGAGGACTCTGCAATGTAAAGTTATATCCTTATTACTCTTTTGCCTTCATTTCCTTCTGAGAGAGGATTCAGAGGCCAATGCTTTTAATTTTTATAAAGTACTGCACTTAGGTAGTGCCTGAGCTATCACACACTAAAAAGAAGCAGAATGGCAGTTGTATAAATTTACCTATATGCAAGCCTTTTGCTGAAAAGTAGTATAATGGTATATCTATGAGGGGTTTGTTGTGTTTTTGGGTTTGGGGTTTTTTTACTGAACAAATGGGTGAACACTACAAATGTGTTGACAAGTAAACTGATAAGAAGAGAAACTGCACTTGAACTGAGCCTTCAAGAGGACTCGATTACTGAATTACTGAAAAGACAAGGCTTTTATGTCCTCACATTGTAAAAACACTGTTGCTGAATGTAATAGTATTAAGTGAATTTCAAGTACCTTAAAACATACAATAGTTACTTTTAGAATAATTTAAGTGGCTTTAAGGACAACCTTCCCCTTCTTATGTCAGGTATAACACTGATTATTGCATATCTCCATTCTATGATCACTTTATTAAAACACCTTGGACAACTCACAGCACACTAGTTCAATTTCTCCCACTTGCATTTCATTATAATGGTCTTTCAGGTGATCACAACAGTACTACTGGTAACTGATGGTGCACAGACCATAATTTTAATATTACATAACAAATTGTATGTTTGGCTCAAATTTGAGGACTAGATGTACAGATTCTAAACGTAAAGGTCTTTAATGTGACTCTTGCAATTATACTGAGATGCTGATTGGCTTGATTAATTTGAGTCAAATAGGGTTATAATTATTTGTATTTCTGATGTATCTTTCTTTTTTTTTTTTTTTTAAATAAAAAAGCTTTTAAAAAACCTGATAAATGAATATTGATAAAATTTAGACTCCTGAAACTAGGGTGTGTACCTTAAAGGCACCTGTGTGACATAGAATTGTTATTTCTTGGAAGTGACTGAATAGCAGTAAAAAGGTGTGCACTGTATCTGCCAAATAATTGTGAACCATTTCAAACCATCAAAGAACTTCATAGATTTTCTTCTTCTCTTCCCTTGTGTAAGTGCTTCATTTTGGAACATGCTAAGTCTAGCATTATTGTTATGTGAGACAGAGTAATTTCAAATTATTAGAGTGCTTCTATGTTTTAAAAATTTCAATCTTTTAAACTACAGTGCTTTTAAGAATTAAAGTAAACCAATAATTTAAAATCATTCGGCATTAAGTCTGCCCACAGAGTTGATTTACATTCAGTGAGTTTTTAGCATTCTTCATTCTAATTGGGCAAAAAGCATATCTGAAAACAACAATAGCAATCTTTCATTTTAAAGGTTACATAGTTTAGTCTACTTCTGACCACTTAAAGAAATGGAAACAACCAACATTCATTTCAAAATTGACCAGTTTAGATTTTATCATCTTAGATGTACAAGAGAATATGAAAGGTGGCTTTGTATTTTTTGCTCTTTGATGGTTTGCTGTCTTTCAACAAGTTTTAATGAGACAAGAATAGAAACTAGGAGCTAGAAAAGACCCTGAGAGATCATCTAGCCCCTTACAATGACATGAAGGCATTCAAGATTAATGGCAAAGGTTTTACTAAACAATAAATTGGTTTCTAAGCATCCAAATTGGGAAATGCACACATTTGACTACTACTTCTTTTGTATAGCTGACTTGGAGCAACAATTGTAAGTCAAGTTTAAGGTTAATTAACCAGCCTAATGCTCTTAAAGAAAGGGAATGCACCTCTGCAATGTCACTGTCAAATTTGTATAGAGGACAGAGTGTTGTTGTGTGGTCCATAGTTTGATCAGGATTGCCACAGTCACATTTTGCAGAACACCTTATACACCATTTGTCAAGTGACCACAGAGGCCATGCCCTGTTTGGATCTCATTTAGAGCCTGCAGATCATTTGACTGAACTTATAACAGATAGGCAGAGCTGATGATCAAAATAAGAACAGAACTGTAAGCTGCCTTATCTACATGCTGGCAATTGTATAGGTAATCTGCTTCAGATTTCTACAATAGTAAGGCAAAAGGAATGTTTTTTGCTTAAAAAGTGGGTTTTTTTACTTTTATTTTTAATTTAGATATTTATCGCCCACCAAGTTTTCTCTCTGAGTTCACTACAATAGTGTTCCAAATTAAGCATAAAGTTCCTTAACTAAACCTTTGCTAGACCATATAATGACCCGGGATCCTGGTTTTCTCCAAGAAAAAACAAAATCGCAAATTCTCTAATTAAAACCTCCAAATCCATGATTAAAAAAAGGAAACACCACTATATTTATAGGTATTAGTTCAACACAATATTTTGCTGATATATTTATAATTTTAAAGCAATCTGGAAGCCTACCAGTGACTTAATCACTATAATAAAATAAATTCTAAATACCTACATATTTTGGCATTTGATTTTGAGTTTTTCATCATGGAAGATTAGAGCTCCTACGGAGGCCACTCTGTACACCCCAGGGAATGCAGAAACATTCAAAATTATGCACAGAAAAAACTGAGAATTATGCAAAATTATCTACTTTTATTTATTTTATTTTTTTTACAAATTAAACTAAATATAACACTACTTGAAACTTCTTTAGAAATATACTTTGTATGGTTGGGGGTGGATGTGGGGTACGTGTGGGGGATTTGTGAAGGTGTTGGGGGTGTGATTGTGTGTGGGGTTTGTGGGGGGTTGTGAGTGTGGGTATGAGAGTATGTGGGGCTTGTGGGTGGGTGTGGGGTTTGTCAGAGATCATGAAGGGATGAGGGGTATAGGTGTGTGTGTGGGGTTTGTGGGTAGATATTAGGTTTATGTTGCACAGGCCCCATCACAGTGGTTCAGCAGCAGCAGGCCCTTAGGGTGCTCATGGCCACATCAGGCACAGCCCCTGGTGGCGTGCACTTCTGGCTGACCCTCAGGGCCTGCAAATGCTGGCACGAAGCCATCCCGGCCCGCTAGCGTGTGCCTTCAAACCAAACCAAGCTGGCCGTGTACCACCAGCACATGCACATCACAGTACTGCAGTCAGGAGCTGCAAGCTAATCGGGCTGGGCGGGCTCCGTGCCTCCATGTGCAGCTTTCCACTGGAGTGCTGGAACCCTCACACAGAGACACAGAACTGGCTGGCCCAACCTGATGGTGCATAGACTGGGAGCTGTGCATCATGTGGCTGGGTGGGCTCTATGCTTCTATGTGGGGTTTCCAGCACTCCAGCGGGAAGTGGCACATGGAGGCACGGAGCCTGCCTGGCCCGATAGGATGGTGTGCGATTCTGTGCCTTCATGTGTAGCTTCCTGTCCGAACCACTGCACACAACTCCCAGTCCACATGCCATCAGTCTGGGCTGGACTTTCATATGGGCACCTGCAACTGGCCCACAGAGCCCCCCCCAACCATGCTGGTCCCCCCATCCATGAACCATAGCCCCTCAACCAGCCCCCAACCCCCTGCAAGCCCAGGGGGAAAATGGGCCTGAGCCAACCCTGGCTGACAGTCTCAGAGCCCTGCCCCTTCCCCCTCTCCCTCCCCCTTGGGACAGGGCTTAGGGTTTGCCGCCCACTTTGCCAGAAGTTCTTGCAGGCTGGAACTCTACCAGCCTGCAGATCTCTTTGCAAAAGTGGAAAATCTATGGGTATCTCTGTTAAAATGAAAAATCTGCTGTTTTTCTCTGTTGAAAGGGAAAACCCACATTGTTTTAATTTTTCCATGGGAAACCCCAGCTCTCTGACAAAAATGACATTACATACATTGCTAAGTCAACAGTAGTTAAACTTGAACTTCTGATCCTCAAATTAACTTCCCTGGAATAAAAATGAGGGGTTTTATTTTTCTGTGGTTTTTGGTAGTGTAACCTATCATAGAACAGAAGGACTTGAAGGGACCTCTGAAAGTCATTTAATCCAACCCCTTGCATTAGGCAGGATCATCACTATCCAAACCATCCCAAGCAAATCCTTGCCTAATCTATTGTTGAAACTACATACAGAACCCTGTTACCTAACCACAAAGCATAAGCTCCTAACCTGCTACAGGTAAAGTAGGGGCACAAGGGTGGCCAGTTGCTCTAAGGGTTGTTAAGATACACTTTAGAGATTCAAGCAAGAGGATGACTGCCCCCTTCCCTTCCAACCTCCACTACAGAGGAAGGTCAAAACCCTCAATATTCACAACAAATTGAATGGGGGAAAAATACCTCCTAATTCTAAATGTGGTGACTGATCTGACTCTTTAGCCATGAACCTCCAGATTTTAGTCCCAGCAGGAGTACTGGCACACCCTTTAAAAATCCCAGCCTTGGCTGAGGCCAACACCCAATGCTTCAATTCTTCTAAGGAAGGCAACTCCCAAAGAAACCTCCCAAAAAAACAAAACAAAACCCTGATGTGTACCAACAGGAGGAGGCAGGAAAAATTCTTGCCAGCCCTATGCAGAAACCACAAAAGCATGGAAGCATAGGAAATACCCATCCTATAGCACAGATTTTCAACCTCTTGAACATCTCCAATGACAGAGATTCCACAACTTCCCTATGCAGCCTATCCCACTGCCTCACTGTTCTTCCAGTAAGGAAGTTTTTCCTCATATTCAGTCTAAACCTACTTTACTGCAACTTCAAGCCATTGGACTTTATCCTGCTCTCTGAAGCAAGAGGAAAAAAAGGTGTTCTCCCTCATCTTTATGGCAGTCTTTCAGATATTTGAAGACTGCTATGAATAGTAGATCCTGCACTGTTTCCAGGATTGGACGAGATGACTCTTGGAATCCCTTTCCAACCACATGCTTTGACCACTATTAATATAGACAATAATAGGCAAAACATGTTAATTTTTAAGAGGATTTTCTTTAGTTCCTTTGTCAGGATCTATGGAGTCTGCAATGCCACCTGCTCTGGGATATCTCTCAAATGGTTTGTGGCTTGGACAAGATATGCATACTTATCAGTAAAAAGATATCCTCAAAATATTTTACCTTTTTCCTATCTGAAATATAGAATGATAGGATCACAGAAAAACAGAACTGGAAAGACTGCAGGAAACCATCTAGTACAGGGGTGGGCAAAATACTGCCCATGGACCAGATCCGGCTCACCAGGTGATATCATCCAGCCCAGGGACCCCCACGAACTACCTGAACCCCACATAGCCCACGGGGCCTCTGCTGCCACTGCTGCAGCTGCCAGGGAACCTGCTCAGTTTCCCCGGCCTCCAGCAGCCCCTCCTCATGTCCCTGCTGCAGCACTTGCTGTGGGCAGGAAGTAGGGAAACTGCAGCTGGGCAGAAGCACGGAGCCCAGGTCCCATGCCCAGCGGAG
The DNA here is from genome assembly GCF_001723895.1 of Crocodylus porosus. NCBI lineage: Eukaryota > Metazoa > Chordata > Crocodylia > Crocodylidae > Crocodylus > Crocodylus porosus. The sequence goes on from NW_017728886.1 coordinate 142,769,403, forward strand.
TGATGGGAGTACACAGCTTGGGTGGGAAGGGTGTAGGTGTGGGTATGTGGGGTTTGTGGCTATGAGGGAGGGTGGGGGGTGTGCCCTCCTCAACCTCCCCCACAGTGCACAACACTCCACTGCTGGTGGCAGCAGCAGCAGGCCCTGAGGGTGCTCGTGACCTGTGTAGGTGCTGCCACCTAGTGGCACACAGCTCCAGCTAGTTCCAGGACCTGCATGTGGTGGCAAAAAGTGGAGCCAGTCTGGCCTGCCTCTTATCATGTGGGGCTCATGTGAAGCTTCCAGGACTCATGTGCCACAGGGGAGAAGCCTTGTGTGATGGAGCCGGCTGCCTCCCCTGCCATGTGCAGCCCCTAGGACTCCACCAGGAATCGGGAAGGTGGGCTCCCTGCCACTTCCAGCAGAGTCCAGGAGGTTGCACATAGCAACAGGGAATAGGGAAGGCAGCCAGCTCCATCTCACAGGGTTTCCCTCTAGTGGTGTGCGAATCCCAGGAGTAAACCCCATGTAACAGAGGCAGGCTGGCTTGACTACACCTTCTTGCTGCCATGTGTAGCTCCCAGAACTGATTGGACCTGTGCGCCGCCAGATAGCTGCACCTGCATGGACCATGAACATCCTGAGGGCCCACTGCCAGCTGCTGGTGTGGGCTGCCCAGGCAGCAGGGGCTTTGTACCATGGGGGAGGGGGTCCCTATACTCTCCCACCCTGCCCACACCCCTCCAACATATACACACGCCAACACCCGTCCAATGTAGCCCTGCCCACCCCCCCATACACACAATGACATGTCCTCACAAGCTGCCCCCACACACCCCACACCCAACCATACACACACACCCACCCCACAAACAGACCTCACACACTCCCCTAACACACAATATACAAGAATAAGACTTTACTTTTGAGCTATTATGCAATCAGCTATATATGCACTATACAAACACATACAAATCAGGACAACATTTTTTTTTAAAATAAAATTAAAATATATTATAGCAGATGTTGACTTTAAGTATATAGTTTGTTTGTTTCCCCCCCACCCCGGTTCCAAGATGGGGGTAAATCCTCAGCAGTGGATGCTATTTAACTGGGAGACAAAAAGCTGCCCATTTACAGAACTGACTTCATTAAGAATCCTGGGCCTCTTGTTACCTGGCAGACATCAGAACGAATGCCGGTTTTCCAGAATCCCTGGCTGCTCAGCTCCACAGTCACTTCTCGTCTCATTGTGTTTTTCTGTCTAATTTTTTGCAGTGCTTCCTAGAATGAGAGAGAATGGGGTCACCATGAAAAACCTTGTACACCAGAAGCCAGCAACCTACAGCCCACAGACCCATTGCCTGAGGATAAAAGAGCTTTGGTGGCATTTGGGTGCAGGGGGAGCCAGATGTAGGTACTCTCCCCATGCTGCCTGGGAAATAAGTGGCAGTGGTGCCCACTCACCTGCCTCTGACCTGGGGAGGCTCCATACCTGGAAAAATGTTGCCTATCCCTATGCTACACTAAAGCAATATTAAGTCTTGTATGAACATAAAATCCCAGACCCCCACTTCCCTTCCCTCTTCCCCCTCCTGCAACTGTCTATTTTTGGGCAGCATCCTTTCAGTCTAGGCACCAAAATCCTATAACTGAAGCCAGCCAAAACACCTTGGTAATGATATAATAATCTATAATGATGTAACCTGGCTATAAACAGTGAGGAGGGACATGAGAATGGTTCAGTCCTCTGATCCTGGTGGATGAATAGTGAGAACAAAACTGATTAAACAGACATTTTTGTCGTAGGTGACGTAGACCTTTCCTCTTTATCCACCAAGGGAAATGTAAGTACAAGAGAAGGTAATTTCCTCTTGGGGTACTTTATATGTGACACCTCAACCCTAGCCTTGCATGTGGAATGAGTGATTCTTCATTCAAATCCTTCTTTCATGCATATTTCTACTTAGAAGGTTATAACATAAACACTGATAAAAGACAGACTGTTATTATATGACCCCAGCCAAACTGATGATTCTGGTTTAGTCATGCAAATGTCCCTGACATGGGACAGGGGTCAGAATCTATTGACTCTTCTGCCTACTATTATGAAACGTACCATCTTGTTCCAAAATCTGCACCTGCCTTGGCCACAAGGAGTTTTGTGTCCTGCTGCTTATATATACTTGTAAGACGCACAGGGGCCTGTGGAACCTTGAGTGTATGTGCCTTTTATTTTGTGTTTAAAGCTAAAGAAATATAAATACATAGATCATCAATATGCTAGGTTCTCTGAGTCCGAATTTAGGTCCTAATACTGCAAACAGTCCTATGAGTATGACAGTACCTAATTCAGAACCAGGAACTGCACCATGCTATGTTTCTCCTCTCTCCTTCTACGTTGCACCATAGGGCTTTTCTGAGAACTTCTCCCACCTCTGCTTCTCAGCCTCTACTATTTAACTAACCCCCCCGCCCCCACCATTAAAACTCTTCAGCACAGGGATAGCCTCTTTGTTGTTCATTACCTCAACTTCTAGCAGAATGGACTCCTGATTGACAACTGATGCATGTAGGAATAGCCCCAATATATATAATAACTTCACATCCTATAATCACTGTGAAATGACTAATTGCTGTCATAAAGGAGAAAGAGAGCTAACAACATCACTCCTTTAGGATCCAATCTACATTTCAATGGACCTTGGATGAGGCCATCACTTATGCACTTTTTGGGTAGGCTTTATTATGTCTTCCAGCCTTGCAGTTGCACCAGCCACTTGTATCATCAGAGATCAGTTATGAACAATCACTTTAAAAGATTCACACACCAATTGGATGTGGCCCCACACCACCCAATATGCTATAGATGTAGCCTTCACTATCACAAAATTTGGGCATCCTAGCATAAAATTTCTGCCATTTCAATACATCTCCCTTATGACAGACAATTACTTTAGAAACCCATCATCCTAGATGATACAATCTAGAAACAAAGGTCTACACACTACAGTAAGTGATAAATGTCAAAAGGAGCACTTCATTTTTGACAGCAAAATATAATCGTCTCCACACCCTATCTACTAAAATTTTAAGAATAACTCATCCATTATTCCCTAATGAGACATTTTTAATAAAAAGTTCTAGCCTTCCATTTGTTCTCTGCTGCAGTGATGAAAACTGCAGTAAAGACAAAATCATCTACTTCAGTGGCAAAAGCTTTTTTCCTTAGAATTATGGCACAGATAACTTAACACAGTGATTCTTCACTGTGTTAAGCTGAAAGGTTTTGAGTTATTATATATACTAGTATAAATACAATGTTAATTAAGCCCCATGTTCATACAACAGCATGCTATTCTTTGCAGTAGTAATGAAATCTAATGCACTGTCAAATATATTGAAGGCCATCTAGTGCAGGATCAGCTACAAAATAAGAAAACAGCAAATAAATTAACTAAAAAGAAGAAAGAAAAGCTGCTTTATCAAATTTCATTCCACACTTATAAAAGTTCTATCCTCCTTCATATACTTTACATCAGTTCTCTGATTCAGAGTTACTGTCACACATATAAAGAAACAACATTAATGCTTCAGTCCAAGATTTTTTAAAAAGACAAGGAGTTCCAAAGTGGAAGTCTTAATTCACATTCAGGTTGGTTGATTTTCCAAATTACTAAGCATTCATATCTACCATGCAAATAAATACCAGCTATCAAGTACTCGATACTCTGAGGAACAAATCACCAGTATTTTTTACCTTCAGGTATAATGGGGAGTGCTTTGTTGTGGGGGAAAATAAAAAATAACTAATATTTGTGATTCAATTATTACGTTTTTAAATATCAGTCCACCTTCTCAAGATTCACTCACTCGGAAAGAGGTTAAAGAATTTCATTAAGACTTTTCAACCAAATACAGCTTTAGACTCAGATTCATCCCAGAAGGGAAATTTTTAAAATTATGAGTAATTGAAAAGAACAGCCTGGAATGGAAAGCTCTTCTCAACATTAATTACTGAAATCATTAATGACAAATGCTATAAAAAGGTCAGCCCCTTATGGTAGTTTCTGTAATTGGGTAAAGAACTTGCAGTTGGTAGGGAGGAAAAAGCCACTCCATTAGAAGTCAAGATTAACTGTAATATCAAAGTAACACAGCGAGGAGAAAAATCACGTATGAGGACAACAGATATTACTTTGCTTATTTCCATAGGAATGCAGCAATATTAGTCAGAAAGGGACAATGCCAGACTCACAGGCTAAGTTGCAACTCACCTCTCTCTGTGACAATTTCTGTTTATCAGCCTGTTTGACTTTGGGGCTATTAGCAAGCAAATGACGCAGCTTTACATAACTCTTCCATAGTTTTTGGTACCTGAAGTGCAATGAAAAAATGTTAAAAAGCACTGCCAATTGCAGAAAATAATTAATGAAAACCAGAGACACATAAATGTATCACTGCTTGATCTAGTGACCAGATTAGCTGCCATTAACATGACAAAATATTTTATCAATACTTTCTCTGCACAACAAATATGCCTCAAAGAGCTTAACATAAGAAACGAGTATAATTACCTATATTGTACAGGAACTGCACTGAAACTGAAGTTCAGAGAGGTGAAGTGCCTTACCCAAGGTCACCCAAGAGGCCAGTGGCAGAACTGGGAGGATAACTCTGATTCCAACCCAGTGCTTTGCCCTTCATATGCTCCATTCAAGTGGCTGCTTTTATGGAAAGAATAAGCCTACTTACTGAAAGGAAATGCTTCAGTCAGAACAGGGAGTTACACTGTATAAATTAATGTACAATGTTAAAAAAAATATATAGTAGAAAAAAGATGATTCAGGGGATTTCAAAAACCACTTAAAGCAACCACCTTTTAAAATAAAGGAAGCAAATGGAGGTAAGTAGGCTATCACACTGGTGATTTATTTTTTTAATGTTTCAAATGTACAAATAGCATCAGTTTAGAATTGTCCTCATGTGGTGGTTATTGATAGTCTCTCACATGAAGTGCCAGCTGTTCTGCTAGTTCATAATACTCAACAGCCCCGCTCTCCTTCCCCACAGTTTTTTTCTTACTGGAGTCTGCTCATTGCAATTCTTGTCCATCATTCCTAAACATGCTCCCATAATCTTCTGAGACTACTGTGTCTGGCTAGTCTATATACAAATGGAAACATTGACTGTTCCTCTGCCATTTTCTCGGCACTTAAGTGAGCATGAGGATAGTTTTCAAAACAACTTATACATTTATTATCTTTGCATTCCCACCTTCTTGACTGTGGTTCTCAAGCGTTTTCACGTCAAGGCACTCTCTCTCAACTTTTCTGAGTTGGGTTGAGAGCTACCATTTTTTAAAATAAAAGTTGGGTTGAGAGCTACCATTTCACTGCTTCTGCCTACAGCAGTACTTCTCAATCAGGATGCTACTCTGTGCTCCTGCCTGAATTAAGGATTTCTGATGAATCTAAGGCAGGCAAGACTTTTATGCCCTGCGTGAAACTCTCCATGCCAGTGGGTGGGTAGGGAGAAGGAGAGCCATCTCATGTGCCCTGGGTGCACTTGTACCCAGCTCCTCCAGCTAAGCAATGCAAGTGGCTGCTCAAGCTCATACTGACTCTCTGGCTTAGCAGTCGTGAAGCCGAGCCTGACTCCGTGGACAGGCTTTGTGACAGGCTGGTGAAACCCAGCTTGACCCAACCATCTGGGCAGTTCAAACAACTGCTCCACAGCCCGGCCTAGTTCCCATTAGGCAGTGCAAAGGGATGCTTCCTAAAGCCTTTCCTGATCCAACTATGCTTGCTCTCCCCGGATACAGAAGGGCACAGGACAGTCTCACGTGTCCTGTGTGACCCTGTTGCCAAGAGGAACATGTGGAGTTGGACTTTAAAGGGCTATAGGAAGTAGGACTGTGTGAAGCTTCAGTCCTTGATTCAGTTTGGCGGAGATTTGGCCCAATTCGGTGGCTGAATCTCTGAATCCAAATCAAATCAGAGGACCTTTTAATCTCTCCAAATCAATTTGGAAAGATTCGGAAAGATTCAGACAAAGACAGCTTTAAATGTTTTTTCTACATACTCTAGTACCAGGGGCTCGTGATGCTGGGGTGCATGGAGTATCCTACAGGAGGGTGGGGGGATCACCAGCATGCTAAGCAGCAGATCCGGACGTGGAACCAGAAGTAGATCCAGTCTAATTCTGGGTCCGCCAGGGAGCGTGTGGAGGGCTCCCCAGCCCCCCCTCCTGCCCCGGCTCAGTAACTGGTGCCTCCTGGGTCTGGGGATCACCAAGCCAGGGGGACGCACAGGGGCCTCCCCAGCATGCTCCCCAGCAGACCTGGAAGTGGACCAGAAGTACTTCTGGTCCACTTCTGGGTTCACTGCTGAACACGTGGAGGGTCTCCAGCACTGTGGGATACTCCTTCCACCCCAGAATCGCAGCGATCACAAGCTGCGCTGGTACCTCAAGGTATGTAGAAAAAACATTTAAAGTTGTGTCTATGTCCAAATCGCTGATTCTCTGAATCAGCATCGAATCTTCAGGTACAGATTCAGGAGAATCAAATCAGGAACTGTGATCCAAATCAACAAATCAAATCACTGTCCATGATTCAGGCTCAATCCGAATCAAATAGGGCCTGCTTCACACACCTCTAGTAGGAAGACCGTGGCCTCCAGCATCAGATGCTTCCTGATCTCCCTCCACAGGAGGCACACAGTTCAGCTTGCCTGTGGTAGCACCCACATCGTGGCACCCCCGGAAAGGACTGCTGGCACCCTAGGGTACTGTGGTGCCGCAGTTGAGAACCACCAAGCTAAACAAACAAATCAACTACCCAAGCAACAACCAAATGAACTCCAAGAAGAACTTTCCTTCCAAAAATAGAGGAGAGTCCTAGAGGACTCCAGGAAGTCCAAAAGAAACTTTGTTCTTGGTGCTGATTTGTGTGAAAAGTGCTCAGATATTTATGCCTGAAGGATAGGAATAAAAAGAATAAAACTATACAAAAAACTAGAACAGGAAAAAAAAAACACAAAAGGCAGAACTTTCTTTTCTGAATGCCCTTGAAACAGATATTTTTTACCAAAATAATAGGTCTGAGATGCTAGAAAACCAACTCAGAAAAGTCTTAACGTTAAACTTATTCCATTAGCTGTAATGGACGATATGTGTCTAAAATCCCTTGACAGCTTTAAAGAAATCTTAACAAAAAATTTTAGATAAAGTTAAAGATAAAATGACAATGTAGGAAGAATTATAGTGCTGTGCTCTTCTAATGGCTCCCATAAAAGAAAACCAAAGAGCTTACAAATATTAGAGAATTTAGTTTCGAAACAAAGGTCGTGAAGAACAATTATTCTCATTTTACTACTACAGAAACAAAGACACCACAAGCTTAAAGTGATCTCCATGGTTAACAAGGAAGTATGTGTCACAGCTAGACAAAGAATGCAAATGTACTGGTTTGCACAACTGACTTAACCACAACCCAAAAGTGCAGTTAAATTTCAGGTCCAAGCGTCTTCATTGCTCTCAAACTGTTAAAGTTTTTTAAAATAAGTCAATAATATAAATATCATTTTCACTAAATCTCTTATTTCTTAAACAATAGTACTTTTTTTTTGAGAAAAAGACCCCTTTGCAAATTCAGCTTAAGATTTATACTAAAGTATATCATTTTAATATTGTATAAATTGTACATGTTTGATTTAAATCTAAGATTTATAAAGAAAATTCAGAATAAAGCTGCATTTTTTTGAAAGAGGAGACCTATTTTCTAGTTCAGTGGTGTTCAATCTTTTGGCCCTGTGGGCCAAATGAGTGGCACAGAGTCAGTCCCACTTCTGAGTCATGACTGGGTCCAGTGTTCCCAACACTGCCCTCTTCTGCCCCCCACGCACCAGAATTAGGTCCTGGGGATCTGACACCACCCCGTCCCAGTCCCCCACGCTGGAATTGGGATCTGGGGCCCAGTGTCGCCTTCATCCAGCCTTGTGTTCTGGGATTGGGCATCCCATCCAGCATCCAGGACCCAGGGTTTCTCATAGGTCCAGAAATTAGGCATCAGGAGAATTGTGGCACCACTCCCCCACCACCAAATTTCCAGACCCCTGAAGATCTCCATGGGCTAGATGATATGGAGCTGCAAGACATATCAGCCCACAGGCTGGGGGTTAAGCACCCCTACCCTAGTTGCCAAAAATACCCCAGGTCTTACCCCTTCTCCTACTGTAGTTAATTTTAGGTTTCCCATCAACTTCAAAAGGCACAAATGTACACACTTATTTAATAGACAAATATTATTTCTAACATAAACTTTTAAAGAAAAAGATCTTACTGAGGGTCTCCAGCATAACTGAGTTGAGCAGGTCGTATCCCAAAGTGGACAATAATAGGAAAAGTAATCACATCTGGATTGAACTGCTCACGGTCCAACTGATCAATGCGAACAGAGCTGGGTTTCTAGGAAGAAAAAAGAAGTTTTTTCTAATTAGCAAGCAGATCTTTTGATACCTTATGGGATATAATCTACACCCTCCAAGAACCAAGATGAATGCCATCATCATTGTGTGAAACAAGACTTTCAACACTGAATAGATGATATATTTGATTAGGTGTGCATAAAAGAATCCTAATACATGATTGCTGGGTAACCGCTGTCTGTGTCTGACAAAAGGCCTAACAAGAGTGCAGAGCCAGTCCAGGCCCAGAAGGGTATAAAAGGAGACTCTGCAAGTGACCAGGGAGCAAGCAAACGGGGGCAGCCAACAGGGCAGTTTGCAAGCAGTTTACTGGGAGCAAGAGAAGGAAGGGGACGAGGAAGAGATGCCAGGCACCAGATCCCACTCAGGGAAGGTAAGCAAGCCACGGCTACCTGTGTTCGACTTACTGAGTGTTTATTTGGTGGGCTGTGTGTTGGGGCTTGTGCTCTGAGAGCAGCTGGGAGTGCTGCTAACTGAATGGTTGTGGGGTGATTGTGTCTCTGTCAAAAGCCCTAACACGGGGGAGGAGCCAGTCAAGGCCCAAGAGTGACCAGGGAGCAAACAGGGTAGTTTGCAAGCAGAATGCAAGCCAGTTTGCATCCCCTTCTTTGCAGGGGAGCTTTTAAGGTAAGTTCTTTCTTTAATTAAGAGTAATTAACCTACATATATTTAATATAAGCAGTGAAAACTCAGCAGTGAAACCAATACTTAAACCCCTAATGTAACTAGAGTCCAGAGTAAGGAGTTCACTAGGGAGTTTGCCTGGAAACTCTTTCACCTTCTTCACTGTAAACTTGGTGAGAGGAAGCAGGTTAACAGGGAAAAGGGAACCTTTAAGGACCAAAGAGCAGCAAACAGGACAATTAACAGGGGAGTTTGCTAGGAAAGGGCTGCTTGGAAGAAGGGCCAGGAAGAGAGAGGCAGAGGATTAGACCCAGGGAAATGGCCAGAGGATGTCACAATGCCACTGCTAGCTATTCCTCTGCTGGCACCTGTGAGGTGTTTGTCCAAGGACTCCTCACTGCCAAGGTTTCCACTTAGGTCCTGGTTTGGTGCTGCAGCAGGTTCCTTCCAAAGACAGGTAGGTGGGAGTGGTGCCCCTAAAGAAGCAGGCAAGAGAGCTACAGGAGAAGGCAGCAAAGCTCTGAAGCATCCTCTTCCATGAGTACTTCATCAAATCGATGCTGGAGGAGGACTATGAAAGAAGGACTGCCAGAGGCAGTGCTACAGAAGAGAAAGGACATGGACTCACAGGAGAGTGGAAGGTGGAAGCTTGTGACCTTTGGCAGCAAGCAGGAGTCTTCATCTCTACCTGCAGCAGTTTGCCTGGAGAACAGATAAGGAGCCCTAACAACAGAGGGGAAGGAGAATGTTCTGTTGGTAGAAGAGGCCAGGCCAGGCATCCCAAAGTTGGGATGATTAAGACCATGGCCACCAAGAGGAAGTGATGAGTGGTGGAGTTTTTTTAAGGCCCAGCTTGACAAAGCCCTTACTGGAACGATCTAGTTGGGGATGGCCCTGCTTTGTGCAAGGAGCTGGACTAGATGTCCTCCTGAAGTCCCTTCCAACCCTCGTTTTCTATGATTCTAGGAAGGATTTCACTGTCAGGATGGCCAGAGACAAAGGTGTCTATTGGGAAGGCAGAGAAGGGTCACCTCTCTGGGTGCCTTATTTTTAAATTAGTGCAAGAACCCAGGAAAGTTCAGGCTGGGGTTTAGTGCAGATTGGAGGTCTCCGTATGCACAGCACATGTTTTATGGACATGAAGCATTTTCTTCAGTGTCAGACAAAAATGGCCTTTTCTGTAAGGTGTTCTTTTTTGCAAAAATCTTGTCGGTCTAATAAAAGATATCATCTCTACTGTGAGTCCTGATTGACAGTTTCTAAGAATTTCACACAACTCACCTAGACCAAACAGGAAGTTAGTGGCAGAACCATAATAGTAATACGGCAACTTCTGGCTCCTATGTCTATGTATGGTTCACTAGATCATATTACATTTCTAATTTTAGCTCTAGTCTTGATTTCTAATGTAAGCAAAATCATTATTAGACGCAGTCAATCTCACAGATTAGCAGCATAAAAGCTGTAGTACCACTCTTCGAAAATGCTGCTAAGCTGACACATATAATGAGAAATACAGTCTTATATAATGAAGAATACTTTGTCCTTTCACACTTCAAAACAGGCATTCTTCTTATAGCTTAAAAAGGACACTGTAAAAGGATGTGACTTTCACTTCACCTCTAAAACTGCAGAAAATGAATAATTACACATCACTGAAGAAGACGTGCTGTTTAAAGTGCTCTCATTCACATTAGTAGCATATGCAAAACCTTAGCTTAAGGTGAACAGTTGGGTCTTTGCATAAATATTTTTGCCATTATCTTGCAAGCTGTTTTGTTATGTGCCTACATCATTTTCCATCCTGCAATTAGCTGCCTGGATGAAGTTAAAGCTATCAGGTTCTCAGTAGTTTCTGAAAAAGGACATCAAGTATAGTGACCTCTTTATTAAAGCTGTCAATTTAGCATAGAAGACTTGCAGCATCTTTCATGAAGTTGCAAGAACAGCATGGATATTATAATTGCCTTAACAAGAAAACCCCCCAGTGTATTTATAATCAAGACCTTTCACCCCCAAATAAGCATTTTCCAAAAAATAAACAAACCTATAAATAGGAATCATTTGACTCGCTTGCAAACTGCAGTCACCTCTGAAATATTCATAGTGCTCTTCAGAGAACAGAACTACAATTTTAGTTTTGAAAAACTGGCATGAACATTTGCCCATGAAAGGGAGAACTGTTCATCAGCAGCTGCTTTTACGTGATGATGGAAAATTAATTTTCACTTGTGCATCCAATGAAGTTTTAAAAATAACTTTATGCATTTTAAGCAGGTGCACAGAATTTTTTGCTCCAAAGGCTTTTTCTACCTAATAGACCAGACAAAGAAATGTACAATTGGGTATCTTATTGGACGTTCAGGGAGGAAATCGAGAACGCTGTTCACAAGGTCACCTGTTACCTTATTTGAGTCTTTATATGATGCAAGGAGGCAACTCCAAGATGAGTTATTTTTATATCTCTCCTTTCTGATGTCTGACTCCCCTGCTATTAGAAATTCAGATATTTCCAGAAATATCTTAAATATTCAGATAATCTTTTCATTCCCAACAGACTAGATGAACACCTAGGAAATTGGTAAAAATGGCAATATCATGGGTACCAAAGAAAAAAAACTTAAGGTGCAAGGGTAGAGAGGAGGGAGGGGTAATTATTACCCTTCCTGAACTATTAGATGCCTTCTAAGCAAATTGTTTAATCCTTCATGCCCACAAATTGAAGCACCTAAATAAAAAAATATCTGATTTTAGACTACTGGCATTAGGATTGCATTGGCTCCTATTTTCAGAACCACCGTGTTCTAAACTAGAAGTCAATGGGAAATGAGTGACTGTGGCATCATTAAAAATAGGACCATGCTTCTTTAGGTGCCTAAACATCAATGTTATCCCTTAACTTAAGCTGTCAATGAATGCCAGACAAAACAACTGGGTCAGCTCTGCTACAGGATCAATATTTTCTTCTTTCAATCCAACACTAGGTCTCTCATTTCTCAAAGCAGACTTCTAGTAAGAACACAGAAGAGCAAACTTAATACTTGTATTATTTCTAAAGGTAATAAAAGAAGGAGAAAACATGATGTCCCTTTTCAGTCTCTATTTACACAGTATCTATTTGAGAAGGAAACAGGGCACACAAAATGTAGGTTTCGCCTTTCACATATACACCCTTTAACTCGTACAAAAAGTGTTGAGAGATCTTTTAATGGTTTTAACATCTTGTATTAAAAGAGCTGAAATGGCACAATAGCATTTGAAACACATGCTGGTCTTGGTTCAATTCCAGCTCACAAAAACGGTGCTATTTAGCTGTTTTCCATCCAAGAACTGACCAATATAGCTTCTGCTTATTTTAGAAATTTGTGATGGTATTGCAGAGAATACAGCTTTATAAAGATATTTATTTATACCGGCTGGAATAGCATCAACATTTTCATTCTTTTTTAAATAATTGCCTGTCTTTTAAAGATATGAACCTTTAAAGCTCTTCCAATACAAACTTTGAGTAAACTAACTTGAACATTTTAATTTATTCATCATAATGCTGAACTATTGTTGCTTCTTTATCCATCTGAACAAATTTGTGTGGCTAGCAAAAGTGTTTTCTTTTTCTGCATAGCTTACTTACTACTTACATATTTTCCTATATAATAAAAAATATGGGAAAATCTGATTTGTTCTCAGGAGGAATCTTATTTCACAAATGATACTGTAAAAAGAACAAAATCAAATTTAGTATTTACTTGGTCATATAAAGTTGACTAAATTGAATGTAAGACGTGTCATTTTCTAAAGCAGCTTCAGATTATCTCCACAATAGAGTTGTTTCATCTCATAACAGGTGGTAGAAATGCACAGAAGACACTTTCATGCTCTGCTTCTCACTTATTTTTACACGCAGTAGAGCATGCTGTAATCATTTTAAAAAGATCCACAGACTAAGAAAAACTCATCACATTTTTCTTAAGTGAAAGAAAGCATATTAAGGATCTTTTCCCTTCATGGTATTATAGCATGATAACATTTCAAAGCGTAGCAAATAAATCATCTTTATATTTATATATAGCTATACATACGCACATTCTTCCCATCAATTTTCCTTACAGAATTCTACGAGTTGATGGTTAAGTACTCCAAAGGTAGGAAAAACCAAAGTTAATGCAATGCATGCAAATCTTGCTCCTTTGTGCATATGCTTTAATTACAAAATCACCTCCTATTTATAAAATGATGGACTGTACCAACCTACATTTTTTCTACAGGATTTCATACATGAAAGAGCAAATTTTTAGCTGATGGATGTCAGCCTAGCTCCGCTGAAGTCAATTTATACCGACTGAGAAGAGGCTTATATTAAATTTTCATACTATACTCTACTTCGATGTGGTAAAGTCCATACAAATTACTAGAGTCTTAACTGCCACACTGTGCTTCTCCCTCCTACTATAAAATCCTGTTTTCAATTGGTTATAACTTTGCCAGGTATTAAACATCTGAGCTGAACCTTCACATGCCAGGACTCTGCCATAAACTGAACTTTTTGGAAAACATCAACAGCAGCAGTTCACTTAAAATATAATTAAGGAAAAGCACATCTTTTCAGCTGCCCAAGTTAAAAAAAATAAATAAATAAAACGTTTTAGTAAGAGACTTTGATATCTTCATTCTTTGAAACAGGGACTTGAATTTCAGGATGCTACCTTGGCCGTATCAGTGATATGGCTTTTCCAAGAGCACAGAATGGACAGTTCTGTGGAAATGATACATTGCTGGTTAGGAAGCAAAGCAGGCTGCTGTCTGTAAGACACCTGGCTCATTTGCTGTGTGAGCTGGAAGGGAAGTAGTAAGTGAAAAGGGGGAGATGCAGAAACAGAAAAGATGGTCTTGAGATTAAGGAATTTGGATGCCAGCCTAGAGTATTGGTGATATCTTTTATTAAACCAGCCGAGTAGCTGGAAAACAGTTCTTGGTAGGCTTTCGGGTACAGTTACCCTTCTTCGGGACAGGGAGTCTCTGCTGGTCTAAGACTGCAAGGAATGAGAGAAGCTAAAAGTGTG
>NW_017728886.1:142783654-142787482 GCF_001723895.1 Crocodylus porosus
AGTATTGGTGATATCTTTTATTAAACCAGCCGAGTAGCTGGAAAACAGTTCTTGGTAGGCTTTCGGGTACAGTTACCCTTCTTCGGGACAGGGAGTCTCTGCTGGTCTAAGACTGCAAGGAATGAGAGAAGCTAAAAGTGTGCTAGGATGTCAGTGAGAATCCTGATTTCCCCTGCTTTACCTTTTTTCTTTATACAATTTTACCCATTTCAATTTTCACTGACATTGTCTCACATGTTGAGCTCCTCTCATTCCTGTTTTCCTGATCTCTATTTCCTTTTTCACAGACCGCCTCTTTTCTACCTTGTATTCTATCACTGTAATGTCTCCCGTTAGCCTTTCCCCACCGCCTGCTTTTTCACTCCCCCCTCTCCGCTTTACCTCTCTGCTTTACCTTTTGATTTTCTAATTTCTAACTATTTACATTCTCACTGACATCCTGCCACACTTTCAGCTTCTCTCATTTCTTGGAGTCTCAGAACAGCAGACTCCCTTTTCCTGAAGAAGGGTTACTGCGTCCAAAAGCTTGTCAAGAACTTTTTTCCAACTACCCAGCTGGTCTAATAAAAGATAGCACGTCTACTCAAAGAACCCTCCCAGCCTATGTCCTTAGACAAACACAGCTACAACCATAATTTCTAATCTTTTTTTTCCCGCACCACTGAGATGTTGGCTGATGCTGGGCAAGTCAAGCAACCAGAGTTTTCAGATACCCAGTAACTCCGTGCTCATTTTCTAGGTGCAGAATTCAGATATGTAGGGAAGTATTTGCAGAGGGGATGCTGTTGACTGGAGCAATCGTGCAATACAGACAGTGCCATAAAATACTGAATGCTCCAAAAATCCAAGCCCAGGTGTTTCAAGTTATGCACGCAAAATTAGTGTGTATTTCTGCTAACATATTTAATAGAAGTAATGGATACTTTTAATCTTTCTTCACTTCAACACCCAATGTATAAAATGGGGAAAACCTAACTAATGTTACTGGGATGCCTGTCAACATTAGTCAGAGTTCAGGTATTATAGTGAAAGCCTTCTAAAAACCAGAGTCATTTCAATGTATATTTTGATAGTTCAGCTCAAAGCAAATATCCTAGCAATCAAGGCAACACAATATGAATTTTTCCACAGTCTTGGATCAAGTCAGACTTCTGTATGCTTATTACATTCTGCCTCTCCAATTCTATTCAATTCAGCATACTTTTAATGCAGTTGCTCCAACCGCTCTGAGACTGGAACGGGCGTGTTGCTTTTACTGGCTTCCTTCTCCCTTCTAATGTGACCTACACAGAACTTACTCAGACAAGATCAGGGTGCATACATGGCTTGTTTATAAATAAAAAATGTTCACAGTACCATGCCAGGGCTGGTAACTATCATCCCTTTGCATTCCTCTGCATACTTCTGCCATTCAAGTTCTTCCCACTGAAGCATATTGGCAATCTCCTCTTCAGGGACCAAAGCTTTGTTGCAGCGTAACAAATAAAGTAGAATCTGATGCATTGACAGCACTTCTTTGCCTCCATCTTGACAACAGAAATTAAAAAGTGCATTAAAATATTCCAAAACATTCTTAAAGGAAAATAATACATCAAGAATAAAAGTACTAGAATGGGCAAAATAAAGTGTGAACTACTCCAAGAACTGACTAGTAGGAAACATTTTATTCACGAATTGTACGCAGGCATAAATGCTTAAATTTGCTAAACTAGGAACAATAATATTAGTGATAGAAAGAATAATGGTTTCATCTCACTGAAAACCTAAAGTTTCCTATTTGGCCAAATGGCTTTAAAACCAGCATGTAGAACCATAAGTTATATGGTCCAAATCCATTTTCCATTTTATCATGTCTTTTACAACAATAGTTAAAAAGCCTTTAGACACTATGTGGCTTTCTTGAGGAACAGTGAAGAATTTTATGTGACATTTATGGATGTATTCAATAAGTTATTCCCACATTATGAGCTAATGCGTAGTGCTTATGTGTTACGTGTGCAGTAACAAAGACTAAAGAGTAGCCTGAACTTATGCTGTCACTGGATGAACCAAGTGCATGTGAAAACTGTTAATGATTTCTGAGGCATCAGGAAATGCACTTTACAAAAATGTTGTTTTGTGAGAAGATACAATAATAAAAGCACCTGACTTGGTTTGGGCAGCCAGTTATGGGCACAAAAACTAAAAATGTGAATGTTAATTCATGCTGGTCTGGAGAAGCATCACTCAGATGCCAACTCTCTATGTAGACTTCTGAGTGGAAGAAATATTTGAGTAAAGAACACAATATTTGAGTCTTAATATATCTTAATTTCAGTGCAAAAGATGTCTTAATATTGGTGGAAGTCTTGAATATCTTCTTTAAACAACATGAAGTTGATCTGAAAATATGGAGACATCTTCAGGTGAAAGGGTTCATCACTGCAGAAGCAGAAGCTTTTGATGCATTTCCCTTCAATAAACTGGAGATCTGATCCAGCCACTACCCTACCTCAATATTAGTTATTCAAATCCTAAACAGGCAAATAGGAACTATTTGGGAAACAATATGGGAAACTTGCTACAGCACAAAGACCGTAACACCATGTCCAGATGAGCAGGGGTGTGTGGTTTGTGGTGCCACAAACCTCTCTGTGATATCACAAACCGCACCCATGGAATAGTAAAATGTGCCCCACACTACAAATTTATAGTGTGCGAGCAAAATCTGCTACCGAAATTTCCCAGTAGCAAAAAAACACTGGAAAAAAACCCCTACAGAACACACTACAATGATATGCACCAGAACAAATGGCTTGTTCCTCCAGTGAGAAACCCTGGCTGCTGGCTAGAGCATGCCCCAGGTGCTGCTCCAGTTGCATCCCAGCTGCTCCAGCATACCAGGAGCTGGAAGGAACAGGGCAAGGAAACTTTGCCACAGTAAGATAATTTGTCCCACAACAAAGCGCACATACAGCAATGTTCCCTCTCAGGTGTAGCAACACGTGAACGTGCTGCTTCGGTCCGTGAGTGCACCACTGCGGTCCGTGAGCACGTCGCTGCAATTCGTTCCCAAATTGGCCCCAGCTCCCCCTTTCGGCACATGCCAGAGGAATGCCTGCATTCAGGAGCATAAGACTAGAAGGGACCTGCTGGGAATTCCCAGGCAGGACCCCTAAACATGCTGGCAGAAAACTGTGCAAAGGGGTCCACAACATCCACTCCAGCCTCTTTCACACACTGTAGGTCCAGGGCAGCCCCTGCCCCAAAACTCCACTGTGGCCACAGGATGGGAGTGGGGCATACAACAGGAGCACTGAGACCTTTGCCATGGCAGTGGCAGGGCAAGATGTGTTCAAACAGACCTAGACAGCTGACCATGCCCCATGCTAGAGGCAGGCAAAACCCCTACAGTCCTTGCAGCTGGGAGGTCTCTGGGGGCACTAGCACTGCCTCTTGCAACCCGTCTCCCACCTCTGGCTGTAGCCAATATCCAGGGCTTAAAGCTGAGAGGGGCAAGCTCTTCCTTGCTCCTTCAGGTGATCAGCAGAAGTCCTGAAGCCTGGGGCTATGACCCACCAATCTCCTCTCACAAGGCAGGTTCTCCGTGCCTCCAACCACCATAGAACGGGGAGGCACGTGGTGTCGGGGCTCAGGGCAAAGCTCGCCCAAAGGGGCTGGGGAACGGAGCAGTTCCCTGGACCTGGCAGAGCCTACGTGGTGCCTGGCTCTGCCCCAGCCCCCGTTCCTGCCCCACTTCACCTTGGGGAGGAGCCCCTGCCTGCCCCGTGCTGCTCTCCTTCCCCACAGGGATGCCAGCGCAGTGGGGACTAAGGAGTGGAGCAGAGC
>NW_017728886.1:142787912-142830499 GCF_001723895.1 Crocodylus porosus
TTCACACTAACCCAGATAACTACCTCTCAGTATGCTGAAAAGCAAGCATAAAAATAAAATCTCATTAAATCACCATTTGGGGGCAAGGAAATTTAAACTGATTTCCACCTAAAATATATTGATTGATTCTCTTCTACCAGTCTGGATTTGACCTGTGCACCAAAGACAAGACCTAGATCACAGAAGGTCAGCAACAGGACTTATTCTCACAAACTTCTAGAAGTCTCTTTAGTAAAATGAGGTTCTATAATAGATTCATACCCAATTTTTGTTGTGGTTAATTGTTTTTAATAAATAAAAGCAGTAAATACACATCTGAACTGATCACCTGAAACACAAACAGCTTCTAAATTTGAACAGTACTCCCATATAAAGGACCCAGGTTACTAGATTCAGATAGCTTTCATTATCAATAACGAATACTCATTTGACAAGGACTGGCCAATATCTACCAGCAACTGTGGTATGTGCATCAACTTACTCACATTCCATAAATAAAATACGAAGTTTACAAAAGGAGGAACCAGTTTATCTAAGATGATTGCACTGAATAGCATTATTGAACTCTCGTCTCCTGCAGCCTTTTCTACTCTTCACAGACTAAGCAATGTTTGCGGGCAATACCATTTTCCTCAAAAAACCCCAAACAAACCTTTCTATTTTGTAACAGATTCTTCTTGTCTATTCCATAAATAAATAAATAAACGCAGTTATAAGAGACTACTGCTCCATAGCCCTCACGTCAATGACACTCAGTAAATCCTGTTTGATTAGCTCAAAGTTCAGAGCCGTCGTGCCTGTCACCCCCACTAATCTAGGGACAGCTAGAAATGGTATCTCTTTACTCTGTGTGAAAGAAATATGACAAGAAAGGAAAAAACCCAACAAGTCATTCCCATCTCTAAGGAGGCAGTCACCGGACACGTGGGGATCTATTGCATCAATATATCTTAAAAGAACAAGTAGTATAGATAAATAGCCTGCTGCAAATATACCAGAGGGCAATAGATTCCCACTCTGTAGAGATTAATAAGCTCCAAGGATGTCTCCTTGGAGAAAGAATAATAATGTAACTTAAACTTGCTAAAAATAAGTATCTCCCAGAGAGATTCTAAACTGTCAGCACACTGACAAAGAATTGTGTATGTGGAGCAGTACCGAGGAAAAGCATCTATTTTATAATAGCTCAGACAGACACTGAGATCTGCAAAAACAGAAACGGATAAGACATTTCACACTACGCATTCAGAGTACTAGATTCTAGTGCATTCAAGAAGATTTATTCCAGCACAAATGAACCAGGCTACCAATAAAGAATGAGTTAACTTCTAAACTAGAAAACAAACAGACTAATAAAAAAGGGTTATATACTCTGGGTAGGTCAAACATTTCCATTTGGTGATGAGATCAAGCAGTTGGCCACAGATAAAACTACATGAACAGACTGAACTAATGTTTGCTGGCTAACACCAGAGATTTGCTTCTGACTGAATACCCTTCTAGGATGTAGGACTGCTGAGAAACAGCAGTGATAAGCTCCTTTAATACCCTGTCTACAGTGAGAAGTCAATTCAGATATGAACCTGGTTTAGCTACAAATAGGTTCCAAGTGCAAAGGGGATAGGGACTCAAGACTTAATTTTCTTCAGCACAGAACATTTCAGTCTACATCCAGCCCAAATAGAGATGGGTGCAAGTGATGGTTGTGATAGAACAGCATCTTTGGAGGGAAATCCAGGTGAATTTATACCGTTGTCTTCCTCCATGCCACTAGATAGAGCAGTCACTAACCCTTGAGGCTCACTTGCTCTTGGAACCAAACCATTAAAATTAAAACCTTCTGTTAGAAGGGTCAGGTTACATACATGAAGTGTTTCAGAGATTTTCTTCATCTTCGTAAAGACAGCCTTAATACTGCATGAAGTCAGAAACAGTCTCACAGAATCTATCAAATGCAGAGTTCTCTACTCAGAGAAGCAAACGGGAAGTTTACTTTCTATAATGAAAATAGAATTTGGACTTTGCCCTCCTTCTTCACGCAGGTATTTGTAGTATTTTGATCAGAAAATTAGGTCAACTTTATGTAATACTACATCTTTGACTATGAAGAGTACGTACATCTCTTATTTCATGCATATTTCTCTGCAGACAAATCTGGAATGAGCAGGGGCAGAGTCTTAGCTGGTGAAGTCAATGGAGCCTTGAAAATATACAATAGAGCTATGATATTTTTCCTGTACCCCAACATCACAGATGTGTGAAACTCCTATAATGGCTCTTTCTACAAGATGAGATATAGTTTTTCCTACACTGAATATTTTTCTTGGCTAAGGGTCAAGCTGGTGTCTTTCTCTCGGTACAGCCATCCGTGTTCCCCCTCTCCTGCTCCTGACATCTATCCTTTTGTTTAAAAAAAGAAAATCAAGTCACTCGCTCTTTGGACTGTAAATAAAACTTTCCCTAATGAATTAACAAAGTGCCTCTGTTAAATCCTTAGACCAGGAGTGTCACACATTGGGCCATAGGCCAATTGCGGCCTGGAGAGTCTTGCCATCTGGTCCTCAGTGCTGACCCTGGGTGTGTTTGTATCTGCATAGCACACAACCATGAGCAGGGCCAGTCTGCAGGCCAGACTAGGCCACTGGACCCCCTCCTTTTCCCCTTATGCCAGCATACCCAACCTGCTGTCTGCTCCAGCTGGTCTGGGACCCATGCTGCGTGCGGCATGGAACCTGTAGCGGCTGGAACAGATGCCATGTGTGGTGCAGTCTAGCCAGAGTAGCAGCCATGCTGTATGTAATGGCTGCCCTGGCCAGACAGACCAAGAGTGGCATTCCTTCTGGGATGGGAGCTGCATATGGCACCTGCTTCAGCCTGTCTGGGATCTGTGCTACATAAGGCATGGGTCTTGGACTGGTTGGAGCAGGTACCATGTGCATTGCAGTTCCAGAACTGCTGGGGTACGTAATTGTGCAGGGCAGCCACTGCATGCAGCATGCCTGACACTCCTGATGAATTGTGCTGCAAGCAGCACCTATTTCAGCTGCTCTGTGATCTATGCTGCATGCTGAGTGGATCCCAGACCACCTGCAGCAGCCACCAGATTAGGTACACTGGGGGAGGGGAAGGGAGAAGGAGATCCAGCCAGCAGACCAGCCTCATGCTGCTCATCCATGCCATAAGGCTGGATGAATTTGATACCCCTACCATAGACTATAACTGGAGCAACAGATTTCAGTCATACGAGAGGTTTTTCCTTTTCTGAAGAAAAAGGCCTAAGGGTGTTAACGCTCCCTTTCCCTAAAATTGCATTTTATAAACATACCTGGCAGAAATCTCACAAAACGTGGCATGAAGTGAAATCTTGGACAGCAAGAGGAATCATTTTCAAGTGAAGGACCTTAAATAAAAAAAATCATTGAAAAAAATTAAGACTTTGAACACACGTTGACAAAAACAACAAGTAAAATCCTGGTGTTACTGAATTACATGGAAAGTTTACCACTGAATTCAACATGGCCAAGGATTTTTTGAACTACAAAGTTATCTAAGTATGTAATCGTAAAAATAAAACGCCACTGTGTAATTTTGCATACCACATAGCAAAAATTTCCATGTGATCAACTGTAGTCACAAATCATTTTTTTAAGAGGTCACAAAAAAAAGGATTTGGTGGATCTCTCTCCCCCCTTCCCTCTTTCAATGTTTTTAGTTTTATTCTGAAGCAGTATTATGGAAAAGAAGGAATTCTGCTTTTATAATGAATGCACTATAGAAGTTTTGTAAAAACACGTTAATAATGAGCTTGCTGGTATCATGATTTGTCTTGTACTTTAAAATAATACTGTTCAACTTTAATCACACTAAGGAAAAAATAAGATGTCCTATGTTATTGTTTCTTCTCCCTTCCCATTGCATTATTTAAAACTTTACAGGAAAAAGAAACCTCAACATACTTGAAAGTACTAGTTTTTCAAAAAAGAGATAAAATAAACTGTACTCTCTTGGTAAATACAAACTGGAAAGTTGTCCCTATTGCTTAAAATTCAAACATTAAATTCTGTTTCTTGATGCCCTTCTTCAGGAAAAGGATGATCTAACAGCAAGCCATAACTAATTGAATTTGTAATTAATATATACAGTATTTCCACATTTACTATTTTGTAAATTATATTTACCTTTAAGATTCCAGTCATAGAGTTCCAAAATATCTTTGAACAGGTACGAGGAAAATAATTCAAGTCCTCTCACACAAAAATTCTGGGGGGAAAAAAAATACAATGAAACCAGGATATTGTTATACAAGTATTTCAACACAAATAATGCTGATCTCACAACTGGTCATATTTGTTATATAAGTATTTAAACACAAATAATACTGGTCAATATTATGAGTTTAACTGTCAATATGTTTAACTTTCTCTTAGCACTTGGCTTTAAGAAGTGTACTGATATACCTGTAGTCATCTTAGGCAACAGAGTGGCCTCTTCAGAAAGCACTGTCCATGCATATTGTGGGTTCTTTATTAAATGCCCAAATTCACAGCAGAGGAAGAAATTATGAGTTTAGGACTACAAGATAATTTACTATGCGCCGAAAGCTTTTCACCTGAGTAAGCTAAAGAGATGATATATTTATAAGGAAAACCTCTCTCGTAATTTTCTTACTCCTGCTTGTTCTTGCTAAGAGCCAATAAATCACCATCTGCAATATCACTACCACTCCCACAGCAACAAATCAGCACATCACAAATTGAGGATTATGATCGTAAGAGCAGGCAGGAAAAAGGAATTTGCCTCATCAACTAGGGAAAAAAAAGTACTCCAAATAGCAACTCTTTTCAGTCTGAAAAAAGAAGGGACCGTTACTTAAAATACTAGGCCAGATCAATATAAATTGTACGTATAAGAGGCAGACAATAAATTCTAAACCCAGGAACACAGTCTTTTTGACAGGCTGCATCATTAAATAAGGTTTGGAAGCGCTGCCATAGGCAGAGGCAATCGACCAGACTCCAACAACAACGTCAAGTTCCCCATTTTGCTTGCTCAGTTTATTATTTTGAAGCAAGATGTGGAGGCAACATAGGAGATTCAATAACAAGAAGTTAATCACATTAATCTTGCTTTGGAATTTCAGGCCTTTTGCATATATTTAGATTAAATTTACTGCTGAGTGACAGAAAAGACAGATAATCAGGAAAAATATGTAAATATATGTGACTAAATTAAACATTGATCCTGTCTTTGTAGTTAATATGCAAGCGTGTTTCTACACCTAAGCATGAAATTCCATTTCAGCAATTTATTGCAAAAACTAGCTAAACACTACTTTTAGCGAATAAAAAAAAAGCCAAACAAACAAACAAAAGCCCAGGTTATAAACTGAATTTGCTTTGTTTGTATGAACAGGGAATTTATGCTGGCAAAAAACCTACTGTATATACTTGACTATAAGATGACTCCCCAATACTTGGAAGCTATATAATGAAAATTTATAAATTAGTTTTAATTTTCCAGGTACTGAATCTAATTTGCACTTGATTATCAGTAATAAAACTATCTTGTGGTAATACCATGTTTGCCCAATATGGGCCACACGTGTTATAGTCAGCCCAGTGTTGGCTATGTTTAATCAACTTCATAGTTGGTTTTCATTACCAACAAATTTACCTTGAATTTGTTCCCCTCACAGTGCTACAGCAGGAAAAATAAAGCGGGAGCGTCAGGTAGCCCCTTTTGTCCTCTGCCTCCCCAACTTCTTTCTTCTGCAGCCCCTTCCTCACTACCAGACCCATAGCTGTAGTAATTTGCATGTAGCACCCATAGACTTAGTTCATTCACAGTTAACACAGTTTACCTATTTTGAAATTGCTGCAAGTATTAGTACAAGTACTCCTTAAACACACTTTTAAGCAGTGCTCTGGCACCTCCTCATATATAGCGCAAACTATGCATGACATTCATCCAAAGACAAAAGATTCATAATTTGCCATATAGTTCTTTGGGCTGAGCCCTAGCAGAGAAAACAGTGTTTCAAGCCATGGTGATCCCATAGGTCAGCACTGTTCAGTACGTGTATGTACCAAGTACCCGCACCCACCTCCCAAAGGATCTGTGTGTTAAATAGCACACCCCGCCCCCACTCGTGACTGGAAACAGGTGTTCTTCTTATGAGTCTTGGGATCCTCCAAAAATGTATATGCAAATCAGGTACATTGCAACCTGGGGGGTGGGGGAAAACTTGATCTTATATTTGAGTAAAAATGGTATAATAAAAGATAGGCCTTATTCTAGGATTTCAAAATCAGCTTCTAGACTTAATGGTGCAATTTGCACATCACCAAGCCCTCTGTACTTCAGTTTCCTCACCTGCAAAATAGGGATAAAATAGGGATATAAACTGAGCTGAGGCATGTTGCCTGATGTACATTTGTAGAAGGCCATATATTTTTTATATTCTTCTTAATGTGTGGTGTTTCAGATAGATACCTAGACTTTTATAAACATATATATAAGTTTTCATCAAGCCAGACAGTCAGAATTTAGTCTTGCCTCTGACATAACACACAAGACTAGATTTAATCCTTTATCATATATCAGTAATTCAACCCAACCTGATTTTTTGACTAATTATTCTTCTTACCTCAGGCATCATCTCTTCAATGAAATGAATTGTATAGTCAATGTTAAATCTGATTACTTTACATAGAGGAATCTGGAAGGAAAATGGAACAGACATTCAGTTTGAACAGACATACAGCACTGATTACTTCATTTAAACAGTTCAGCTCCCCTAGTATTTCCACCTGATGAAAAGGGCATTTACTAAAACTATCGCCCCACTAAGCTCATACAAAGGTGGGGGGGAGAGAGAGAGAAAGAGAGAGTGCGAGGAAGCAAGCACATGCACAAAAACAAGCAAGTGAGCAGCCTAAAAGAGACAGAGACAAAATGACTACCAAGACTTCACCTGTCTTAATAACAGGAGTGACAAGAAGGATTACAAGAGATGGTTAAATATCGCCATCTCCTGGAGATGATATTTTGTTTAGAGGAAGCAAAGCTTAATAAAACAATTGATCCGTCTTCTCTTGCTTTGAAAATGTAATGTTTGTATGTGAATTTACTGTTGATGATAAAGCATTCCATATTGATCCAGTGACCTAGAGGTCAAGTGTTTTTACCATTCTATTAGCCATACTGGCCTAACCTACCTTTATGTAATGAAAGCAAGATGTAAGGGCTTGAAGTACAGATTTATAGGTTTACATACATTATGTCCAAAAAATACTTTAGAAGGGCACTGTATAGGTGCAAAATATTTCAACCATTTTTTACCATATCTGCTGAGACTGTTCGCTCAATTTATTTTTAAAAAGAACTATTAATTTTTAAACAAATTACCTGATAGCAAAATATTCAAATTCCTGATAGAACACATCCTCTCATGAATAGAATTTGTTCATTTTTAATTCTCTGTGAAAATGTTAAGGGGCTTTCTCCAAAAATTCTGCTGTTGCTTTCATAAATTATCATCATTATATTATGCAATAATGCATAATATCAGTAATGATATCATATAAAATATACAATAATGCAATTGATAATGCATATTTATGTATTATATGTAACATAAATTTATACACATGTGCGCCCGTATGTGCTTCTGCACGCATATAATCTATTACTACCATGGCATTTGCAGAAAGAATAGGAGACATACTCAAAAGCATTTTCAAAACTATGTAGGCCAAACCACTCTAGTGCCTCTCCAACTTCTTGCTGCTTTTTCAGTTTCCATTCTGCTGCTGCTACTACTGGAAAGCATATTTTCTAGAGTGACCACGGTAAAGTATATGCTAGTGCCACACAGCAGACATGAGAAAATGTTGTATATTGGCCCATGAAAAATGAAATGGAATTGAACACCCACGAAGCTGAGGAAGATGTTGCTAAATGTAAAAACAAACACACTGAAAAATCTTTTTCTCTCTAATTTTTGTGCATCAGTTACAGTTGTCTTCAGTATAAGGGACTTCTATATATTTTTGTGTAGAACTACTACCTTCAAAATGCCACCTAGTTTTATTTTCCTATTTTAAAAATAAAAATATAATCTCTCAGTAATCATAATTTTGTCCCAAACAAACTGCATTCATATACAGTACAAAATAGGGTATAGGTTGGGAAAGAATTGTGATCTTGTGCTTCCTAAGGGTTTCTAGATCACCAGTCTGAGTAAGGGTGTAGATATCCATATGTTTGGAGTCCTTTCCAAAGGGGAATGTTTCAAAACCCGTTATGTTCTAACTGCTGTGTGTGAACAAGCTAAGAATTATTTAGACAACAAAATGTTCCAACTGTTGAGTCCACACATTTACATAATCTCCCAGGTTTGTTCTCCTGGTAGCGAAACTTACAAGAACCATATGTACAGACATTTGAATGCTAAGACCATGAAGAGTTGACAGTTTGCAGTGCTGACACTGAAGCCGACCCAGTGGAAGGGGGGTAGTTGTACACATCTTGGCATACTCCACAGGCTTCCTTAGTTTGCCTGGTGACAGATGGTAGCAGCCCTGATTACCTGACCCAAACTGCCTACTGTCAGCTGTGTTTCCCTGAAGCACACTGTGAGGACTGTGAAGCAGGACATGTTCTGCTTCCTGCTAGAGCAGCAGAGTCTAGCAAGTCACACACCGTCTCCCTGGTGTGGAGGGGGAATGATGGATGACAATGTTGTTTTCTGAGAGAGGCCATGATATGTACAGACATTTGTTCTTCCAGAAGAGACTCTTCTGGGAGTTATTTAACCCTGGCTGTTCCCAGGTTAGTTTTCTTCAGGAACAGCTATTTCAGGCAATCAATTCATGAACAAAAGCAATTAAGCATTTCGATCCAGCAATGAGATTCAGGCAGGTTGGAAGGGAGATGCATGCAGGTTGGAAGCCTACACCTTTACAGACCTGCACTAAATTTAATAAACTCAACTCAGGCATGACAACCTGCCTTCCTACACCTCCCCCTGTAGCCCTCAAGGGCTTATTCTTTCATAAGTAACCATACAAGACCCACTAATATTAATCCATACATGATTTCTGCCATATGTAGTCATTTCTAGTAGGGTTCCAGATGCCACTATCTTAGTGATTTCACTAATCTACTCTTGGCTCTTTTAAAACAAAACTCAGAAAAAAAACAAGAGCTAAATGAGGATAAAGGATTTAAAACTAAGAAAATAACCAATCCTATTTTGGGAGGATACTAGAGTTTAACCGTCATGTTTTGTTGATTACAAAGGTACTTGCTAAGTTGTGCTATGTGATAATTTTTGGAAAGAAGGAATATTGAAAAAAAAGCCTTAAAAACAGTGAGCACCTCATTGTTTTCTAACAGAGGTCTAAACATTAATAAGTCAAGTCATTCTGAATCAGCTGCTTAATAACTAGGACCTGTGCCCTTTGTATTCTGAGCAAAATAGAGAAAACAGAAAAGTAGTACTTGAAATAGATGAGCAGCTTCCAAAATAACCATAAACAAGTTCTTCCTGGACAGATGCACTTAAAGTGGAACAGTACTTCTAGCTGAGTAACAGTCAAAGAATAAAACTATTAAAATCTGGGTGGATACTATTACACAAATGACAGATTACTTAGGTAACATATGATCTGACAAATCATTTTACCTAATTTTTGACCAGCTCAGCTAATAAACATCTCTGATAAAGAGCTGCAGATTGTAGGCAAAACCTCCCCAAGCTATGTCAATTTGTGTCATTAAAAGATTTTGTTATGTTATCTCCATTCTTGCAGAGCACCATGTGGAAGCTATACTTAGCCATCTGCCTTTTATCGAGCATGTCCTGAAATGCTTCTGAAATGGCAATTCCCACATGCTTGATGTCAAAAGCTTTACAACGAGCATACAAATTCTCCTTGTGAAGGCCCTGCATCTCTGGGAGCAGTTGGGACTAGACGGAAAAAAACCCCAAAACTAAATGGCATTACTTAATGGCTGTATGTCGTAAATAAAAGAGAAGTAATTTTATCAGAATCATTGCATGCTGCTACATATGCATAACTATGCTTATTTTCACTTAGTTAACAAAAACTGTATAGCAGAACTGCTAATTTGGTTCCAATAGTTTTATTCCCAAACCACAAACCAACAAACTCTGCAGTATAAGACAGTGAAAATTTTCTTTGCCATTTCCCACAATTCTGAGTTATACCTCAATTAGAACGGACCAAATTCTAAAAGTAAGGTGGCTCTTTGATCGTTAGTTATATTATCTGTCAAAGTGTCTCTGCACTATCCAAACTGGATGGCTTTGTGCCCAGTCCTCTTTATATGGCTGCCTATAAATATTTAGAGTACCAGAAAAGCAAAAGGTTAGGGAATGTAAGCAATTTATTTTTATTTTTTTAAATGATATCACACAAATTCAAATTATAATGGGAGAAAACCTCTGAAATTTTGTCATTCCAGAAAAAAAAACAAACCAAATGAAAGCACATCAAAGAAAGTCAACAAATATTTTCTTTGTAGCTTCTTTCAATTATAATAGTCAGAGCCTCCAATCCATGCAGTTGTAGAAAAGGCAGCAGATTAGGGATGGGCATTATTTGCACTGGAGGACCACTTAAGGAGTTTTGGTGAGCTATTACAGGCCAGAGGGAGGGAAGGAGGGAATCAATCAATACTATCTGGCCCCAGGCCCATCTGCCCTGCATCCACTGCTGGGGGAACTGAACAGAGCAGGCTGGAGAGGTCTGCATGGAGACTGGCCCAGGAACTCACAGGCAGGGCACACTTAGTCAGTAGGATGAGATGGAGCCATGAGCAGGCGGATGGCTAGGGCTGGGATTGCAGGTCAGTGACAGCACAAGGTTAGGGCCCAGGACAGTGCTGCTATCTGCTCCCTGAACATCCCTGTGATAGATGCCAGTTCCGCAGGGAGGGATGCGCAGGGAGCGGATTACAGCTCTGCCCCAGACCCCGCACTGTCACCACCCCACGATCTTGCCCGTCTGCTCATGCTACTATTGGATGCCACTCCCCACCCAGCTGCAGCCCCATCCTATCTGCCCGGCCAAATATACCCTGCCCACAGGGTTCCCAGGGCAGACTTCACGGAGACCTTGCCCACCTACCCTGTGGGTGCAGGGCAGTGCCTGGGCAACAGGTCTGGGTTCAGCGGTGACAGCAGTGACACTGGCAGTGGCAACCAAGCAGAATGAGCTGCCGCTGCAGGGGCTGAGTGGAAGCTGAGGCTCGTCACTGCGTTGCCCCTGCCCTGCTGTGCACGGAGGGGCAGTGGGATCAGCTGCTTGTACCACATGTACTGCGCCTGGGCTGGGTGGGGCTAAGAGACCTTTCAGGGACCAGCAAGACCCCCTTGGCAGGCTAGATCCAGCTTGCAGGCTATATTTTGACCACTCCTGAAGTACATGTTATCTGAAACTATAGCATAAGTTATAAGTATCTTTTGAACTTAGGTTTGTTGCACCCATCGGGCCTCGATCATACCGTCCCTCGCCGCCCAGCCCTGGGATTTGATGATAACCTTCCGCTCCATCCCTCAAAGGTATGGGGCCATGGTCTCCTACCTCGGGCAGTCTTCTCCCCTCCTAATCCCGCCAGCCACGACTTTGATGATATCTCAGTAGTGGAGGGGTCTGACCATCTGATACCGGTTACCCCAGGTCAAGGTGTGATGTTCTTCGCGAGGCTCCAACCTCCCCTGTACCTCACCCTATACCCAGCCTTGACAGCGTGCTTCAGTTGTTGTCAGCGACCAACCCTCTCTATATGTGGGGTCTTCCTGGTTCCTGCTGGAGTCAGGATGAGGGTTAAATAAACCTAGGCCCCCTAACTATTGAGCCCTTAGTAGCCCTGTCTCACTTTCACTCCGGTGTCCAGGGTAAACAAAATAACAACACAATGAAAAGAGACTGGCACGACAATTGTGTGCCCCTTCTTAACACTCCCTTGATCACTACCCTGGAGCACCTAGTAGTGGCATGCGCCCCTTCACCAACTACCCCCCCCCAGTGCTACCTCCCTTAGCCCGTGATGTATCTTCACGCGTGTCCGCCCTCCATGTCCCTCAGCAAAGGAACCTTCACTCGATGGGCTCCTACGTGGGTCCTCTGTCTCGGACGTGAGGGTCTTAACTGGCCCCTCGATTGGCTACCTCTTTTCCCGCTGATCCGCCGGCCTCGGTCTCCATTGATGAGGTCCCTCCTGTAGGCTCTCTTCATGGCCCAAGGGTTATATATAGCTGGGATACCTGGGTCCTTCTCAGTCCAGCGGCAGCGTCTCTACATGGGAGCAGCTCCGGACCATTTTCTGACCTGCGAGTAGCGTTCCCTGGTTCCCTGACCTCCTCGGTGGGTCCAGGGGTTCCTCTTTCGGTGCTCTCTCACCATCTCTCCCCTCCTGCTGCCTTGTTGTCTCCCCTTCTTATGCTTCCGGCCCGGCTCTCCTCCCCCTTTTCCCCAGCTGCTTTCACTTTAAAAAAACCATGGCTAACGAGCCGCGCGGATCCCGCTGCCGCTTCCTGCTCCGCCGTGGTTCCTACAGCCGGTAAGATGTTTTTGTTCATTCCCCCCTTTCTTCTCCTTCTCCCTGGGGTGTATTGTCCCCCAGGGACCCCCTTTAGCTCTTCAGGGTTCATATCTTCCCCTTGTCCCGGGACATTTGTAAACATGCAGTTTTTTTTATAAACATGCAGGGGCTTTCATTCAGATGAGGTTAAGTACTTTGATTTTGAGAAACAAAAGGATAAAAGGACACCCATTTTTGAACCAGGATTCTAAACCAAGGCTGCAAACCAATGGAATCTAAATACTTAAAGCAAAAAACTATATACAAGTTTATTAATAATTTAATGGACAAACAAATTGGCATTAAAAACTTGAAGAATTTATTAAAACCTCCTTCTAGGGACAGCACATCTTTTTTATTTTTAAAAAGGTACTAGTAATACTAATACTGCACTAATTCGTTCCCATTTTCTTTTTTCAAAATATTAGTTTTCCTTTCCTAAGAACTTTCTCAACTTAAAAAAACCATCATCCAATTTAAAGCCAATTAACAGTTTTAATGAGTTATAGCATGGTTTATTTCACTTCCAAACCTTGACGCTTGTAAAAATGTTATTCTGTTGCCTATTAAAGCTTCAATCACATTATGAAAGGAATTCTTACACCAATTAGTCAGGACAAAACCTGAGACTCATTAGCACGAATGTCACCCTCCACTGATACACTGAAAATGACAGGAAGCTTCTCAAAGCATGTGCACCAGTGATTTATAGAAGTGTTATTGAAAGGACAGAAATAGCCTGTTTTCTAGACAACCACCATGCATATAAGAATGAGTGTACTTACATTTGTTAGTGGGGCATGTGCAAACATAGAAAATCCTTCAAAAATATATTCATGGTCATCATATTCTATAACAGTTGGTCGATCAGTCTAAAAAAATACATAAGATAAAATTAGCAGCAGTGTTATATACCTCACCTAAAAAACAAAAAAACTCTTGGCTGGAATTCTTCACAAAGTACTTACTAAGAAATTTGTGGGAGGTGACACAGTAATCCGGTAGTGATACAGTCTTCCAGCATTGTTGGTCATAGGACGGCATGGTTTAATAGGCTTATAGAAAAGAAATTAATAGAAGTATTAGGGAGAGTCAAAGATACTTTAGATAAAAAAGAACAAATAAAACATTTCTAATATCCGCGAAATATTTACAAGAAAAAAAGGTCACAGAACTATAATTATATTTTGGGAGACTGGGGTACCAGGACACATTTTTTAGTAAACTTTTATAAGCATCTAAAATGGCTATTTCAATTCTCTGAACTGGGTAACTACAATTTATATATTCTTCATATCACTTTACACTTTTCCTGCACACAATTCACTTATTTAAGCGTCAGGATGGTTTGCTTTTGAATAAGTTCCTTTTTTGTAATTCTGACAAAAAAGTTATAGATATATCTCTTAAAAGTATACATATCTATCTATATATATGAAAGCTAAGTGTAGTATTATATCTATATCTATCTATATCAATATAGATAGATAGCTATATTACACTTAGCTTTCATTAAAGGATTTCAGTGCACATTAAAAAGATTTTAAAAAGATGATCACTTAACAGAAAGAAAAAAAAACTTAAGGTTTTTGGAAATTAAAGCGACTAGCCCAAAATCACTGATAAAAACAGAATACCCATCCCAGTTCCAGTCTCCTGCTCTAATTACCAGACCATAATGGCTTCTAATTAAATAAATGTGAATGACTAAGTCTAAATATGGAGAGGCCTTTGAACAGCTTATAGAATCAGTGAAACTAGAGTTGCATTTAATAGAGAGCACTGTATCTCTATTAACATTTTCTCTACACATGATAAAATAATTTTGGAAAGATACGTTTAAGAATTCTCTATTTTTTTCACTATTGGAATTGCTTCCTCTACTTTCCTAAAATTAAGAATCAAGGGGAATTCTCTGAGGAGGGGTTTATTAATCATATAAGTTTTAGTCCAGAACAACTTTATGTATAATAAAACTTGTCCTAGCTATACCAAGGCCTCTTCACTGTCCTCTCAGCAAATTTAATTGAAAGAAATATCTTTGTTGGAGAAAATTTGAAATATATTGGATTCACTGTGAGGGGGTGTCTCTCCCTAAAGTACAGCATTGTGAGGCTTCATAAATGTCCTGAGTTGTAGATTATAATGCTACATGTGCACTGACTGAGGTATAATATTGGCTCACCTGAGCTAGCTGTGAAATAGGAGGCTGCCTGCAAAATGAGGAGAGATGGTATTCCTGAAAATGACTAGTGTCCTCTCATTTTCAAGATTTCTAAAAGCAGTTCTTGGACAGCTGCTTCCCCTATAACATATTTATGTATTAGCCAGAGTAAAAAGCAGAGACCTAGAATGAAAACTGCTAAGCAGCTACGTAGTTTATGTACTTGCCTAATGTGCAGATAATCAGTATCAGTTATAAGGAAGCACCAGGCAACAAACTGGAAGTGGCATTGTGTTATGCCACTGATTGAATTATGTACCTATGCATGTAAGTGCAGTACACTGAGATTTCAAAGTCCAGGATTTTCAAAACAGCACACATACTCTTGAATACTTTTATGAACACAAGGCTGAAATTCAATATTTTCCATGTGTCGAGTATGCAGGTTGTAGCCACATTGGTCTAGAGCAAAAAGCAATCAGGACCTGTGATAAAGGTGATATCTTTTATTAGAACTAGATTTTTCCAAAAAAAAATCCTTAATTGCAAGCTTGTGGCCACAAACACCCTTCTCCAGGCATCATAGAAAAGAGCGGAGAAAAACTTTCACTTCTACCCAGGAGAAGTTTTACAATCTTTTCTCCGATGCCTGAAGAAGGGTGTTTGTGCTTGAAAGCTTGCAATTAAAGATTTTTTTTCCCCACAAAAATTTAGTTGGTCCAATAAAAGATATCACCTCTACCATGAGCCTTGATTGCTTTATAAACACAAGGCATTTCCTTTAAAAGTCTGATGGAATCTAAATGTACTCTAAAAATGAAGATATGGAAGAGAATATAGAAGTTAAAAAAATTATTACCTCTGCAGTTGAAAACAACAATTTCTTTTAGCAGGAGTTGTCCTATGCATATGAAATCAACATTTTGAGGTACATCTCAGTACATTTTTCTTGTCACAAAATTATCAAATGTCATCTAGTAGTTTCCAGTGACAGCTTCCATGCTGAACCAAAGCAGCAAGTGTCAAGATGTGCAATCATGAAGAAAGTTAGTGCCAGTGGCTCTGTAATCATTCTTTCTTCTATTAATATAGACTCTTTAGAGAGTTGAAGACTGTACAAGGTCAGCAAATACCCTCCCCAGTTTTGTACAAGTTTTCAGAGGCAGCACATCAGTACATAAAACTATGCAACCAATAAGAAATCTGATTTCATATTACTCTATGGTTTATTCTGAAACAATAATTTCCACCACAAAATAGCACAGAACAGGTACCTGACTCCTGTAGCAATTTAGTATTTCTAAATGCAATATTAAACCAGTTACCTCTTCACCAGGATAAATGCCGTGTCTTATTCCTGTTCGTCGGGCTTTTGCACTACACTTACATAGTGGTCCATCATTCATCTGTCAAAAACAAAATAGAATTCTATTTTTATTGAAAAAAGGTAAGCGATGTTGTCTGGAAAAGCATATTGGTTTTAATGTCATGAGTGCTGATGCTCCTAAAAGCCTGTCATGCTTAGGAGATTAAGTGGACATTCTGAAACCAATAAAGCTGCAAACTGTCTATGTAGACTGATATAAGAAAACTGCACAGCAGCATTAAAATTTCACAGCAATTGTGTGAAGCAAAAGATGGGACAACAATGTCAGTAAAATGGCACCCTTTTACTATCACGCCAATCTTTTTTTATTTCTTTTGTTAGAATGACTTGCCATCCACCTACAGCTAACAGAGCTCAGAAAGCTGCACTTTACACACAGAAGTAGTTCATTTACTGGCTGAAAACTTGTGCCTGATGAAAGCAAATATGAGTCCAGGATTTCCCCTAATGTATGCAACATGTATATGTAGATACATTTTTAAGGTCTGAGGCTCTTTTTGGCACTTTAGAGAAAAAAGGTGGAATCTTTAAAAAGTAACCTGCAAATGAATAAAAAGGGGAAAAAAAGCCTCTAACTGCTTTAGAATTACATCAGTGAATGCACCAAATAACTACATCAATGGACCAGATATAAAGTTGAAGCTTACCTCTTCCTTTTTACCTCCAGGGCCTGCGAAGTCTGAGCCCACTGCAAACTGTCAGCTTTCAGTTAGTGAAACACTCTAGCATGCTTTCTGGCTGTGACGTCACACTCACCACAGAACCGCGGTAGAGACCAGAGCCAGCCTGGAGAAGTGAATTAAGTTCCTCTCCTGCCCTTTTACAGTTTTCTAAAGTTTTTTTTTTTCATTTTGTTTTTATGATTTATATCCCACAGGGTCTTTAAAAAAAAGCAAAAAAAAAAAACTTCAAAAAACTGCAATATTGTACCAAAAAATGACCACGAGATCTACCATACCTGTACAAGCAGTCTGCAGTCCCAACACAGTTCCGTGGTGGGTGGGACATCATCAGTCAATAGAAACAAGGCTAGGGTGTCTCAGTGACTAAAAGCCAACAATGCACATTGGGCATGGACTCCATATGGCCTGAGGGGGAAAAAAAAGCAGTCCAGTTTTAAGGTTCATGTGCAGAATGCTCATCTGACATTTTCCTCGAAGACCATCATAACACATCCATGCAAGGGAAAGTAAGAGGTAGTGCGCGTTCCCTCCCCTTAGGTGCTTAAATGTGCAGATCTGAATGCCAGTATGCTGATCAGTAGTGTTTTGCATTTATACAGTTCTGCACTTTATGCGATCCTTCAGAAACCAAGGTGTTAAGTAAAACATTCTCATTTCAAGTCTAAGGTGAAGGCTCATTTTCCTCACTTGCCTACAAATCTTACATAACAACGGAGGCAGCTAAACAAAACAAAGAAATGAGCATTCAATCGGCTCAAATGCCTCCAGAAAACCAGGTCCCTCCAATGGCACTCAAAACTTGCCAGACACTTTTGAAAAGTCTGACCTTAATTCCTATTGTTGGTTAGCATTTGACTAACATCACTGAGACTGGGGGCCCAGAAATTTAAGTTAGATATAACTTGACATAAAATAGGTAGAAGTAAAAGATCAGAATGCAGATGGATTTGCATAAAAAATGAAACATTAAGGGATTCTTGCCCCTTTTTCTGAAGAAAGTGCTTGATGGTAATTCCATTTTGTGCAGTTTGTTAAGCATCAGGGGATGATGACCTGTTGCATTTAAAATGCTATCACTTATATTTCTGAACACTGTAAAAAATTACAGTACTGAATAAAGTTCTCTTATAAAGGTATGTAGCTAACAAGATTACAATGATTTTTTGGACCCTGTTCAGATGCTTCCTGAACAACATTTCTTTTCAATAGAAGACCATGGGTAACCATGCATATCCAATATTACTCATTCCATGGCCCTACCACTACACTTTCCTCCTTCCCTTTAGTGCATATTATGTACTAAGCATAGGCGACACATGGCGGGGGGGGAAATGCCCCCAACAGGGCTACTGGCGGCGGTGTCTACAGGACTCGTCGTGCCCCCCAACAGGGCCATCCCCGCCGCTCCCACCACCAGCGGCATCGCCAGCTTCGGCCCTGCCACCAACAGTGGCATCTGTGGTAGCTTGCCAGCTCCAGCCCTGCCGCCGACACCACCAGTGGCATCTGCGGATGCTCACCAGCTCCGCTGCTGCCACCAGCAGTTTCTGCAGGTACCCCGCAAGACTCAGGAGGCACCAGCTGCCTGTGGTTCTAAAGACTGTCGTACAGAATGATTCAATACTAGTTTGAAACATTCCGTTCCTGCACATATACATTTTGTCTACATACACCCATTTTTCAAAGTTAAACACATTGCGTGTTTTCTAGTGTTGTTTTCTAAACAAATCAAAAAATTAAAAGTAATAGCACTGTTTTTCCTTAAAAAAAAAAATCCCAGCAGTATAAATAATAGCTGATAATGGAAGATTCAACATAATCTTGAATTATCATGGCAGCAGTGTGCATTGCAGTACCTTCTGCCACTATTATT
Source organism: Crocodylus porosus (assembly GCF_001723895.1). NCBI lineage: Eukaryota > Metazoa > Chordata > Crocodylia > Crocodylidae > Crocodylus > Crocodylus porosus. The sequence continues at coordinate 142,806,632 of NW_017728886.1, forward strand.
TGTTGTGTGCTAGTCTCATACTTCAAATAAAACGCCAGAAAAACAAGTTTACCAAGGTGCCATCTGACAAAGAGTTAGCACAGATCATAAAATAGTTAAGTAAGAAAGATGAAGATGCCAAATTTGCAAACAAAGAACACATATCTCTATAATGTATACATTCAAACATTTCATGAGCTCACCAATTACATTAAACGAGGACTATAATCTGTGTGCAATTACAGTAGAACCATTAGACAAGAAATTAGGAGCATTAACAGAATATTTAAAGTATTATTTATCATTATGGTGTGAGAACTTTTTGGTGAATCATTTGTAATGCAGATCTACAAGATGTCTCTCTCTCACGCCTATATTTATCTTGGTACCTTTATTGCAAGGCTAATAGAACAGCACCATTATATTCCCAGCAATTCAGTTTACAAACACAGTCAGATATGATCCAAGGCAAAGATTCTCTAGGATTCATGGAATTCACATGAAGACTTCAGATTGAAATGGACATGCTCTGAACAATGCAGTACTGTTCAACAAGGGTTAAACAATCATCATGGATAGGAGAAACTGGTGTCATCTAGCATACTACAAGTTTCCCAAAGTTAGTCCTTCAGTTCCACACTGTATGTCTGCATACAATACCTGTCCAGGATCATTGTACCACAGCTCCTCATGAAGACGATCTGGGTGAGCTTTTTTGCGCTTAATTTCTGCGATGACATCAAAAACTTCAGAATCTGAGCTGCTGGAACAGCTGCTGTCATCTTCAGAGTCACAGTCTGAGTCACTGGAGCTCTCTGATTTTTAAGAAAATATAGCTAAGCTTAAGAAAATAACTCATTTCCTGTCCCTCTCCCAGAGCAATGAATTTTCTCAGTGTCCCAGCACATAGCATATAGCCCTGCAAGTTATTAAGACTTTCATGACATTCAAAATGACCCTCTGGAGTATTGAGACAGCAATTATGTTTTTCATAAAGTCATAGCAAATACTAAATGTGAATGCCTGCATCAGTTGCATCTGCTTACAAATATCTAAGCAGAATATTAGGTAGGTAGCCAAACCCCCTTTTCATTGTTTTTCCTCTCCACTCTCTCTCTTTTATCCCTTTCTCTTTATGTTCCTTCACTGAAGATATTCTATTTTTTTTTCAGGGTAAAGGAAGAACACTGGGAAGAAAGGGTAATAAACAACAGAAAAAAGATCTGAGTATACATAGCAGTTGATGAACTATACCTTTTCCACTGAAAAGCGAAAATTAACTCTATCTCTAATGCTCTGCATCAGCAACCACTTGAACATAATGTCTATGTTTGTGTGTCTGAGTAGATTCACTGACTTCAACAGAACTGCTCAAAGAGAGTTATGCAGCAGAAAATGCTTGCAAGACCAGAACTTGTTTCTGTACTTAATGTAAATACCTTTTTAAAGAATGTATTTCATGTTTTTGGTAGATGCAAGTTAAATGATTTTCTGAGTCTGCAAACCAGCTATGGAAAATCATGATGACTCCAGGAACTTCGCGACTATATTGGAGAACTGGAGACAAGAGCTACAGACTAGCTCAGAATTAAAATAACCTGATGACAGGCTTCCAAGAATTCATGGAGTACAATTCGTTTTCCACTATTTGGTGACAGACTTAGAGTTTGTCGGAAAGTCATTGTCATTTAAAAAAATAATAGTAATTCAACTGCTGCATGAAGGGAAAACAGGAGAGAGAGAGACAGCATTTGCTGAAGTAGGAATTTAGATCTGATACCCGAAAATAAAATCAGTCTGACTGTAGAACAAGCCTGCATTGATACAAAGAGTTAGCATGAGAGGCAACAAACTGCCAAGCCCATAGCTGCAAGAAACAGGGGTAGAGAGTTAAAGCTATATTGTTCTCAGTTTAAATTAGCCTTTGCAGTGGAACAATTTTTGGAACCACTCTCAACCCTTTAAGCAACTGAACCTGTATACCAAGTTTCATAATTTGTAGGGTCGGAAGGGACCTGAGCAGATTGAGTCCTACCCCTCCCTTGGCAGGAAAGAGTACTGGGGTCAAATGACCCTGGCGAGGTGTTCATCTAGCCTCCTCTTAAAACCCCCCAGGGTAGGAGCCAGCACCACTTCTCTTGGAAGTTGGTTTCAGACCCTAGCCGCCCTGACTGTGAAGTAGCGCCTCCTGATATCTAACCTAAACCTACCCTCTGCCAGCTTGTGACCGTTATTCCTGGTCACTCCTGGCAGTGCTCGGGGGAACAGTGACTCCCCTAATGCCTGCTGGTCCCCCCTGACTAGTTTGTAACAGGCCACCAGGTCCCCCCTCAGCCTTCTCTTGCGGAGGCTGAACAGGTTCAGGTCCCGTAGCCTCTCCTCGTAGGGCCTGCCCTGCTGCCCCCAGATCATGTGGGTGGCCCTCCTCTGGACACTCTCCATGTTGTCCACATCCCTCTTGAAGTATTATGAATCTGGTAGCCCTTCCTCCTCCTAGCTACCACTGCCTTTCACAACACCAAGGGAATGCACAGATGCCTTCATGAACCCATCCAACTGCAGAGGATAAAAGGATGTTCAGGGACCATTGTTCTTGGGTTAAAATTTAAGCCATATGATTTTATGACACCACCATTTCATTTGTTGTATTATGCTGTATTATGTTGTAAAAAAAATAAAAATTAATATAATTTATCAGTATAAATTACATTTATTAGATTTGATATCTATATTTGTATAGGCTCATACAACAGATACGAATGATCAAGCTCAGGTTTGAGAATTTTCAGTTGCTTGCATAAACTGAAATTTTAGTTGTTTGGATAAACTGAATTTGAATGAAAAACACTGAATCTAAGATTATCATGTTATGTGGGTGAACCCTCTATTTAACAATAATGTTGAGAAACATTCCAATTTACTGCAATTTGATAAGTAACAACCGAGGGCCTGATACTGTTTCCACAGCAGTGAACATTACCTGAAGCAAATGCACACATCTGTCACTAATATCAAAGGAAGGAGGACAGGATTCAGAGTAAATACATATCAGGCAAGGATAACTTCATGAGCTGTATTTGGTTCATTTAACTAGTCATAACATTGTACTTGAAAAAAAATGTATTGCAGTACAGATACTACAATTTATGAACCAACCAAATGTGAGTAAAGCTGTGCAATAAATGTAAAGATGATGAACTCGGTGAGAATATGATTTAGGATTAAGACTGTGCAAGTCTTAACGACCTTTGAGTCTATCGTCATTATTTTTGTATCTTTTCTAAAATTATACTGTAAGATCTTCAGAGAATGGACTATGCCTCCCCATTTGATCTGTAAGATGCTTAACATACTTTTAGGTGTTTGATAGATGGAAAATAATCATCTATTTTACAAACTTCATTAAGATCTCAGAACTGAGACCTTATTTTAGAGTTCTGCTATTGAATCTTTGCTGAGAAATGGAGAATGATCAAGAATGTTCTGTGCAGATTAATGATGCATCATTTAGCAAGTTTTCCACTCTGTGTCGAAACTGAGTTCTCAGCTCAATTAGTATCTTTCATACATGCTGATATCACTTCTTTAATCCTCTCTTGACTACTTTAGCAATAATCTTATTTTCAGCTGTCAGGGTTGTCTATATTTTGGCATTCAAAAGCTAATACCCAATTATCAATGGGTAAGATTTTGAAAAGTGTTTAGAATTGACCTACTCTGTCTTTATTAAGAACAACAATAAAACTCTCACTAATTTAACCAGAATGACAGTTAAGCTAATATTGAAGGACTTTTTAAATCCTATCTGGTTTGCATACCTACAAAAGGAAGCTCAGATTGATGCAAAGAGACCTGAGTTTCAGGTCTTCACTAACATGGTGCTTACCCAAATCTTCATCTAGTTTGGTCTTCGGTGGCTCCCATGGTGGCCTGGCTGCTTTGGCTTTTGCCTGTCGCTTTCCTAACTCCTCCTCAAATCTTTCATACAAATCTCGGAGTTTGCTTGTTCCAACCACAGTGGAGTCCCCCTAACAAATACACAAATGTGTTAGCAAATTACACAAATTAAAAGAGACTGAAATAAAACATTAGCACGGGGTTTAAAAAGAAAGAAAGAAAGAAAAAGAGGCAGTTCTACAAGGTACAGAAAATTATTTTTATAAAGCAACTGGTGCACATCTATAAGGCATCCTTTTGCCTGCTGAACGTGCTAGAAGATTACAAGAGTGCAATAGTAAATGGAGTTATCTGGTTGAAATTCTAGGCAGATTATTCTGTGGTTAAGCGTATACTAGGAAGGCTGCACATATTCGTCATTGGTAGATATGCAGGAGTGGTTTTTTACTTCTTGTACAGAACTCCTCTGGTGCCTTCCACAAATTGTGAGACAGAATCAGATTTGTTCAGAAGCATGTATAACAGAAAAGTACCTTTCTGCAAGCTGCACTATCCTTTCTCCTGTGTAGATAGCCAAAACAAATACCAAAGAACCAAGAGAATGTGGTGAAGAAGAAAGAACTACACTGCCAAAATGCAAGTAACTGATGAGTGATGAGGATGAGACCGGAAAAGAAAGTAGCTTTAAGCACTAGATGAGACTAAAATGTAAAGCTGATAAATGTCTTAATTGCTATGCACAGTAATTTAGGGATTCTCTCAGACATACCACTTGATCCATCGGGTCACTTGAATAGTAGTTTTCTGAATGGGTACAACGAACCCAGACAGGCTTGAGCAATTCATCCTCTTCCTCCTCATTTTTTTCTGAAATATTTTCCTCTGGTTCTTTGTCTTTGATACTGGTGTAACTCTTCTCTTTACTAGCACTCTGGCCTTCTGACCACCTCTCTCTGTCCTCCTCCCAACGAGGTCTCTTTCTCTCTCGGCTGGGGGATCGGCTTCAGGGGAAGAAAGCAAAGAGAAGCAACTTCCAGTTTTGTTGCTCTTTTAATACTGAACATAACATGAAATCAAAGCCTGCCTGCAAAACAGTAAGAGCTCTGCTGTGGGAATTACAGGAGACTGCATGCAGTATATCCTGATTTTAACTCTCAAACCTTTCAGTACAAACCAAATACATGGAGTCATTTGACAGTAACTCAGAGATTTGAGTTTGAAAGCCCTTGTCCTTAAGTCCTAATTTTGACCATTTTCTAATTCTCTCAGGCATCTTTTTATCCCAAAATACTTACTCTAACCCTAAATGAAGTTTTCTTTTTACTTTGCATGAAAGATTTTAAAGCAAATCAGCTAAATTCTGAAAAATTACGAAATTTTACTCAATCCCTAAAATTCATTTTATGAAGACAAGGGGGAACAAAATAGCCTTTTTTATCTAAACCATTTAAAATAGTCACATTGCTCATGTTGATAGACCTTTTACACCACTTTCCACTGCCATGCATTCTTTATGTATTACAAAAGAGCTTTCTTAGTTATATGTTAGGAAGTTTCACAAGTTTACTGAGATTGTTTTCTTGCATTCCTCCACAACATCTAATTTACAATGACTCCTATTTAACAGGGCTCACAGGAGTCACAAAGATCTTGAAAAAGGGCTAAAACCATTATGATGCATATAACGATGTTAAATAATGATTTTAAATTTTGTGAACATAATACCTCACAGACTAGAACCTAGGGAAACTGTTATCGGCTCAGGGTTGAATTCTGTACTTTCATAACCAAAGGAAGATGAGCTAAAACAGTATTTCTCTCCCTCTTTCCACCACCTCCCCCCTCACACACGCGCACACTGTATCATAAGATTTTCCATATCAAATAAATGTTCCATCCTACCTCCCTGTTCTTTTATAATCTTTCTTGTAGGACCTCTCTGGAGATGGTGATCTTCGGCTATCCCGATGCCTATGCCTTTCCCTTTCCCGTTCCCTTTGAGAAGTCAAAATAAACAGGTTAAACAAAAAACTATGACTTTTTTAAATTCTGTTCCTGATAAAAGCAAAGAACAAATCTTAAATAGTTTATCAGTAATGGACTAAATGGCATGTTCCAACCATTAGATTTTAAGGAACCTAGAAGTCTTCTGGTGATGGTCCATTCCTCAAGAAATCTGACAGATCATCTCCTAGTTCCCCTGCTTTCACTATCCATCTTAATACCATGTTAATTTACACCAAGCAAAGACAGCCTCCATAGCTCACCCATTCTGCCTGACATTTTACGTTAGAAAAGGCAGAGGGTTTACTCAAATAAATCCAGCCACTACCATTCTCATTCATTTGGGGACTAAAACCCTCCCCCCACCCCCAATCTATTCCATGCACATTAACTTCAGGATTACAGTAATAAGTCAAGTCAAACATCTCATACAAGACCTCAGGGTCTGACAGTCACTTCAGAAGTGCATACAAGTAAATTAAAACATCCAATAAATAAAAAGAGAAATGCTCCACCACCTAATGACTACTTACACAAGAATAAATGTACATGCACATGGAGCTTTAGGCAGTTTCTATATTCACCTACAGTTACTCCTCGCTTAATGTCGTAGTTACTTTCTTGAAAAAATGTGACTTCAAGCAAAATGATGTTAGGTTCATGGGTTCATAGATGCTCAGGTCTGAAGAGACCTCAACTGATCGAGTCCAACCTCCTGTCCTGGGTAGGAAAGAGTGCTGCAGTCAGATGACCCCATCCAGGTGCCTATCCAGCGTTCTCTTAAAGACCCCCAAGGAAGGGGAGAGCACATTCCAAATTTTGGCCACCCTTACCATGAAGAAGTTTTCCTTGGTATACAGCCTAAATCTGCTTTCTGTCAGTTTGTGACCATTGTTCCTTGTTACCCCAAGTGTGCCCTGGTGAACAGAGCATCTCCGATTCCCCATGCTGCGCCTACCTAATGAATTTGTAGGCAACCACAAGATCAGCCTCCACAAGAGAAGGCTGAGAGGTGAAGAGGTCCAGATCCCTTAGTCTCTTCTCATAGGCCTTCTCTTGGCCTGCAAACCCTTAACCAAAGAAGTGACCCTCCTTTGGAGCATCTCAAGGTTATCCACGTCCTTCTTAAAGTACAGTGCCCAAAAGTGGACACAGTACTCCAACTTAAGCGAATCCAATTATATCACAGTAGTTACCTACTACCAGGCAGCGGCCAAACAGTGTTATAACCACACATCATGTGACTTTAAACAAGTATGTTCTCTAATAGGTCAGTGATGTAATAAGGAAATAACATTAACCCGGATAACGTTAAGTGACCTACACATCTGCTGCCAGTACTCAGCCACCAGAACCCACAAAACCTTCTCCTCATCCATACTGCTTTATGTTGAGTCCTATCCCAACCCCTCTTGAGTTTATGGCCACACTCTTCTCCTATGTGTGCACACAGAAGACCACTCTAGGAGTCCCACTGAAGTAAACGTGTCTTCCTGCAGAGACTCGCCAGCATTAATGAGGCTTCCAGTGGGAGCAGGGAGTAGCACAAGTAGTTTTTTCTGCTAATCCTCAGAACATGGACCATCTCATCTGGTAATGCCAGGTGGGTCCATTCAGCAGCTGTGCCAGTGAATTAAGTATACTTAGAGGTCTTCAATAAAATTCCATTTGTGTAGTAGATAGTTGCATCTACCTGGTCCAATATGAAGCCTGTTCAACGCTGTTCAGCTTTCCCTTCAGAAAGCAAAGCCAGGGGGTTTAGCTGTGGGATCCGTGATGAGAAATTTATAAACAATGTCATTGTCAATTATGTTCCTTTACTTACAAAACAAGATTTCTTCCCTCTATTCAACATGGGGGGGAAAAGCCCTTTATCTTGGATTCAAGTACAAGGCAGGGGCACAGGCAGTGGCTGCAGCTCCAGCTGTGACTTATCTGGCTCTAGCTCCGGTCTCAACCTGGGTTCAGGATTGAAGTTGGAGATGTAGCCACTAACAGGAGGCAAATGACGGGTGGGAAGACAAGTGGCAGAGGGCAAGGTGCAGGGAGGCACAAGCACTGTGGGTGGGGAAACAGGCACCAGGGGTCATAAGCACTAATGGGGAGGTGCTAGGGAGGCACAGGCACCGGGGGATCAGGAGGCAGGTGGAAGCAGGTAAGCAGGTACAGGGAAGTGGGGGAAGGGGAGTAGGTACTGAAAGATGCAGGTACTAGGTAGAGGGCAAGCATCAAGGAGCACAGGTACTGAGGGGGCAGCAGGAGGTAGGGGGACAGGTAGCATGGGTCACACCACTTGACTCCCCTGCCACCCTTCTGCTGCTGCTTTCCCCACTACTGCAGTGGCAGAGGTCAAATTTAAAACGATGCTCCAACAACTAAATTCTATACATGGATCTTATACATTTTCCAAGAATAGATTCCAATTATTGGAAAGTCATCTCAAAGTTGAAGTTGTTTTGGACTGGAGTAAATACAGTATATATTAATAAATGCAAATAAATATGATTTTTGCATCTTAATTATAATTAGCTTTCTGCAATCCTATAGTTTAAAATGTTAAAATACAATACTGTTCAAACAACTCATTTCCTCCTCTTAAGCGTGTCAATAAAATAAAGCTGTCTCAATAAGTGTATAATTACAGAAAAGGGTTAAACTCCTTCAGAACAAAATCTCAAATTTGGAAATACAGATGCCTAATGTTACATATGCAAGACATACTTATGACCCTAAATGAAGGTAGCTTGGTTTGCAGAGGAATTCAGTGTATACAGCTCCTACTAAATTCAGTGAAACTGTGGGCACTTAGTACTTCTGGAATAACAATCAAGCTCTAATATTTATATGCCTAAATATGGATTTAAATACCTAGTGTTAGATATTTACTGTATTAACTCAATTCTGAGAGGAGGTTTTCTCCCCATTCAACACAGGGAAAACAAAGCCACATCTTAGAACCTATTATCAAGTGAAAATACAGTCAGAACACATGGCAGGAATCCACTCAGCAAGGCATACAGCAGCAAGGGACCCAGCACCGGGGCACCCAAAAGCATGGGGCATGATGCAGGGTAGCGCTCAGGGCAGCAAAGGACCTGGTGCAGAAGCACTGAATCTAGTGCAGAGGCACGAGACCTGGCATGGTGGCATACAACAGCACAGGACTCAGTGTGGGGAAGGACACAATATAGCAGTATAGCACACTGTGGTGAAGGTGCCAGGTGATGCTGGGGGCAGAAGAGGAGGGACTGGAGGTGGCCAGGGTGGCAGGCACTTGTGGGGGAATGGCTGGGGGAAGGCACTTGGGGAGTGGTAAGTGGCAGGGTTTACACCACCTGTCCACCAACAGTTGCCTCCTCACCACCCATTCCTTTTCCGTCACTTGCCCCCGATGCTGTTTCTCCTGCCACCATGGGAGTGGGGTAAGGGTGGGGAGGGGAAGGGGAAGGAATTAATTTAAAACAACCCTCCAATAATTAGATTCTAGACATGGAAAATTATAATAAGTTGTTATAATTTTCCATGTCTAGAATCTAATCTGGAGAGGTTACAGGGGTGGGTGAATGAGAATAGGATGGGATTCAATACTAACAAGTGCAGGGTGCTGAACTTGGGCAGTAAGAACCAGCAGCATACTTATAAGCTGGGGAACTCCCTTCTCAAAAGCACAGTGGTAGAAAGAGATCTTGGAGTCATTATCAAGTCCAAAATGAACATGGGCCGCCAATGTGAGGACACGGTCAGTAAGGCTAACCGCACCTTGTCATGCATCCACAGATGCATCACAAGCAGGGCCAAGGAGGTGATCCTCCCCCTCTATGTGACACCGGCCACTGTTGGAGTACTGCGTCCAGTTCTGGGCACCGCACTTTAAGAGGGATGTGGCCAGCATCAAGAGTGTCCAGAGGAGGGCCACCCACATGATCCAGGGACAGCAGGGCAGACCCTACGAGAGGCTACAGGACCTGAACCTGTTCAGCCTTCACAAGAGAAGGCTGAGAGGGGACCTGGTGGCTGTCTTTAAACTTACCAGGGGGGACCAGAGGGGAATGGGTGAGACCCTGTTCCCCTGAGCACCTCCCAGAGTAACAAGGAATAACAGCCACAAGTTGATTGAGAGTAGGTTCAGCCTAGACATCAGAAGACACTACTTCACAGTCAGCACGGCCAGGATCTGGAACCAGCTTCCAAGGGAAGTGGTGCTGGCTCCTACATTAGGGGTTTTTAAAAGGAGGCTTGATAATTACCTAGCAGGGGTCATATGAACTTAAACTTACCAGGGGTCATATAAGCCCAGTATTCATTCCTGCTCAGGGCAGGGGGTCGGACTTGATGATCTACTCAGGTCCCTTCCAACCCTACATCTATGAACCTATGAAATTTGAGGTGGTCTTGGATTCAGTTAAATATGGTACCTTGGCAAATCTCGACCAAGGACTTTAGCCTAAAAAAAATGACACCAAGTAAAAACAGAACTGTCATGATACCACAAGGACAAACTCTTCTCCCCACTGACATGCCTTTATGGCAAAGTCCATTTCACTGCTTCCTGCACTTAAGGTCAGACCCTGCATGAGTGCCTAAAACCCACTAGGAATCCCACTAACGTAAATGTGTCTCCCTGCAAAGTGAGCAGCACATGCAGCTTTTGTTAATTATTGGGGTAGAGACTGTGTCATCACACGGAGTGAAAACCACCTGGCCTAATGTTGGTCATGTATTTATAGATTAGTAATAACTAACAATGCCTCCCCACTCAAGGTAGAAATTCTCTTGCAGCATGGGTCTTTCTTATACTCAGACACAACAATTTACCTGCTACGTTCATAACTTCTGTGGCGAGGCGGCGTCCTTCCCCTGTCATAATCAGGCCTATGCCGACTGCTTTCTTGTCTTCGCCGATCAGGACTCCTGCCTCGATCCCGCCGATCCCCATGGTTGTTGGACCGATGTCTGTCTCCATGAACATGCCCATGTTCCCGGTGCCGGTGTTCATCATAGTGCTTACTCCTTTCCGGGGACCTTCGTTCACTCTGGGATTTATCTCCCTGGTACTGACTTGTGTGCCGGAAATGGCTGCTACCACTACTGCTGCTATTGTTGCTGCTACTGCTCTGGAAAGTGTTAGAGTTATGTTGATAACTATTAAAGTTAGGAGGTGGGAAGGACTGCTGTGAGTAGCCTGTAGAGTAGACCGGTTGATAATTAACTTGTTGTGGCATGACCGGTGGTGGTGGAGGATGTGGCACCGCAGGAGGTGGCATCAGGTAAGGAAATGCATTTTGTCCAGTGGGGGCTCCAGGCACTGGGGCATTGCTAGGATTTGGCACTGGCGGAGGAGCAGGAGGAAAACAAGGAGGGACTGGAAAATTTTGCCTCACTTGATGGTTTGGAAAAGGTGGCCTCATGGGACACTGGCTGATTGGACTCTGTGCTGATGGAGGCACTGGGGGAGGATAAGGTACAAAATCCAACCGAGGAGGCATGTACCCTGTGGTTGGAGGGTTAGAATAGGTAGCTGGAGGGGTGGCTTGTTGGTCATATTGATATTGCACTGAAGGCTGCTGAGGGTGAAGTTGCCGCAGGTTCTGAGGTCTGAAGGTTTGTGTTGAATTTCTAACTCCAGGTCCTCCTTGGCCCCGGGGACATCCTCGTCCAGAATGGAAAGACATGGCTCACCTTCAATGAAAAAGATGACAAGATAAAATGTACAATGCCACAAGTGCACCACAGGAGATTAGTTAGTTGCTCAGATTAGTTAAGACTCAGTTTGAAAAAAGATATCATCTTCAATGCCAAGCTTTAGTCCCAAATGAAATATCAAGCCCTGCTTTGCTTCTTTTACCTGGTTATAAGCTTAATGGCAAAACAATATATAAAAGATATTTATAACCTGTGATAGATTTGGAAAGTAATTAACTGGCATGGAGGTGCAGAAATGATACCTAAATAGAAACTAGTTATTTTGCTCATTGCTGTTTTCCTTATAGCCCCTTGTTAAAAATTGAGAAAAAGAAGGGAAAACTGTTGTGCTATTTAAAGCATAAAATATTTAAGTACAGGTTTCATTTTACCAATAGCCCTTATTAACCTTAGATGCGGTGGATTTTTTTATTACTTTATTAGGAAACATCCTCTTTGGCAGACTTTTTTGATGGTAATAATAACTCATCCTTTAGCTGGAAAAATAACTAAGATAGGTTGGAGCTGTTGTTATTGCAGAAGTTCAATCCTGCTTCTTTGAGGATGAAATAAGACAAAGCACATACAAGAGGGAAAGAAAAGAATAGTGCAGATGGAAAGCATAGAAGTACCAGAAACAAAAGTTATTTTCTTGCAAACATTGCCACTGGAGAAATATGGGCACAGGGCAAGTTCCTATCAGCTATGCCAAGAAATGGCACTAGACACTGCTTTTGACTACCTGTTTGGTCATAGGCTCATGGCATGGTAACAAAAGACACAACATTGGCCACCTAACCCATACTATTATTAACTACAAGGCAAATGGAAGAAGAAATGTGGGGAACAAAGAGGACAAATGAAAGGAAGAGGGTGATAGCAGGGATTCAAATATCACATTCTGATTACTCTTTAGGACTTTACAGTCTCTAGTGGCTTTGGCGCATCATTGGCTCTCTCTCTAGTCCAGTCTGGTCAGAATACCTTTCTGCATCAAGACAATATAGGCTTAACTGAGTCACAGTATCTCATAGGAGAATATAGCAATGGCAGCTATGATCTAGTCTGTACATACCCAGCAGTGTGATTCACCTCAAATTATCTTTCTTGAAAGATGATGAAAAGCAGCCATGGACAAAATAGCCAATTCCTACTAGGGTGTGATTTTTGCAAATTGATACCATTTCACTAATTTCCACTGTTCTTCTATATCAGTGGAGCCTGATTGACTGGTCAATCATGGAGCCTCTGACAGTCTCTCTCAGTCTCGGGGGGCTGAGATCAACTATCAGAGGTTCCGTGACTGGGAGTGGCAGAACATACGTTTGGAGCATCCAGGACAGAGTCCAGGAGTGGTGGGATGCATGTGGCTGGGCTGAGCCGTGCCCCTGCCACCGGGGCTGAGCTGAGTGTGTGAGGCGATCCCCCTCTACACCCTGCCATCCTGTGGTGAGGGAGGAAGTGGGACACAGGCAGGGGTGAGTGGGGTCTTAGCTGGGTTGGAGCATGATCAGAGCCAACAGGGCTCATCCAAGGGCACAGGGGGGGCAGGGGCCTCCTGTGTTACATGCACCCTGCCAGAGGCCCGGGACCCACTTGCCTTTTCCATCTGTGCATGGGGCAGACGGCTGCCACTGCACACTGGAATTTACACCCTGAGCCCCACACACAGATCGGGGGGACACATGCCCCCCCGCACACCTGGATGAGCCACTCGGGCTCTGACCCTCCCCTGGCTGGACTTGGCCTGGCCAGGGCCCCACTCACCCTTTGGCAGGGGGGAGGGGGCATTGGTGGGAGAAGTGGGGGGCCAACAGGGTTTAGCCCCCCAGCACATGGGGCAGAAGTAGGGCCATGGGCTTCCGGCAGTGGCTGCAACAGAGTTGGTGAGGGGTGTGCTCGTGGTGGGGGTGGGGGGTAGATGAGAAATGAAGCATGGGCTGGCGCTGTACAGCAGGGGCAGGAGCAAGCTGGAGTCACAAGCGCCTTAGCTGGGAAGTGAGGGGAAGGCGGGGACACGCAACGCAGGAGGCCATGGGTAGGGGGGGCACATGCCTCAGATCTGCACATGGGGTGGGGCAGAGCTGGGGTGGCACCAGGCTCTCCAGCTGCATAGCTCTCAGCCCACCCCACCCCATGTACAGATCATACCCCCCATGCCCTCCCAGGCTGCGTGCTCCCTACCCTCCCCCCAGACAAGATGCTTGCAGCTCCACCCTGCACCCACTCAGCTGTGCAGGGCCTGCCCCTGCTCCACTCCCTCACTCTCCACCATGGGGGGGTGGCAGATCAAGGCAGCTCATTTGGGAGGAAGGTAGGACTCCTCACCACTGTGTGCACCCCCAGGAGAGGCAGAGGAGGTACTGCCCCCCAGATTTGTGCCCGGGGAGAGGGTGGACTGCCCACTGTGGACTCAGGATCAGGGGCTGCATCAACCTCTTCACAGCGCGTGGGGAGGGGCCAAGCTGGGGCTACACTCGGAGTCAGCAGGGGTGGGGAAGGCAGTGGTGGCACAGGGAGGGGTGGCTACAGAAGGGCTATGGGGAATTTTGGGGTGGCTCTAGCTCATCCTGTAGCCACCCCTCCCAGCACCTCCACCACTTCTGAGTGCCACCCCACCCAGGATGCATATCAGTTATCAGATCGGTATCTACCAATATGGCTGGTTAATAATTGACCATCGGTTCGGCACACCCCTAAATTGACTGAGGTGGACTTACATTTCATTGGCTAAGGGACTCAACAAAACATTGCCTTAAGAGATGTCCATTGCATATACACTTGCTGAGCGATCAGCATTTAGAAAAAATCATTCTAAAGAAGATATACATCTCTGATTAGAGCCCTAAGCTCTAGGGCTCAGAAAACTAGGACTCTCAGTCTCACTATTATCATTTAAAGCAGTACAAAGAAACCAGGTCTGGACCTGAAACTGAAAAAAAAAATTATGAAATAATGTTGAATGTACAAGTTATTTTAAAGGCCCCTCTCCAGCATTTTTAAATCTAAATTAAATCAAAATCTAACCTTCAAGAGGTTGAGAAATTTGCTGGTCGACGATCCTCCTCCGTTTTCCTTAGTAGCAGGAACCTGTTGACTTGAGTATTCTCACATTGAAAATAAGGCCTATTTCTTCTCTCGTATTCAGTCCCTAGCAAAGTCTTTTCTTCCTGCAGATACAAAAGTGATGAAAGTAATGTCAGTAGACATAAATGAACTCAAGCTGCGCACCTTGCTTCGTAGACATGTGTTGTTAGAGTATAGTAGTCTGAGCAATACCTCCACTTCCACTCCAGCTGCCCAACAGAAGCAGTGTTATCTCTAACCCTTAGGACACTGTAGAAGAGTTACAGAACATGATGGCAAGAAGCCAAGAGACAGTTGGTTTCAGAGATATGGCAGAGCTGTGGTAAACAGTGCATCACACTTAGGCCTTGTCTACACTTAAGAGTTTTAGCAGGTTAGTTATTTCAAATAGGGGTATGATTTCTATTACAATCAAAATAATTATGCATCATAAAGGTTATCACCCTTACCACTACAGTTCTTCCTCTTCATGAATACAAAGAGCTAAAGAGGCACTTTCATACCAGTATAAGTGGGGGGTTTTAATATGGGCCCAGGCAAACGCAGCATTTTAAGCACTATGTTGACATGCAGAGCCAACCTATAAAACACCATGCTTAAACTAAGTGTGGTCATCAGTACACTTCCATTAGGGCTCCTGTTCTCAGCACCATCAGCAGACCTGGAAGGGCGGCAGCAGCAGTGGGGAATTTTAGAGAAACAAGGCCTTGGCTACATACACATTTTACAGCAATGTGACTATATGAATTCAAGACATGATTTGCTACCAAAATACTTACGTAGGTATGTGAGGGAGGAAAGGGGCCAGCGGACGCTGAGACTCCTTTCCCCGGCACAGTCGCCATGCAACACCCCTCTCCAACCCTGAGTACAGGGCGCGAACCTACCTCCTGCAGGTGTAGGGAGGAACGAGGGGCCCGGGCAGAGAGGGCCAGTATAAATGAGCCACCGGCACTAGGCAGAGCCCCAGCAGAACCGGAAGAGCCCAGCAGGGAGACGGACACCGGCAGGAGCTCATTCGAGCGGATGCGCGCCATCCGGTGCCGCGGCCGCACTTTCTGGAGCAGGGGTAAGCCCCTTGCAGGGTTTGTGAACCCGGGCAGAGAGCCCAACGAGCTAAAGGACTAATTTAGCGGGCTGGGAGCAATTGCCACCCAACAGGCGCATATACCATAAAGCCCTTAAAAAAGGGGCATTCAGATGGTGAATTCACTGCGGCAGCAGTAAGGGACCGAGTGGTCTCACAGAGCCCTAAGGAGGGCTGAAGAACCCCTTTGGGGGAAACAGGGGAAAGAGCGGTGGACTCCGCTGAGGACTGGAGTGAGAGTCCAAGCTTAAGAGCTCTGGTTCGGTGCTGTGTTTGTGTTGTTCTTCTGCATTTTGTTGTGGATTAATCCGAGGGAGGAAGATCGGACTACGTGACAGACTCATAAGCGACGGTCACGTTCCCGGTGGTACAGGCGAGGGTATAGGGGTGACGGAGCCCTCATCAACGCGGGACCTTGAGAGGCAGGGAGTCTCATTTTCGGACTGACACGTGTCGGACAATACAACTGAACCAGATTACCATCAAAGTCGTGGCAAGCGAGTTAGACGCGTGAAACCTACAGGTGAGCGACCCTTAACCTCGGGAAGCAGTCCCCAACGTAAGGAGACCATGGTTACCCCGGAACCACGACTCCACAAGGTACAAACCCTAATAAAGATACAGTTACACTGGCATGAAGATGCCATGTAGCAGTACAACCTCTCTCTTTGTTTAGGGCAGCAATTATGCCATTATAGTTGATATTAATAGAGCTGTGGTAACACTAACACACATCACTATAACAGTAGCGTTAAAGCAGTGTATTTTTGTGCATGGGCAAAACCTATGCCAATACTGTTATTCCTTTCCCACTGTGGGAACAGCTGTTCCAATATATCTCATTAGGATGGTAGTAAAGCACTGAAACACGCTGCCCAGAGATGGTGTTGACTCTCCATCCTTGGAGATTTTTTTAAGACCCAGCTAGACAAAGCCTTGGCTGGGATAATTTGTTGGGGACAGTCCTGCTTTAAACAGGGGGCTGGCCTACATCAGCATTTTTCAACCTGTGGGTTGCAATCCAAAAGTGGGTTGCAAGAATATATGAAAGGGTCACGAACAAGCTTTAAAAAATGGATCAACAAACTTTAAAAATGTGTTCCCCTTTGAAGGAGAAACATGTGGCAAACTGCAGGTTTCCCCTTGCAGGCTGGCAGAGTTTCAGCCTGCAAGGGGGTGCTTGGGGCTGGGGGGGAGTGGGAGGAGGCAGAGCAGGCAGAGGGTGCCATGTGCCCCAAGTCTATAGGGCAGAGGGGTGAGGAGCGGGGACAAAAACGATGCATCAGGGAGATGAGGGGGGGGGCACAAATGACACTGCCTGCCACCCCACCTCCTCTCCAGGGTAGAGCCATGGCTTGAAAGGAGAAGTGGTGGCACCTGGGCTATAGCAGTAGGATAGAGATTTTACAAATGGGTCCTGGCAGTGTCAATGGCACATTTTCATGGGGAGTGCACGTGCACCCCCTATGCATTGCCAATGGCCCCTGAGGTCCTTCCCACCCTTAGCTTCTATGGCCACCTCCAGACAAGCATGGACGTTTGGTTCCCCGGGGACAAGAAGCAGTGGCACACCTTGTACTGCGGCTACTTGTCCCCAGGGAACGCCAGTGCCACCTGCCCACTGGCGAGCAGCAGGTTACCCTGAGTGGCATAGAGGAGTCTGGTGCCAGCAACTGTGCTACCCCCAGCAGCTTTACTTGGGGTCCTGGGCGCTCCTGCAGCTTGGAGCCTAGCTAGCCAGGCTCCGGCTTTGGGTGGCATACACTACCGCCAAATGTGCCTCCCCGCTTTTTTTCTGCGTGGGGCTTTTTGACCCTAGGATCTCCAGGGGTCAAAAAGCACCCCCCGCACCACAAGGTAACAATGTGGGAAATGCCCGAATGTGCGGCGTGTGGCACGGCAGACGGGTCTGCAGCACCACGACCCACCCCTCCGCGCTCATCTGGACACGGCCTACGATTCTATATGTATAACCGTGGCCACAATAGAGAGGACGGTACAACTTCAGCTCTAATTAAATTACCCCCAGGATTGAGGGTTGGGAGCAACTGCACAGCAGAGAGAAGGCCCCAGATCCATAGGAAACAGAGCTCGTGGCCGGGAGAGGAGCTCAGCTCAACTTCCTAGCAGGCTCAGGGGAAACACTCAGCTCTTGAAGCCTGGCGAGGCCCGCGGGGGCTGTCTGAGCTCTGGGGCCGCTGGTGATGCAACCCAAACCGGCCACGAGAACCTGGGATCCCGGAGCAAAGCAAGCAACTGGGACCGGGGGAAGGATGCGGAGAAGGGAGGAGAGCGGGGAGCAGAGGCAAACGGGATTTTCCTCCTACAACTCAGCTGGGGAGGGAAGAAGGCCCCGCTCCCCAGCCCCCCGCGCCCCGCCAGAGAAGATCGCAGTGCCCATCCTACCGGAGTCTTCCCCAAGCCTCGAGAGCGAAACCCGCGAGCCCGGCGCCCACCAGCCCGGAGACAAGTGAGCGGGGCACCGGCGCCGGAACGGGAAGCGGGAGGGAGGAGCGCCGGAGCGGAAGCCTCCCCTCCCGTCGGCTTCGCGGGGCCGCTCGTAGGGCAGGGATCCCATCGCGGGGCTCTCGCCGGCGGCCCTGGCTCGGCCCCCGTGGCAGGGGGCGCTCCTGCTTGATTGCGGCGGCTGCGTAGCTTGGGAGCTGCTTGGCCCGGAACGCTGCGGTGCCCGGCGTTCGCTCCTTGGAACGCTGCGGTGCCCGGCGTTCGGCCCGCGGAACGTTACGGCGTTCGGCGCGGGGAACGTCGGCGCCAGCGGGGTCTCGGCCCAGTCGTGATGAGCGGCGCTGGGGCTCCGGGGGATCGGGGCCGTCTCCGGGCCTACCCCGCGCTGCCTGTCTGGGTCGTGGAGGATCATCACGATGTAAGTGCGTGACGCTGCGGGAGAGGGTCCCGGGCTGACGAGGTGGGCAGAGCCCCTTTCGGGTGCTTCCAGCCTCTCAAGGCCACTGAAGGAGGGGATCGTAGAGAAGAGACAGGCGGTATTGCCAGGGTGATGATAATTATCGTATTTCTATGATCACTTCCACACTTTTAGTATGATCACTAAGATGCTCCAAATGTGCGGTAGGTAATTGGAACAAAACCCAAGTCACTCTCAGAGAGGCTTAGCTGACTTTAGGTTTGTTCAGGGGTGACTGGTGCCTCCTGAATCGGGAGGGCACAATTTGTGGCAGGCCAAAACCACCCCTATACTTCTGTGTTGCAGCTTAGTGGCTCCCCACACCCATGCCGCGGGCCCTCACAGCAAAAAACTGCCCCATCTTGGGTGGTGCCAAGTCAGAGGCCAATCTCGGGGTGGGGGGGGGGAATGTACCCCCTTACCAGTGATCTGTGGGTTTGTTCGGTTGGTTGGTTTTAATGTATTTCATATTCCAGGGCAATTTAGCCAAATTGGTTCCAAATCATATCATTTGAGCCAAACTTTGGATCGTTCCAAACCCCATGTATGGTGCTACAGCCAGCGAGTATCCTCCACCCCAGACGCATTCCCCCAGGACTTCAGATGCCCACAAATCCATTGGCGGGCATCCTACGTGCAGGCCCAACCCTGGAAGTCTTGGAGCTCGGATGCCAGCAGACAATACAGGCAAACATCTTCCATCCCAGACTTCAGTTTTGGACTTAAGATATTCCCTACACTTTATCTTAGCTCACTGGCTTGTAGGTTTGCTGCCAGCACGTTCTTATGATGGCTTCCCTCAAAATAAAGAGATGCTCCAACTTTGATGACCCGGTTCTCACTCACTCACTGGCATGCTACGGAGAGCAATATAAAGTAAATAAGAAAAAGACTAATTTGCATATTTTTCAGTGTATAATAGTTTTTCAGCAAATATGCTGATTTTGAGCTGCCAATAAAATAATTTCGTATTTAACACCCGGTGACGCCAGCTTAGACAGGAAAGCTTCAACAACCACTGAACGCCCTGGAGTGAAATAGTGGCTGGCTCATGCTGTAGGAGCTGCTGACTCAGCCTAGAACAGAGGTGGAGGCTCCTTTAGTCCCATCAGAGTGCGTGAATGGACAAGTGGCAAGTTCACAGAGTAATCCTAATGGTAATTCAAGCTCCTCTGAGTGAACTTCAGAAGCAACATAAAACCTCGGTTGCTCAGGCACATTGGAGAAGGGGGCGCTGCACCTCGGCTTGCTCTTCTGATCCATTCAGTGTAATCAGTATACAGCGAGCAGGAGTGTGGCATAGAGTCATAGGAAATTAGGGACAGAAGGGACCTCAGGAGGTCATTTAGTGCAATTCCCTGCTTAAAGCAGGGCCATTCCCAACTAGATCATCCCAGCCAAAGCTTTAGCTGGGTCTTAAAACAAGCCTCCAAGGATGGAGATTCCACCACCTCTCTGGGTAGAGACCCATCATGTAGACCACCTCGAAATGACCTGTCATAACTAGGATCCCTAGGGCAGCGATTCCCAGACTGGGTTGCAACATCAGCAGATAGTCACAGCGGTGAGGGGGTTGTGGGTTGGGAGTAAGGGGCCACACTGAAGCAATGGGATCACGCTGAGGAAATGGGGCCATAAATGGGGCTATGCTGAGGAAATGTTTGGGAAGCACTGCCGTAGGGACACTTCACTGGTGCACCCATGTAAGAAAAAACATCTGAAGAGGGCAGAGTAGTTGTGCTCCCTGGGTAGCTTCCACCATAGGTGCTCTAAAAGTGCCTCGCCAGGAGCAAATAGTGCCTGTGGGCATCTATACACATGCTCTGGGATGGAAAGGGGGGGCACTCGATCCATGAGCTGCTCTAGTGAAAGCGCCCGCAGCATCGCATGTATTCAGCACCCCACACTTCAGAATGGTGGCAGGAGTGCTTAAACTCAAGCTCGTTTGACAAGTTTTAGTTCAGGTGCCCCCCTCTGCCATTTTGAAGTGTGGGGACGCTGAATACACATGATGCAGAGGCACTGCAGCATGTTAATTAATGTGATTAATTGAGTCTGCTCTGATATGTGCTAATTAACACGTCAGAGCAGGCATTTGGCAGATGTGTAGGTGCCCTGTTTGATTAGCCTGGTAGTTGGGCTGAGAAGCAGATGCAACTTACCTTACTGTCATTTACGCTGCTTTAGTTTTACCCAGGCTTAACTCCATACTTCTGATCTTAGAAGAGACGAGAAGGCTGAGGGGGGATCTAGTGGCCATTTACAAACTAGTCGGGGGAACAGCAGGCACTGGGGGAGTCCCTGTTCCCCTGAGCACTGCCAGGAGTGCCTAGAAATAAGTCACAAGCTGGCAGAGGGTAAATTCAGATTAGACATCAGGAGGTGCTACGTCATTGTCAGGGTGGCTAGGATCTGGACCCAACTTCCAAGCAAAGTGATGCTAGCTCCTACCCTGGAGGTCTTTAAGAGGTGGCTAGATGAACACCTTGCTGGGGTTTTGACCCCAGTACTGCCATGGCAGGGGTTGGACTCGATGATCTGCTCAGGTCCCTTCCGACCCTACTAACTATGAAACTACGAAAGGTCTGTTACATGCCATGTGTCTGCTCCTTGTGTATAGAAGTTTAAATGTGTTTTATGGGTCCAGACTCTTTGCTTTGCTACTCTTTGCTACTGCACGTGAACTGAAGCACGGGTGCATTGCTCTCCGCCTCCCTCCCCCCCCCCCAAGTTGACATCCTGTACCAGATTTTAAAAAAAAAAAAAAGCTAGGAGCCAGAATCTACTTCACCCATTAAACACCAAAATGTCCTCCTTAAGCCTCTGAAAACCAGTTAACCAGAGAGCAAATGGGTTTTCCTCCTGAGTGCGTTTTTTAGTCTTAAGGCTAAAATGATGATACTTTACCAAAGTAGGTCCATTAACATGTTGTCAGAGATTTGAAAATAGTATAATGAAATCACACTCAGACACCTAATAGGTAGAGTGGAAATAAATGCTCTCTCTTGCACACGTCAATATTTATCTGTGCTATTTTTTATATCCATTATCTTGTTGCCTGTTATTTTCAGGAAGTAACGGTGGTCACTCTAATAAGTGCCATTCTTCTTCCTGAACATTTAAGGGACTGTTTTTTTCCGTCTACTCCCATATGTGATGTTCTGAGCAAACTGGCAGTAACATAATGGGTGTCTCCATGAGCAGGAATGCTGCATTTCTCTGGGGACAACTAGTAGCAGCACATATTTGTTGCCCTGAGTTCGGTAGGGGAGGCTGGGGCCAGCAGCCTTACTTGGGGTCCTGGGGGCTTCCCAGGGCTGCAGCAGTGGCGATCTGGGCATGTCGCTCCTAGCCTGCAGCTAAAGCAGGGCGCCAGCCAGCCAGGCTCTGGTTTTGAGCAATCCATGCTGCCATGATGTGCGCCATCCCACTTTTTTGGCACTTTTTTTTACACCAGGATCTCCCACTGTCAAAAATCCCCCACTGCTCTGCAAATTAGCAGCACAGTGAATGTGTACATGTGCAGTGCATGCAGTTTGCAGCATCACTGGCAGGTTTGCAGTGCCACAAACCTCATGTGCACGCTCATAGAGATGTGCCCAATGTGTTGCCAAAGTGGGTGCCCACTCCCAGAATTTTCCTTATGGACCACTGACTAAATGCGGTTGTCCCTCTTGGTGATCTTTGCAGTAATTCTGGAGCGCTCCAGTTTCAGAACCAGCACTGGGGAAATTGGTGATAGGGCATGCAGAAATAAGAGGCATTGTATAGTATACCCCTTCATTGGTACTGATTGCTATTGATTGGCACTTGTGCCTTACCTTGACTTCTTTGAGAGCACTAGATACAAAACAGTGACAGGGTCTGCTGTATATCCACTTCAAGTACACTTTAAGCAGTATCTTCAGAGCTGAAAAGTCTTAGGGCGTGTGTAGATGAAACGAGAACCCTAAATTGAAGTGGGGGTGGGTTTAAAAAACACTGCCTCAATTTAGGGCTGATTAAACCCCCGTGTCGTGCACAGACCATGCTGACTTACCAGCCTCCGGTAGGGAAGGGAAGGCGAGCTGCTGGCAGGCAGAATAGTACTTGGGCTGTGGGGTGTGCCTGGTGTTTCCCTCTGCGGCAGCAGTGGGCCCCCCAGGCGGCATCCAGCTCAGGCAGTCCTGGGGGGCACCGCAGCTGTGGAGGGAAGCACTGGGCCCCCCCACAGCTCAGGCAGGCTCCAGGCAGGACTGGGGAAGAGATCAGGCTCCCTGCTTGTCTTGGGCAGAGCCTGCTTTCGTGGGCTTCTGCCAGGCTGCCCGCAGCACTTTCTACAGAGCTGCGGAGCTGCATGGAGCCCAGTGCTTTGCTCTGTAGCTATAGAGGGCAGCAAACTAAAACTCCTCGAAGGAGTTTTAATTTGCTGCGCCCCAAGTCATTTAAGGCACATTACGCCACCGAATTTCCTACAGCAGCTGGAGTTAATGTGCAATGCCGCCAAGGCGCGCAAACACCGACACCATTAAAGTGGTGCAAAAGCATTTAACCTGCTTTAAAGTGTCGTGTACACATGCCCCTCGTTTTGTCTACACATAGCCTTAAGTTTTTAACCCAGCTACATTTCTGTACTTCCCAAGAGCCAAGCAAGGTTCTTTGAGTAGATGTGGTATCTTTTATTAGACCAACTAAGTAGCTTGAAAAAAATGTTCTTAGCAGACTTTTGGGCACAATCGCCCTTCGTCAGGCATAGGGAATCTCGGTGATTGCGCTCAAAAGCCTGCTAAGAACTTTTTTCTAACTAAGTTGGTCTAATAAAAGATATCGCATATGCTCAAAGAACCTTGCCTGCCTATGTCCTAAGACCAACACAGCTGCAGCCCGCAGCCCTTCCAAGAGCCAAAGCATAAGTGAATGGGTAAGATTAATTGGGCAAGAATTCTCTTCCCTCTGTATTCACTTTTATCTGGACAAGGGAGATGAGATTGATGTCATATATCCTGACTTCAAAAAAATCTTCGATCTGGTATCCCATGATCACCTCTTGGCGAAACTAGCCAACTCTGGCCTTGGGTCCACCATGATCTGCTGGCTGGGAAATAGGCTCCATGGTCAGACCCAGAGGGTTGTAATCGATGGCAGTCACTCATCATGGTGTCCTGTGACCAGTGGGGTCCCCCAAGGCTCTGTCCTTGGACCCATATTGTTCAACATCTTCATTAAGGAT
>NW_017728886.1:142831194-142846875 GCF_001723895.1 Crocodylus porosus
CTTTGGGTGGGGGGCTGGACTCAATGATCTTCCAAGGTCCCTTCCATCCCTAATGTCTATGAAATATATTCTTATCACAAATATCTTTTGGAAAATTCTGCAGCAGGCACTAAAGCAGTGGGAACAGAATTTTTATTTTTTCACTGTAAGGCACGCTGTACCACAGTTTCCCCACCTGATGACAATGTAATCATGATTACATTGCCAGGGTGCTGAGATTAGTTGCTGTTTGACATATTGATGCTCATTGTCATGTTAGCAAACCAGAGAATTAACATAATTAGCATTTTCCCGCATGTAACACAGAATGGTAGAAGTGAAATATAGAATTTGACTCTTTAAAAAAAAAAAGTTGTTTTGTAAACGCTTACTTTCTTGAAGGAGCTATAGTACTTGTACTCTGAGGTAGTTTCTCAAATAGTTTCTTTGCAATAGCACAGTCTGAATAGTGTCTTTGCAATAGCACAGTCTAAAGAGACAGTCCTTCATTGAATCCATGTGAAGGGATCATCTGCTTATGGTCTCAGAAGCCCACTTGGGTGCTGTATGGGCAAGTGAATGAGAACTGAATAGTAAGCCTTCAGCACGACCCCAAAAAGTTTTGTTAATTAAATGGGAAGGAACAAAAGTCTATTTTAGGTTCATAAGGAAAAATGTGTATAGCACACCTGTGGGCTGACGTAAGAAAAATATCAAAACTAACCAACCCATAAACCCGTGTGGTATTTTTAGTTATAGTGCAAGGACTGACTTTAGGGCTCAGATTTGTGTGTTTATTCATGTAGTCTACCACTAACTTTATAGAGTTATTGCCACACAATGTTTTCCCCAAAGTCCCCTCCCTCCCTGCCTGTTTTTTCTGGCTTTTTTGGGTGTCAAGACCTCTTCGTAGTCTTAAACTCAGACAATATGTTCTGCGGACACTTTCATTTATCACCTCCTGGGTTGCTACCAGATAGGTTCTGACCAGAGCTAACCAGTCCCTAAAAAAGGGCTAAAAAGTAGGCACATGTTTCTGTCCTTGTCAGAGTCCTTCTTGGGTGGATGATACCTGTGTTGTCTTCTGGATTACTTACTGAACCCTCCTGGATATGCTGCTATTGATGGCAGACCTTGTACTTGCTGCCTCTCTTAATGAAGTGTCTTATATTTAAAGGAATTGAGATGTTTAAGCCCTGACAGCTATTGATACTTAAAAGTATCACCTTGTCTTATAAAGTGAGTTTCAGTTCCTACTAAATAGGTACCGTTACTAGGGACCCTGCATAATTAAGCCATGTCTGGTTTTATACTCCTGTTTCTCTTTGGAACATGGACATTAAAAGAAATGGATATTAAAACATTTCCCTGAAATGAGTTTAAATGAAGCCAAGCTTGGAAACTTGAAAAGTTGGTAAAAACTACATACAAATTAGAATAGAAATAGAGATGAGAGAGACTGCTTTGTCAGTTTATTTTATATTGAATAGAGAATTCAACTTGTGAATGTCAGCTTAGTCCAAGCATGACAAGATCTTAGGAAACTTGAATTTTAAGTGGTGCATAGGTGGTGACTTAGAAACTGTCTTATGTCTGCTTTTACCTTCTGAAGCCCACTAACAGCCTGCTGTAATTTCTTCTTCATAGGTTGTCTGACTT
Source organism: Crocodylus porosus (assembly GCF_001723895.1). NCBI lineage: Eukaryota > Metazoa > Chordata > Crocodylia > Crocodylidae > Crocodylus > Crocodylus porosus. Next base: position 142,832,833 of record NW_017728886.1, read on the forward strand.
ACTTATACATAGACTTTAGAATTATGTCAGTGGGCCATGAGTGGATCAATATTATACACCAGTGCCACGTTGCTTTTTGCTAAGAGAGCACTAAGCCCTGAGATGGTGATGGATAGGGTTTACTAATTTTTTTTGGTGTTAAAAATATTGTGGTTTCTAACCCACTTGCAAGAATTGAAATTCTTCTGTTTCTGTTGTTTTAGGTTCTGCCTTTTATCTATCGTGCCATTGGTTCAAAGCATCTTCCTGCCAGTAACATCAGCTTTGTTCATTTTGACTCCCATCCCGACCTTCTTATTCCTGTAAATATGCCAGCAGATACTGTCTTTGACAAAGAAACTCTGTTTAGGTAATGTATGTGTTCTTCCTCAGAATGTCTAAGTACCATCTTATTTACACAGAAGATAGGTAGAAATGCTTGCAGAATATGTTTAACTTTGTGATAGAAGTCACCCCTAAAGCACTCTTTTAACCTTTTTACTCATACTTGTAACTGTTTACATTCAAAGGATGCTTCTTGAAAAATAATACTTGCAGTTTATTTATGTACCTTTCCCATATATGGAATATATTCATGGAACTGACAGCTCTTTACAAACAGGAGACAATAAGTAATGTAATTAATCATCTATTTTCCCTCCATTGATTTCCAGTGAGCTCAGTATTGAGAACTGGATTATGCCTGTTGTTTATGCTGGCCATATTTCTCAGGTGGTATGGCTCCATCCAATCTGGGCTCAGCAAATCAAAGAAGGAAGACATGATTTTGTAGTTGGTAAAGACGCATCTACCACCACAATAAGGTAATGTATCCATTCACTTTAGCTAACAATATAAAAATTACTTGGAAAGTTTCCCATATACAGATACGTACATACAATTGAGGATAAACCCCCATGTCCCAATAATAAGTTCTGTACCTGAGGTCTGCTGTAGCTTACAACACAATAACTGCAGTTTGGAGCAGAAGTGACTGTTGATGGTCATGTGTGCTATATGGTTTGCCACTCCAGAGGTGATTTTAAGAGCAATGGAAGTTGTGTGGAAAATTTCAGCTGAAGTCATTGTCAGAAATGCGTTAAGGCTGTGCCAACCCCTCTCATTCTCTTTAGGAACTTATTGATTGTGGCTATCGTTTGGAAGGAGTCTCTTATCCTCTTGTACATTTTTCATAGCTAAAATTAAAGCAGTCAGAATGCCTTTACTGATTTCTCCATCCTAGCAGGAGAGTTCACCCTTCTATTCCCCTATGCCTCTGGCTCTGTTAGCCACAGAAGTATATTCAGAACGTAAATCCAGGGTGCCCTTTCTTCTTCCCTAAACTGAGGCGGCAGAAACTGTATTTGCTAGTCTTAAGCGAACCTTTGAGCCTAGGGATACACAGGGTGAGATTACACATTAGAGTTAGCAAGTGCTACTTGTAAGGGATGTTAGTCTGTGTTAAGGTTAACTAGTGCTAGGGATCAATCACAATTTTTTGGTGTTAATACCTTCTCTAATGTGTGCTGCCCAGACCTGCCACTAGAGGGCTGGTGAGCAGGGGTGTGACTAGGAGCTGAAAGTCTGCTGCATGCCTGCCCTACTCAATGGCTCTGTACCCATGGTATAGGCTTGGGGCGTGGTCTCTCCATGCCACTTAAATCACTCCCTTCTCCCCCCAACAGCTGCCAGATTCCCCTGCCCCCCCACGCCCAGATCATCCCCCAAACCCTATGGTTGATGCTTCACCACAAGATCACTGTCCTGCCACCCCAATGAGCCCAAGAGCAGTGAGAGGTTGAGGTGGGGGAGTTCCCCTCCTTGACTGCTCCTGGGATCTCTGCAGCCCATGTTGCCCCCATGCGCCCAGATTCATCTCCACCAGGCCTTACAGTTTCCTGGCCATACCCAACTAACCAAGTTATCTCTTCTGTAACCCCTTTCCCCAGGGAGTCATGCTGTCAGCAGGCAGGGCTCATTTGTTCACTGCAATTGGTTAACCCTTTTTCCAGCCTGTGCAGAGTTAGTACATCCTAGCAAAGCACCTGGTAGGCACCAAGTGGGCTTTTCAAAAGCATCTTAACAAGCTGGGTCCCTAGCTCCCATTGACTTCTAAGCTAATTAACCCGCTTAGATTCTTTTTAAATGTCTTTAGGCATTAAAGCCCTCATGGCTAGGGATCTCTGGAACTCACACTGGAAGTACATTGCGTGGTAGCTTCTTTAATCTAGGTGCATTCCTCACACAAACACCTGCTGCTGATTGGCAGAGGGTCCCTGTCACTCACCACCTGTACCTGATGGCCAAGAGGCAAAAACCACAGCATATTTTAAACTACAGTTTTCGCCTCCCAGCCATCAGGCACGGGTAGCAAGCGACGGGGCCCGTCCACCAGTCAGTGCAGGGGAAACTCCAGGATTAAAGTAAGTGTCATACTTCTGGCATGAATTCTGGAGATCCCTACTCATGACATCCAAGTTTCTCAAATTAATAGATATCATCTTTTCCCACCCAATTTGCATTTATAGACAGGAAAGGAAAGCAATCATTCTTATTTATCAACTTCTAGTGATTGGAAAATATATTTTCTCTGCACCCACTTGCAAAACTAAACCAGAAGTAAAAGTTTTTCTACACAACAAAAATCGCTGTTATAGCTGGGTACAAAGTGAAGATCAGCATTTGTTCTTTGAAAATAACATTGAATGAGACTTAACACAGTGTATTGTACCTTTTAGAAAGCTTAAGTTGTCTTCGGTAGTTAAAGGTGTTTTTCCCTTAGTTCTGTAGAAAATCTCAAAATCATCTTTTATTCATTATAGAGGGGTCATTAGCACATTTTTTAAAATTATTTAAATGATTTTATAGTAAATTTAAGCTTTAACATAGCTCCCATTTTGAAGGTGAGGTATTTTTGCAAGGGAAAACTATAGAGTTGCAAACATTTTATTTAAATAAAAATCTGAACATTATTTTATTTTTGCTACTTTAATCATTGCTTTCTGTCTCCTCCTATTCCCACCTCTTCCTATCCCCCTCCCAGTTTTGAGTAGAACTGGAACTAGATTCAGCATCAGGATGCCTGACAGCTCTTTCTAACTATACTGCTGATCTTCTTTATAACATAGACCTTCAGGGGTGTCAAATGTAAGGTCCACAGTCAGATCCAGCCTGTGAAGCCATACGATCCTGCCCATGGGTCTTAGACTGAACCTTTACACTGCATGGTCCATATTGGGCCACATTGGAGCCAGTGCACAGGGCTGGCTTAGTGAGACATCACTTGCAGCAGACACTCTGCCAGCCCCTGTGTTATGCACAGCTGGTCCAGCCCCACACACCCCAGTAAATTCCAAAATTTAAACCATCCACAGCTCTACATTCGTATAGTATACCATCCCGTTGTCATGATTTACTTAGCTTATTTGAATTTTCTTTATGATATAATCAATAGCAAATTATATTTTAATATTACATAAGGAAGAATCATTCTGTTACCAGCTGTAATTTTATGTGGGCTTTTCATATATGCTTAGTATATGACTTAGTAAAAAAACAAGATATTACAGTAGAAGAACAATCTATTTTAAATTGAATACATGAGGATCTTGTATGGGTACCATATGCATATTCTGCAAGCCATGCCACACATCCACTTGGCTTACCCAGAGTCGCTTACTATGAAGGCTCTTACAGACTTATTCTAATCTCTTTGGAAGGTCATACATTAAATGGGACCTATTCTCCATTCCAGGGTTACAAGTACAGATCATTACTTTCTAAGTGATGGTCTTTATGTTCCTGCTGATCAGCTAGAAAACCAGAAGCTTTTACATTTGAATGTCCTTCTAGTTAAGCCCTCTGAAACATCCAAACAACAAGACGACAAAAATGAAGCATCTTCTGCTAAGAAACTGAAGTTAAATGCAGAAGATACAGCAAACAGTGCTACTCCCACTTCATCACAAGGACTGGAAATTGCTGGTCATTACTTAACAGATGCAAAGGCTCCTGGAGATGAAGAGCATGCATGTGCACAAGATAAAACAGAAACTTTCTTAGAGTCCTCAGCATCCTGCTCTCTTGGAAGCAATGGATGTAACCCTATACAGATGGTTAATGATGTTCTTCAAGTAGTACAGAAAGGAGATGCATACGTTTTAGATATTGATTTAGATTTTTTTTCCGTTAAGAATCCATTCAAAGACACATACACCCAGGTAAACATGTAAATGTGCAGTCCTGCTTCCCTTCATAAAAAAATATTTGCAGTCTCTCTAACCTTTATTAATAGTTGGCAGCCAAATACTTTTTTAGTGTAGAAATTACCATATTGTCCTAACCTACTCTATATAAACTAAATTTAGATGGTGAGGTAAATATTTAGACGGGGGAGGTGTGAGAAACAAGAGCGTTTAGTAAAATCTTTTATTGGACTAGCTGCATATCTGGAGGAGATGTTGGACAAATTTGCAGGCAAAACCTGCCCTCCTTCGGGCAATATTTGCACCCAAAGGCTTATCCAGCATTTCTTCAAGCGATACAGTTGGCCCAATAAAAGATACCAGCAGAAAATTCTTACTTCTATTAAAAGGAGTTATTTGGGACCTGGTGGATGCATCTATACAAAATGTTTTCTGAGCAGTAGGCTAATTAGCTGCACAGTAAACATCATACATCTACGTGTGCACCCCTGTTAGGCTGAAGTAAACAAATTTACTCCACAGCAGGGATAGTACTTATAAATTGTAAACCTCTCATGTTTTAAAATAGTAAAATATCTTGTATAGTTCCATAGTAAGTAAGTTAAAAACTGCAAGATCACACATGTAGCACGCTGAGATATGAAAGTGCTTCAGGGGGTTGCCTCCTGGCTAGCCTCTCACTGAAGCAGCCTCATGCCCCAGCCAGTCCCTTTGCAGCATGTTGAGCTAGGGAGTGTTAAGCAGGTGCATAATCTCATCTCTGATCAAGCATGCACATAAATACATAGTTTTAAGGATGGGATTAAGTCCTGTCAAAGTAAGTTTGAAGTTTAGTATGTGTTTAACTGTCTAGTTGAATTGGGGCTGGTCACTGTTTTCTGGAGTAGATGAAACCATAGAGAGTAACCTTCTGAAGCCACCCTTTTTTCCCATGTATATTTACAATAAGATTTCTGAAATACCGTAAGGATGGGGGTCTGTCATGGTAACATCAGTCATAAAAATAATTTTCCTGGGGATGCAAGAATCTGAAAACATTCTTCCTCTGTATATTCAGTTCAATACATTGTATTTTGGATATGAAGGCACTAAAATACTCTTCCTTTTTTTTTTTTTTTTAAGGAAGAATACAAGATCTTGCAAGAGCTGTACAGTTTTAAGAAGCCGAATACCAGTTCCACAGAGGTATGGCGTTTCCTTTTAAAGTGGATGAGAAAAGTGAAGAAATGATCATTTTTGTTTAACTTCTAATGATCAGGAGCTGTGACAATGAGAGAGACATGAGAGACAGCTGCAAAAGATGCATAATTGCTGGTCTCCAATTAAGCTGTATATCATGTTGGATAGTAATTTGTAGTGCCTTAGGAAAGCTTTCTAAGTAAACATTATTACTTGATTTTGTGAAGAGTGTAAGGAGTTAGCCTGGGTGTGAAATCTAATTTGCGTAAACAAACTGCTAATTTACAAAAGTGAAGCCAAAACATAACACATAGTCTAGGATATTTTATTTCGTTTTTCTTTTTTTTGTTCCTACTTTTATTTTTCAGCTAGAGATGTAGTAAATACTCTGTTAGTATTCCATTTATTATTTGTTGCTATTAATTTATAACAATTTTATAGATTTAATGTATAATAATATTATGTATACTTTATTGCTATTTTTTAATACCTAGAAGTGTCTATATAATCTAATATCTGTATGTGTGTTCTTTCACAGGAGGACTTGTTAGACTGTGTTGAAAATCGTATCCATCAGTTAGAAGATCTGGAAGCAGCTTTTGCAGATTTGTGTGACAAAGATGATGAGGAGACTCTGCAAAAATGGGCCTCATATCCTGGGTAAGGGATCTGGTTCAGCTCAGTCGTTTTTGTAAAAGCAGCATCGTGAGTCGACTATGATATGTTCAACAGGAAAGTGTTTTTCATTGCAGTACAATTTGTGAAACATGGGGTGGTTTTGTCCATTTTGCTAAAAGAATCAGTTGTAAAACTAGCAGAGTAGTAACATCACGGTTGGCCTTTTTTTTTGCCTCCCTCAGTTCTAGTCCGTTCCACGCTATTTGCTTCTGTAGACTTTTCCTCCTATAGAGATCTTTTTGCCTCTAACTCCTGACACTTGGTTATTTTGAAATCTCTCCTGAAATCTACTTGCATAGTAGCCTTCTTTCCACACCACTTCTTTCCATTTGATTTTACACCTTTGCTGGCCCATCTTCAACCCTTCTAGCATGACTTCTGCAGCAACTGTGAGGACAAGGGCTGCCTAAAAAGTATCAGTTCCTATGAGGGTGGGAAATTACTTTTTGTCCAAAAAAAAAAATAGGGAACACCCAAAACCCCCACAGATTTTTCACTTGGCAATGCTCCTGTGACATCTCAGACTTGTATGCTGGACACTTCGTGTCTCTACTCACTGTTGTGATTAGGGTTTCTCCACCAGATAATGTCTTCCATAATTCACCGCATTTGGGTCAGCAAGAGTCAGACTGCTGCATCATGTGTGATGTCATCTGGTCTTGGAATGAGCTCCATAGAGGAGAATGTGAAATCATGATGTATCTGAGTAAAAAATTACATGGAGCACTATGGCAATATCCCCTATGCCCTTTTTTTTTTTTTTTTAAACAGTAAATTTTTGGGTAACTTTTTTCAGGCGGTATGTCAGCATTTTCTCACATGAATGGGAAGAATGTCCATTTCCCCCCACTATGTATGGCAACGGTGCTGACCAAATGAATCCTGTGGCATCTCAGTAGTAATGTCTGCTAAGACTTCATTTGAGTTAATACTAGATCTCAGGCCCCTGACAAGCAGTACACTTACGACACGATTAACCAGTTAATCATGTCTTAAGCAGCAACTTGGCCATACGTTCAGACAATTAATGGTGTGATAGAACAAGGAATAAGCAATAGGATTATTACACAAAATATGTGGAATAACTTAACTTTTTGGTTGGTTTGTATCCCACTTTTAAATTGAACATGTGGTCACACCCAGCCTCAAATTCACAAGAGCCTGAATCAGCTGATTAGTGCTTTGCAGCACAGAAGCACTGAGCCCCCAGTTTGTTACTTGCTGGTGCAGGAAGACCCCAGGATCATGATCCCAGGCTCCTCCTTCACCGGCAAAAGGGCACGATTTGGATCTGATCTCTCATTTTCCAATAGCACCTCCTGCCATGCTTATATGTTATAACTGGAGGCATAATTGTTGGGATTGCATATCTGATCCCATTGCACATGTAATTGACTGCCTGCCGGGGATCTCTGTAACATCTTGAATGGCAGGTTCAGAAACTGAGCTTGGAACCTGAGACATGATAGTAGCAATGTGTTATTTTCTCTTATAGTTTCATAGTTTCTAGGGTCGGAAGGGACCTGAGCAGATCATCGAGTCCGACCCTCTGCCATGGCAGGAAAGAATACTGGGGTCAAACGACCCCAGCAAGATGTGCATCTAACCTTCTCTTAAACACCCCCAGAGTGGGAGCCTGCACCACTTCTCTTGGAAGTTGGTTCCAGACCCTAGCCGCCCTGACCGTGAAGTAGCTCCTCCTGAGATTCCCCCTCAGCCTTCTCTTTTGGAGGCTGAACAGGTTCAGGTCCTGTAGCCTCTCCTCATAGGGCCTGCCCTGTTGTCCCCTCTCTTTGCCTTTATTTGTCAAAATCGTTAGATGCATGTATTTCTTTTTATGTAAAAGTAACTACTTTGTTTTTTATCCTAGAATGAAACCCCTGGTTCAACTTGTGCATAGTTTGAAAAACCGAATGGATACTCCTGACTATGAAATGGTAATAGAGAGTTACTTAGCTGTGTTAGTCTGAAGTCAGAGAGAAGGCAGGATGGATTTGCACCTTGTATACATCTGATTTAGTTAGTCTAGCATAAGCTTTTGTGAGCTGGAGCTTGCTTCATCAGATGCTGTGAAAGGACATACACAGAGCAGTGTATAAGGTGGAGACAGTATTACATGCTCTGTGCATGTCCTTCACAGCATCTGATGAATAAGCTCAGGCTCTCAAAAGCTTATGCTATATACTTCTGATTTAGTTAGTCTATAACAGTGGTCGGCAATGTTTTTTGACAGAGGGCCAAAAACACCCACAGCCTTGACTTGCAAGAAGTTGGTGTGCTATGGGTAGACAGTGGGGAAGCCACGATGGACCTGATCCTTGTTGTGGCAGCACTGCCCCAACCTCTTCCCCAGACCAAGCAAATGCCTTGGTCTGTAAGGTGCAAAATTGACCCTGCCTTTGGTGTGCTATGGTAAGCCATTAATAATAAGGACTGTATATATAATATAAATAGCCTGCAGAAATCTGTTTTCAACAAGAAAAATACTGAATTCTTTTTTACTTTACTTCTTGAAAACGTAAGGGTTTAGGAGTGTTTCAGTATTTGTACTTCAGAGAATTTTCAGAACTGGGCTTCTTTAGTTAGGTCCTGTTGTCTGTACTTAGGCACCTTTAATGGTGGTCTAGTTTTTCAGGGGTGCTGTGGTCCATCTACCACAAATCAATTGGATTTGTGGAGGTCTTCAGAGTCTAAATTTAGGTACCTGTTCCTTGATCTGATAGATTTTTGGACTACCTGAAGCCCCCAAAAGTAGTAGCTGGCCAAGTAACATTTCTTTGCAAATTGTATTATTCACTTTTAGAGTGGTGAAATCCTTCTGTCAAATTAATCTTCTAGGTTCATCAGGCTGGTCTTACCTGTGACTATTCTGAACTTCCCCACCACGTTAGCACGGAAAAGGAGATAGAGGGCCTTATGCAATCTGTTAAGCATCTTCTGAAAAACATACCCAAACCTACACTTGTGACAATTGCTCGGTAAGAATATGTTTATTTTTGTGCTAAACACTTAGGCAATAGCTGCACTGTCAAAGGATGAGGTGATGATAGCATATCCGTCCACCTGCCTAATGAAGGAAACGGAATTCCTTGAACTGCGTTAGGGGTCAGTAAAGTTGCACCATTGGAGTGAAAATACAGAACTGCATATTTGGGTCCTAGCTTGGGAATAAAAAAGTCTCTGACTACCATCTGATTTTTAAGTGGTGTTCTTCTTTTGGTTTTAATTCAGTAAACAGAGGATGTAAACCAGGAGTGTCAAACTCGCTCTGCTCCCTGTGCTGGATCTGGACCATGGCACTCCTCACAGTCTAGATCCAGATGTGGTAGGAAGGCTAGTGATTGTGCCAAAGCAAGCAAGGGCAGTGAAGGTTAACACACGCATCACTTGCCTATCAGGGCTGTGTCTCCTACTTGCCCCATGCCCAAATCCTTGGCCCTCTGCCCTTGGACCACATGACATAGCTCTGAACTGGATCCAGCCCACAAGCCTGAAGTTCAGTGTTCCAATATAAATAATTAAAAATCTTAGGGAACAAGTATCAGTAGTATCTACTTGCTACCTATTTTACTGGGTAGCAATTAGATCAGGTTAACCATATAGTAAAAATTAGGTTTTCCAGTCTAACTTGTCATCAGATATTTACCAGAAGTGCCTAATTTTTAACTTTGGGCATGAACAACAATGACAATTACAGTGGTGGGGAGAGAGCAGAAACAGCACAAATGCCAAGGTGACCCCACCAAATCTTTTAGAGAATTACCACTGACAGAATCAAGGGTAAAACTTCAGCACTGCAAGTGATACTGGTTTAGGTTTTGTCTGTACATGTCCATTCTAGCGTAGCCATTGGCCAAAAGCAAACTGTCTACTACTTGCCATCTAATGGTGAGGCCCTATAATAGCTACCTAGTATTTGAGCTACCCTGAGTACCTGCACATTGATGATTCCTGGTCCTAGTAAAACTTACATCAATATACAGAACCAGTGTAAAGTATACCGAGGTATATGTATTTCTGTCTAGGCCTTTGACTAGAATGATAATATGGAATAGACACAGTAGTGGCATGAGATGCCACAGTACCTACAAGCTTAGATACGATAATAACAAATACAGTATAATAATTGAAGTGAAATGAAATAGGTCATGTTTCTGGTTTTGCCATAGCTTTACTTTTTAACATAAACCTGTCTACACTGAAATGTCACAAGCTTGAAAATGGTAATACTGTGGGGGTATTTGTTGAAAGGATACAAGGAGGCTAAACTCAGTTTGTTAAAGTGCTTTGAGATCCTTGAATATAACGGCCTATGCAGGAGCAAAATATATTTACAACAGTCTGTAGTGTTTTTTATTTGCATTCATTTGACTGTCTAAAAATCACTGTTACAGATCAAGTTTGGATGACTATTGTCCTTCAGAGCAAGTAGACTTCATTCAAGAAAACGTTCTGAATGTTCTAAGTTCAGTGTATGGTGTTCTGGACACTCATTTAGAATATGCAGCAGATTCATCTTCTGTGTGAATGGACTCTCCATACCTTCCTCTAACTCAGCAGCATTACGTACACAATTCAGATATTCCCATGAAATTGCTATGCTGTGGAAATATCTTGTACTGAAAGGAGTCCCATGTCCTTTGCCCCCAGAACAACTTCCATACAAGCAGGAATTCATTATACACAATTTCACAGTAAGGAGGTTCCAGTATTTTTATGTATATCGCTCACTGACATTTGCTATCTGGACTATTTAATCCACCAAAACCAGTATATTTTTGAGTCTTATCTTAGATATATTTGAAATTGGTGGGGGGGACTTTTTATATTACAGCAGATGGCACTAGAAACCAAGATAGTAAAGAGAATTAAATTTTAAGCACACCCTGTCTTTGTTGCATTGATTTCTTAGGAAGCTGTACATGAACTGTCATCCGCTTTTGTTTTGGTCGCTGATGAAGCTTTGTTTTTTGGCTCCAAATTAAATATGGTACATATTTTACTAGACTACTTTTTAAAATCTAGTATTATGAGGAAAAATGATCATGTTTAATCCACAAAGGCCATGACAGAATTAGACGCACATTGGAAACACCTAATAAAAGTTAGCTTGCTTTTTCTTTTTTTTCAAATAAATTGATTTCCCATATGTTACTAAAGCATGGGATGAAAGGTAATAGAAATTTGTTAAACCCGTAACTGAAACCAGTATCATGATGCGTTAACTACAATTGCCAGTAGTGCCACTATTTGCTTACTCGGTGGCTTTTGCTCCTTCCCTGTGCTGGAGATAATCACTTTTCCATTTTACCTGTGTAGCCTGCCTTCTATTGAATTTTACAATAACTTAATCCCCTTGTTCCTCAAGGCACTTTATTTTCAACCAATGCAACATCTCAGAAATGCAGCCATATCTATAGAGGACAGTTGCAGTCAGTCAGTAAAGGTGAGAGAAAGGGGAAACTTTGATCAGGGATTTTGTAATATTCACTGCTGCAACAGTGTTATGAAATTCCAGCATCCACAAAAAAGCTTATTTTTTTTAAGATTTCATCTTACACTATTTTTCCTTTGGAAGTAGGCATCTTATACAAATATGTTTTAGTACCCATTACATTTAGAGATGGGGGGCATGAAATTTTGGCCTCATTGAACTCAGTTGCAAAATATACATTGCCAAAATTTTACCAACATATGCTGATATTCATACTTATAGCACAAAGACGGTCTCTAGCCACATATGTACTCGTTTCCATACCTAGCCAGAAAAAGTGTCATTTTCACAATAATTTATAATTAACTGGTTAGTAGTGCAAGAGGAAATGGCCATCTCCAGAATAAAAAAGAGACCAGGCTTCATCTGGGACTGATATGGAAATGGGGAAGTGAGAAGGAGAAGACAACCACTGGAATATATGTATGAAGATTTTTGTGAATAAATATTGTTTGTGGTGTTTTGAAAGAGAATTGGTGTTATTTATTGGCAATTTCACTTGTTCTTCAGATTCTTCAATAGCCCTGTTTAACTATTATTTCTGCTGTTACTTATAATCAATTATGCCTTAAGTCGTGGATAGTTTCTAACACATTATATTTAATCTAATCCAAGGTTTTATTTTCCCCCCAGTTCAACATTGTGAGGGGTTGGGGGTGGTGAGAAGCCTTATACTGGACTCAAAGTACCAGATAGGGCAGGTAGCTGCTGCAGCCCCGGTTTTGGTCCTGGCTCCAAACTGGAAATGAGCCATCACCCACTCTGAGTTGGGATGGCTTGTGCTGTCAAGGAGGGAGTGCATGGTGTTGGAAGTGGAGGGGAGACCACATGGTTTGGTGGAAAGGGTAGGAGGGGAGAGCACAGGACAGACCCATGGTTTGTGGCTCAGAGGGAGCATGGAGGACATCACATGGCCTGCATACTTAATTTATAAATACTTAATTTATATTTGCAAACTTTTATTTGCAATCATGATGGCTAGGTTTGGTTACAGCAGGTTAGAATTCAAGTTAACAAAGCTGCTCTGAGCCACCCAGTCACTACCCACTTCACCTCTGCTAAGCAGGAATTCTTGGGTTGGAGGAGAGGGGTTGGGTGTTGGTCCATCTGGAAATGGCTACAGTCCCCATCCAAAGGTTTTCCTATTATACTATTCTAAACCCAGTGACGGTGCTCTCCAGATCCTCCTTCTGTTGGCTCCCAGACGTTCAAGGAAGTTCAGCTCAAGTCTTCTGGATAAATGCATTTAAATGCAGCATCTAAGGAGTGATTCCCAACTGGAATACAGCATCATTGTGGAGTGTTGGGGGCTCCTGATGCTGCCCCCACACTGAGCAGTGTACTCTGGCATAGATCCCATAAAGCTCTGCTCTTTCCCCTGTCTCCCAAAAGGAAGGGGAAGGGATAGAGGGTGACTCAGTGACAGCCTGGCTGGGAACAGAGCTGCACCCCAGCCAGGATGGGACTATAGGTCTACTCACAGATGCAGCATGGATCACTACTGCCACAGTGGTGGCAGCATCAAGCTCCAATGTTCGAGTCTCTGTCAATGATTAGCGCCTGCCCACCACAGCTTGCCTGGTGGTCTCCTTTCCCCAGCAAGCGAGAGGACCAGGGTGCCATTGTTCAGAAGAAGATCTTGTCAAAAACCCTGATCAGAGAAGCAGCTCCATATGCTGGCTGGAAAACATACTTTTCAAGCAACTTTGTGCTGTAGTTGTAGACACCCATGCTACTGCTGTTTTTGCAGCACTGCAAAGTGTTGCATGACTGTCCATGGTGCAAGTGTTTTTCTGGTGTCATGTCAAACAGTAATGCTCCAGGTGAAACTAAACTCTAAATTTAATTGTTAAGCATCACAGCAATCATTCTTTGAGAAGTTCTGGGAGCTGATGAAAATGCATATGGCTCCTATTTAAAATAGAAAAAGTTAAAAATGTAATAAGTGTTTATAAGTTTTGATTTACCTCACTAATTTTACTTAGTGACATGCATGGTGTAGACCCAAAATGGAAAATATCTTAGTTCCACAGGCTTCTTTAAATGTGTCCTCTATATATGGACATAGGTGCCTGTCCATCATTAAGGTTTAATATAGCTCTCCCTTGGGTCCAAGCAGAGACAGATACTTCCAGTCTCCTTCTACAGTTGGTTAAGGAATAATTATTCCTTAATTATACTGTGGCAAGTACCTGCTCCATCCCCTCCAAGGGTCTGGGGACCCGGGGTCCTACAGGGTGGTGGTGGATGGGTCATATTGACCTGGGGGGAAGTGGGCAGTGGAGTCCCCCAGGGACTGGGGCCTGCTCTGTTCAATTTCTTCATCAGCGATTTGGACGACGGGGTGAATTGCAACCTGTTTAAATTCACTGATGATACCAAAATTTGGGGTGAGGTAAGCACGCTAGTAGGGAGGAAAAGACTGCAACAAGACCTGGGTAGGTTACAGGAGTGGGCTGACATAAACAAGATGCGTTTCAATACTGACAAGTGCAGGGTGCTGCACTT
>NW_017728886.1:142847367-142875920 GCF_001723895.1 Crocodylus porosus
CCTGGCTGGACTCATTTGAGTCCAGTCTTTTCTCCTGCCCAGGCGGGGGGTCGGACTTGAAGATCTACAAGGTCCCTTCCAACCCTACTTCTATGATTCTTTGATTCTATGAAACCATGAGTAAGATTTAAATTCTTCAGTAATTTTATTCTGCACCCATTTTAACATCTTGTGATGCAGCACCTCTCACAAAAAGTTGTAAGTAGTGCAATTACTGTTGTTGAGATGTCACATTTAGTGAATTTTAATGTTATGACCTAAGCCGGGTGTTTCCACTGTACTGTCTTTCATAATACCAGGATTCAGAGTTTGTGTTACAGTTAGGCAGTGCTAAAGAAATGCCTCTTTTAATCATGTCCATGTTTAATACAGCAAACAGATCTGTGCTTAGGGTAGGAATACCTCTGGGCAGAATATAGGAACAGAAAGTATGCAATAGATAGCAAAATCCTATTTGCCAGAAAGTAACCAAGATCAGGAATTCAGTCCTTCCAACAGCTTGCTAGCTATAATCTTTCGTAAGTGTCCTAGGGACTCAGATAATGTCAGGGCTGCTAAGTCAGTGCACTGGGATATATAAAGACAGGCAGCTGGGCACATGCAGTGATGGAAAGGTAGTTATGGTGAGTGCCCTGTCTAGATAGACCCTTCCCTCACCTGGAGCCAGAAGCTGTACCACTGGTCTCCAACCAGCATACTGAAGACTGTGGTCCTGACTGTGCTGCAGTAGGCCCTGGAGAGGTGCTGGGATGGGTTGTCAAGGAGAGAAGGCCAGGCACTGTGACAAGTACCTGCTCCATCCCCTCCAAGGGTCTGGGGACCCAGGGTCCTACAGGAACTTGAACTATCCACAGAGTGAGCAGGGACTACCATTGCAGGGAATGCCAGCAGAGCTCTTCCACTGCTCCTTCCCCTGGTTCTTCCCTTACAGAAGACGTCTTGCAGCACCCTGTCCATTCAGAAGTGGTACTTCGCTCCTAAAATTTCCCTAGTGAAAGTTGGCCAGGTCTGGAGGAATGAGCTTTACCACTGCTCCTGGGGAATGCCAGCCAATACATCCTGCTCCTGCTACAGGACATGGTCCTCCAGGAAGCGTTTGACAGTTGGAAGGGGGCCATCTGCTTTGACAGCACACTGGAGAAGCCTGGGTTGCTATTCAATGTGAGAATCCACCTTGCATGCTATCTGTGATTCTACTGTGAGCTGACACCTGTGGATGCCACCATTATTCATGCAGTGTTGAACCTGTGACCTGACCCCAGGAGAAGTTCCCCAGACACTGGCTGCCTAAGAAGAGTACTGCTATGTGCTGCCTTTGACTTTCCAGCAATATTGTTCTACTTTGAATACTCCAGGAGGGGGTGAGGATGGGGGTGGGGGGGTTCCTTTGCTTTCAAGGGTTGGGGAAGAGGGAGCCATCTAGGATTATAGGGCAAGTGGGGGGTCAGTATAGTGACAGCCTCAGCCATAAAACAGGCACCTGCATATTATCTCCTGTCCCTGACCTCCCTGACCTCAGCGTCCTCTCTGTCACCTAGACTTGTGGCATTGCCTGCTGGGGCAGTGTGCTACATTCTGGCACTTGTGTCTGTTTTTTACACTTTGCCTGCAGAACTAGAGGTGGGGGAGCTGTTTCAGTAGCAATGCACCTGGGAGGAAGCTTTGCTTCTTCCATTAGCTGAGCATGAGGTAGGACATGAAGGTGTGAATTAGGCTGATTTATGTTCCCATTGAATAGAAGACAGATTGCTAACAGCCCAAGGCCTGGGGTGGCCAGCCTGGCATCTTGGCTGTGGTCCAGCATAGGAGGTAGGGAGGGAAAGTGGGAGGGGAGGAGGCTACTGGTCTGCCCAGTGTTGAAAGATCTCGAGCATTTAGCAGCCTGGAGCCCTGCACTTTGAGCAGCCAGGGTGAGGCAATTCACACTCTCCCCATACCTCTCCATCCTTGCACCATCCCACCCCCAATCCCTTCTGGATTTCTGTGTCACAATGGCCTGAAAGAGGGCTGTGACTATGGGGATGCAGGTCCCCTTGCTCACCTTCCTTCCCCTCAAACAATTTGCATTTTCTCTATTACCTGGGTCACCATAATGGCTTCATGGAGTGGGGGTCAGCCATACATCCCAGACAGCATGACATGCTCGATCAGTGCCTGGCTTGTCAGCAGAAGTGGGGGGGAAGGCTGGCCATGGGTCCTGCAGGTTGTGTTGAAGCAGCAGCTGCTGTGCTGGTAGTGGCAGGGCTGGGGGACCCTGTGCTTCTGTAAGGGGGGCAGTGGGGTGTTGGTTTGAATTGCTGATGTATTGGAGCTTCCCCCCCTCTCCTGTGTGTAATGCTTCCTGCTCTTGACCATGCCCAAGAAGATGTCAAGTGAGCTCAGGTCCAACTGCAGGTACAACTCAGCTCCCACATCCTGTAATGATGCAGGGACAAGCACCGATGGGGTAGACTCCTTGGGGGCCATCACCATCACCTGACCTCTTGCCCTATGGCACCCAAGGACTTGGTTGTGCAAACATCCCAGAGCCTTCCTGTTCCTCCTCCTCCAGTGGGGTCCCTGCCAATGACTCTTCCTGCCCCTCGATGGTACTGTAGGTATGCAAGGTCTTGACAGCCCTGTCCATGGTGAGGAAACAGAACAGCTCCTCAGAGAAGGGCATGGTCAGTCTCCTGGCCCTGACTTTTTGTTGGCATCATGTACGCATCTATATTAGATCTTCTTCCATTTGGTCTTGGCACAACAATGCCCTGTTGTGGTTCTGTGCCTGCAACTATTGGGCAATGTGCTTGAAGACATCCTTGTTGCAGTGTCCTTTGTATAGCTAGTGCTGGATCTTCTCCTCCCCACTGATGGGGATGAGATCCCTTGTCTCCTTGTAGTCCCGCTTTCATGACCTCACTGTAGCTAGGTGTGGCCCCTGCTGTAGAGTGACTGAAGCTCCACTCCCCAGTCACTCTCAAGCCATCCCCATGACCTTGAACTTCCCAGGTTCTTCCAGAAGACACCCCATGATTCTGGCAACACCCTATGCCCTGGCCTGGAAATTTCTAGTGTCCTCTACTTGCAACACAGAGGCAGCTGACCACGTCTCACCTGCTCCTGAAGTTTTCATGGGCATCCACCTGCTTGCCCCGGCTTGGATGCTTATGGCCCCCACCCCACAACTACCCTGGTACTCTGGGACCCTGTAGCTATAGGCTAAAAAAACCTTGAAGCACCCCAGATGCACATGGCCTGGGGACCTGCTGGCAGTGGCAGAGGTCACAGGGTTGTCTCTGTTCAGGCCCAGTTCCAATGTTCTGCCCCCCAGCACTCCAAACCACCAGAGTCAAGCTGCCCACACCAGCTTCTGCTTGGGGGAAGTGTGAGGAACTCAATACTGGGGTCCGTGTGGCATGGTGCCTGGCTCTGGCCTCTGAGCTGTGTTGTGCGGAAGCCAGGGTCTGGGTCCATGGGGCTGTGCCTCAGCATGGGGGTCCCTGGCTGAGTATGTGGGAGTCAGGGTTGGGCTCCATGGGGCTGTGCTCAAGCACAGGGGTTCTCCTGGGCTCAGTGTTGGGGTCTATGTACATGTTATGTGTATTTTATAACAGGGTGTTGGGATGTGGGGGCACAGCTCAGAGATTTGAGTGCCCAGGTCCTAGGGCCTACCTGCAGCTGACAGATGGTCAGAGGCAGGAGGCAGGGCTTGGGAGAGGAGCTATGCTGGCTCAGGTCTGGAAAAGCTTGGCGGCAGGACCTGTTGGACATTTGGCCAGAGCAGCCAAGCAGATCAAGTGCTAGCGTGCCTCCCTGCAGGGGGGCTATTGCAGGGGTCTCAATGGAGGCTGGGATGCTGGAGGACAGCAATCTCTCTTGAATCAATATCAGTGTCATGAATGGCAAGTATGTAATTATCCAAACTTAAAAGCCAAACAATAAAGGCATTACAGGCTCACCAGTTTATCGTGAACCATGGGAATAGACCAGACTCAAAAATATTTTAAGGAAACACATATCCTGGGTGCATCAGTACAGTCCAGGGTTAGTACAGATACTAGATTAAGCTAGATAGGTTAAAGCTTGCTTATGCTTTCAAGGATATAAATCACACTTCAGACTGACATATGGAAATGCCCCGAGAGAAAGGAATGAAATTTCAGCAGGCTAAGCACCCAAATGTGAATAAAATGATTGACAAGGTGGTATTCTTGGAACATTATGGGAAATATATTTTAAGTAGTATGGGAATCTTACCCTTTGTTATTCACTGATGGAAAAATAATTTTAAAAAATAGAAAAGGAATTATGAAACTAAGTATGGCATTATTCCATTTTTTGCCAGTCTCCTTACAATAATTTAACAGCAACAAAGCCTTAGTAAGGAAAAGAGATAGGTTATGACTGACATCAGAACTTAAATAAATGTGGTCCTTAATTACTAGAATACAGCAAATATAACAGCAGTGGTGTTGCTATTCAGATTTTTTTAATGTTATTTAAAATGTCCATTAAAAATGAGAATTTAAAAAGTAACTTTCTGATTTGAGGTCTGGAACAGAAACTGTTTTTGATATCCTTCCATTAAAAAAATCTCTTTCTTCTCATGCAACTAAACCAACTGGTACTGGCTAGGACTGCCAAAGGTAAAATCACCCAGCAACTGTACAGGTCCCTATTTTTGTTTGGCTTTGAGTCCTTTATAAAATAAAAGATGTTGAAAAGGCTAATTAACACTAAAAAGAAATAAATGCACATGCTCTCACACACACAAACTGATACTATTCTCTGTGTGCTAATTACTAGAATTTTCAAGCAGTTTGAGGGAAAAAAAATCAATTTTACTTTGTATAAAACTTGAAGACATGTAGACTTTAGGACATCAAGTTGGATCCTGCTCTAACTCCTCCAGGAAAGGGAAGAGTCAATTTTTGAATGTTTGTGGTCCCCAATTCATTACCAATAAATACACTGGTATCTTCCCAAGCTAACACTATTACCAGAACCTCTCGTCATGGGACTACTTGTGAAAGCCCTTTGTGTTCATGGAAGCTTCCTCCAGGACCTTCTATTTACTATTAGGCTAGCAAAATTGTCTCAAAGTACCTGTTGGTCATACAAGTGACTAATATAAATTGACCTAATTAAATAAAGACATTGGGTCACCTGGCTAGAGCTTGGTAAGAAATAAGTTTTCAAGTTTACACAGCCTTGATTATTGCCACATGGCCTGACTACATGCAAAACAGAACAAAAATGTAAATGAAAATAACTACAGCAGAAGCGTGATCTCAAATGAGCCAAACGCTACTTTGCTGTTACAAGCAGATCTTTTGTCTTTGCTTCCCCCAACCATTTATAGTCTTCAGCTGATTGAAAACCAGACCGTGGAGGAAATGTTAACTACAATTATTATAATATTAACAAGCTGGTAAACATATTGCACAGAACACTGACCAAGTCTGAAAATCAAGTGCAGGAAGCCTTTGGAAAATGGCCAACCTTGAAATGACCAAAAGACATTAGCTGGGGTCCAGCTACAGTGCTTCTCAGTTTAAATCCATTTGATATGCTCAGACATCTGCTTATTTTAATAACCCTTTCACCCTTTTTCATGAGGTCCATTAGTAAGTCCATTAGTAATGGTCAAAATGAGGATTAAGGAAGCCATTCCACATCTGTTAGTCCAGACAGCTGAAAAATGAACTCCAGATACGCTCGTCACTCTTTCCTAAAGAACTGGTTGAACAAGTCAGAATCAGATGGATAAGATGTTTAACAGTAGGTGCTCTTTGCCAATTTGATTAAATAATTGTGTTTCTCTGTTTGCTCACATAGTCATTGTGCTGCCCACACCTAACTCAATGCACCTTGGCTGCTACAAGATGCTGTATTAACCACAATCATTTAACCACAATCATCTCTATTCTGAATTTCCTAACTCAAGTTATCCAAGTATTTCATGGATATAGTGCAATTATTTTAGTGATTCTATGTTGTCAGACCAAACACTGTGTAGTTCAATAAGTGACTATAATTAGATGACAACAGACAATTTAAAGAAGATTTTTAGTTCCTAAATTTAAGGCTTCTCTCTTGATGTGGGTTAAAGGGGAGGGGAAAAAAAGATCAATGGATGTAAACAATTAAATAACACAAGAGAGATTAGTTAAGATCTTCTGACAGTACAGTGAATAATTGTATGCTACAACAATTCTTGAGTTTTTTGTCAATGCATTCAGTCTGCTTATATATTTTGAATTTATTCCATTTTGTTCTTAATTGATAGCTCATTGAAATTTCACTTTCCTTCAGTATTTTGTTTTAGCAACTTCTAAGAATTTCCACCAGATTACACCTTTTTTCCTTCTCCCCTGGAAATAAACCTTTTTTATACATTAGAAAAATCTCATGGTCTATAAATACAGGAAGTAATTTTTACAACCAGTTTATTTTCCATCAGACTGATATTATGCATAGTCCATCACCAGATGCAATCTAGATTTGTGGAAATGGGGCCTCCAAATAATGTCAATTAGAGTTTAGAATTGTTTCAGTTTATTTTCACTCAAAACACTGTAAAGTTAAGCTGAGAGGGCATATCTCTAACATGGTGGGGGGGTAGGATTAATTAAAAGTATCATGTAGCTATGAAAAGCAAACTTTAAACACTCAAAAAAACCAGAGTTGAACATAGCCGAATATTTGAAAGAAACAGAATACTGAACTATACATTTGATTTGTAGAGAAAACTATATTCAGTCTATTTCCTCCTACTCAGAAATAGAAATAGAAGGTGCTGTTTTTGTCTAAGCTGATCAAATTCCACTGGTTCCTGGCGAAGACAGCAACCACTGCCAATAACCTGTGTGTATGTATACAAGAAAATACATGTTCCTATGCTTCTGATGGCTCTGCATTGCTCCACTTCAGCAGCTGTCCAAAAATAATAAAAAGTGGACTTTGGAAAGGCGCCAGCTGCTGAAGACACTGCTAAAAAGGTACAGGAGAGTCTATATGTATGGCTGCTTCCAGCTACCAGGCCTTCTTTCCCTCAGGCAAGGTATTATAACTCTGCTGATGGATTTGGGGTTTCTGACACTTCAGAGAAGCTTTGTGTGTAGACACATTTACATTTTTTTTCTGGCAGAAATGGAGTTGGCAAAACTATTGTGTGGCGTATATTTTAACCACACTGTTACTGTGTCACATTTGGCCTTATTTCCCAGCTGTTTGTATGAACAGGAAAAGTATAAAGGTCCTTATTCTTCACTCCTCATAAGCCCAACCCTGCAAAGTGCCAAGCGTTCTTCATGAAGGGGTTACATCTCTGCCCCCAGTCTTAAAGATCTGCCTGTCCCAGTTGAGTACCAAGAACTCTGGAGCCATTTGACTGGCTCCAGCTGCTTATTTAAGAGATTGCCTTTCAGCTATCTACATCTTTTAGGCTTATTTCTTGGTAGTTTCCTGATTCTTGCCTCAGTGTTTCAGCTTTCTGAGTCTGTTCTCTGGCTCCTGATCTCTTGGCTTCATATCTCAGCATATTGTCATATCTTGGCCCTGAGATATTGGATTTACTTTTAATTCTACCCTCTGGATTTGGCATCTTTGGCTTATGATTTTTTTTCTGGCTTTTGTTGCCCACCCAAACCCCAGTTTTAGCCACTGAGCTGAGCTGCCCTAACTTTCCTGACACACTAAACCTTGTAGGTTTGACTCTGTGTTTGTAAATGCAGTGTTAATGATCCAAGTCCAATGAAATACAGATGTTGCTCATTGGCCCAGTGCATGAAATGACAAATGAAAAGCACAGAAGAGCTAATCATGTTACCTAATATATATGTTACAATGGTGACTGAAAGCCTGTATTGCAATTAGTCCTGTTGGATACTGTATTTTATGGTTCATGAGACATGTTTATGTTTTTGTTTTTCCTCTCTCAAAAGTTTAGGTGTAAGAAGTTCAGTCTTGTAGACTGAAGCTGGAAACAAAAAATAACAAAATGGGATACTGGTAACTTGAAGAAAACATTACAATCGTGTCCTGGCAGTTAGGTCTATTAAAGCTCAGATGTGATGCACCAGTGACATTTATTCGGTCAGGCTGGGAAAAATGAGAAAGTACATGGATGATAGTACTCTGAGGCTCTAAAGACTCAAGTGTTCCAGCATGCATTTGTTAGGCAGAATGGAGAAGATGCCCCCCTCCTTACTCCTCTTAATATCATTGTACACAATGCTATCAAATAGTATATATTTTTAAATAGTTTTCTGATTTTTCAAACATGGAAAGAAAAACATAATGTGGGAAGGGTAACTGAGAGCTCCAACAACTGAGGTTTAGAGGAGAAATAAAAAGATAAATATATAGAAAGCCTAGATGTAATCATCAGCAATGCTTATGTATTAGAAGCACAAGCTTTAAATGGAGTTAAAATGCCTGTTGTACCCATGACGGTCAAAGGAATGTATGAAGGGCAAAGGATTTCTTGTGATGTCTTTTATTGGATTAGCTGTACAGTTGGAAGAGAAGTTAGACAAAGAGACTTGAGGAAGGGTAGTTTGTGTCTGAAAGTTTATCTAACTTCTCACCAAGGTTCAAATGAACTGTTGGATTTATAACATATTTATGCCCAAGGGGCATAGATATTCAGTTATTCTTCACCCTTCTATCTTGTTGTTCCATAAAAACCATTGATACTGCATATGCACATAGGTGAAATCTTGATCCCAGTGAAGTCATTAGGAGTCTGCCATCAACTTCAGTAGGATCAGGATTTTATCCATACCTTGTATTTTGAGGAAAGTAAAAGATAAGCCGTCCCCATACTTCAACATTTTTTAAAATTCATTCCTTTATGTACTTGTAGGAATTTAAGGAAATACCATATTTCAACACAGGCAGGACCATCTCTCCCTGCTTCTTTATAGGTATCAACTCATTGAAGCTGAAGTCCCAGGCAAAACTCTGCTTGCTGATCCTGTTTTGAGAAAGTAAGTGCTGTGAGGAATAGGTTGCTTGTAGATTCGACTAGTACTAAGCCATAAGAAACTCTGACTTTTCAGTGTTATTTGATGACCAAAAAATAGTACTAGCATTTATGATGGGTCTCAACTTACTAGATACAAAACTGGTAAACAGTATTTTAGCTGCTATATGCAGAGTGCTTTTGTGATAAAGAGGGTGTCCTCTCTGAATTTTTAACAGGAGTCTCTGAGACTGCTGCTGAGGACTATAGTGAGTAGAACAAGATTTTCATGCCTTTATAACTAGGATCAGACAGATGTATTAGGAGAATAGATAGCAGTCTGTGAGTATGGCTGAAGATGCTGCTTGCATGTGTCTTAAAGAAAGGAATGTTACATGTCTGATGAGACAGAGTGTTTGCAGACATTGTTAGAAAGATGTCTTTTGTGTTTGTTTAATTTTGAAGATGTTGGACATGTGGTCATTTAGGAAATTGAGACAGTGCAGGCACCATCATTTATAAGGACAATGATCCCAGTGCAATGGAGATATGGGAAGTTGGCATCACCTAGGAAAAGTTTTCTTATAAACTGAACCAAACACATGGTCACTCTTGGGTATTTTCCAAATGGTGTTAGCAGGTAAGGCCATGTAGAAATATGAATTCTTTTCTCCCTATAGCATATTTAGCTGCTATTAATTATCAATGCAAGCATAATTAAAAGAGTTCAACATCAGAGCATTGGGAGTAATTGATTTTTTTAAATTCAGTGGAAAGACATTCTTTTTTGAAAAAAAAAGTAACTGTAATCATCTCAAATGATTTTTTTCAGGCTTTTTATTGCCCAAAATTAAAACACAAGATCATTTCTGGGTGAGCAAAATATTTTATTTGATATAAAGTGTCATGCTTTCTTCTTTTTTGGCCTTTTTACCCACTCTAAAAGAAATAAAATAGATACCTTTAATCTTAACATATTTCAGAATAAAAAATCAAATATTTTCTTTGAAGACATTGAAATAAAATGCTGACAGATTTTAAAATATTTGTCCTGTTTTGGTGAAATTACTTAATCTGGCACAAATGTTCAGTTTTTTTTCCTAAGAGATTTTTCTGCAAATAAATTGTTCCTCTAAAAATCACTCTATTTGCTAGTGCACTTCCCATTAATGAATTTTACTTCCCCTTCCCTTATAACATTGGAAATAACATACAATAATTTTGCTTGAGCTCCTTTCATTTCTATGGTCTTTGGATTTAAAATATTACCTTATTTAGTTAGGATGAAAGTCTCCTTAGTTTGTACCAAGGTACATTGTACTCAGTAGAATACCATCCTTATTCCCAATTAAAGGCAGTCCATAATAGATAGCTATGACCGTTTATGAGAGATACTTCAATGTGTAATCTTGACATTTTATTGGCACTCCCCTTTCTAAAATGTTTAATACCTTAATATGGTTGTGTTTCAGTGATGTCAGTTGGTCCAATAAAAACTATCATCCTCCAAAATCCTTGTCACTTAATACATTCATAAGTGACATCATCTTACAAGGATGAGGATCTTGCTTATGAAAGTGGATGGAGGTAGGCAAAATGCCTTTACATTTAATTTAATTTTTATGTTATTTTATCCCTATTTCCAGAAAGCTAACTTTTTTGTGAAAAATATTGTTTTGGTGAAAATCCAACTTCTGTTAATTTCCTGTGATAGGCAATTTAGTTATTTATTTAACTCTATAGCACTTTGTACCAACTAAATCACTGTTTAAAATATAATAACCTTTATAAACATACACTTAATATAAATATAACTAATTATCAGCTGAGCAAGGTCGTTAACTTTGTTAGTCTGAAGTCAGGCAGAAGGCAGAGTACGTTTGCACCTTATAAACTAAATCAGAGGTGTATAACATGAGCTATACCCAAGCTCTCTGATTAAGTGAACTTTTACCCAAACTCACTTTATCAGGGGCTGTGACAGGACATGCACAGAGCAAATGAAGAGAGTGATTTGAATACAAAAGGCAGGAGAGGAGGGAAGGGAGAGTGGGGAGAGGAGCAGAGGATGGGGTGGGATGGGAGGGGATAGGATGGGATGGGTTGTGTGGGTGAGGAGGGGACAGGGGGCAGTGCTGGGAGAGGCAAACAAGCAGTAAACCTACAGGGACAAAGGGGTCATAAATGCTAATCCAGGTAATAGACTAAGAATCATAGTCCTCATTTAGATCATACTTAACACAGTCCAGTCTTGGATGATTTCTTGTTCTACAATTTTGCATTTAAGTTCCTTTTTAAAGTTTTATTTAAGACTTTCTGGAACTGATGTCAGATCTGCACTCATTTATTCTTATATTTTGGAATCACCCTGTCTGTCCAATGTAAGCAGCAGTGGGCACTGTAAGCAGGGGATGACATTTGTGACATTGGTAGAAGTGCTGGCCAGCCTAGATGTTCAAGTTCAGCATATCTGGCAAGAATCATTTCTTGCATTTTGGATGTTCTGTCACCTCTCTCCCATCAGGAATACCAATACCACACCACTAGAAGTTAATGTTCCAAAAACAAGCTGCCTGAAATTAAAAGATCTACTAATTGTTGTAGCCAATGGTTCATAATAGAGTGATGTAGCTAGCATTATATCCAAATAATCTGGTAGCCATTTTCAGCTGGGTGAACTGGAGACATCCCTTGTTACAAAGAGCTCAAAGTTATACCATTAGAACTATAGTGAGATACTTTAACGCCTTTGCCATCACTGTGTGGTATATCTGACCTGAAAATACAAAGACCAAATTCTCCTTTATTTCTTTGTATACACAAAACTTCTGCAGAAATACAAAGCTTTCTGCATATTCTTCACTAAAGTTAGGAGGAATTCTCTGGTTTGTGTTATGATACATAGAGAAGCCATTAAAAAGTCAACTGTACTTTCAGTACGGAAAGATTCTTATTTCATCAGTATAAGTAATAATCAGGGTTTTTCGAATACCAGACTGTAGTAACAATATTAAATTTAGTAAGTGCTTATTGTCAGCAATATTTTATCTTCTTTTGTCAGGCTTTAGTTTTTTACCTGATCCATTAGTACCTAGTAAATGCTGTGTGCAGAATAACCAGAGCATCAGGATGGTTGGTCTTGAAGATGGACACATACATTGGTCTTTTGAGAACTATTTCCTCCACATTTGTACTGCTTGGAGATCCTGGGCAAGAAATCTTTATTTCTTCACTTTTACAGAGATTAGCCATGAGATTAAACACTTGAGAAACAGCTTACTAGTTTTTGGAAAATACACCATTTCTGTTCAGTCCTTTGCATACAATTCTTTTGCATATTTGTATAACATACAAAGAACCACCAAAATATTTGCTAAACTGTCAGTGACTGCTCAGTTCATTTCTTGGAATATCCTAGGGGTGTCAGATATTCTCAAATATATATGTCCACATGTGGAAAAGTACCCCAATGTGTGGTTTGGTATGAATGACACAGGCGATTCAACACCACATATCAGTTTTGGAAATATTTTTCACTGTAAAATGAGATACTCTGTTGGAGTATCTGGTAAGTTATTTTTAGTTTATTCTCTCAGTTTTTTGCTCTTTCTAGGAAAGCAAAACAAAGTGAAAGAACTGCCATGCAGTGGAATAGGAAAATGACAGTAATAGTGAATCTTCTACAATGTACACATTAATCTAACTTTAACTGAAAAACAATTGTGGTTCTGCTTTCTTCACACAATCAGCTGTTAAAGGAGAATTCAGTTTATGCCTCATGAACAAATCACCTTATTCCATGCAGTGTTTGATTAGATCATAATTCAAGATATTATTACCTTCTTTGTAAAAAAAGTGTTTGTTTTTCAGGTATAATTGTTGCTCTTGGAACAGATCTGGAATTTTATTTAATTTGGTTTTCATTGAATCATAGAAAATTAGGGTTGGCAGGGACATTAGGAGGTCATCTAATTCAACCCCCTGCTCAAAGCAGGACCATCCCCAACTAGATGATTCCAGCCAGGGCTTTGTCAAGCCAGGCCTTAAAAACCTCCAAGGATGGAGATTCTATCACCTCTCTAGGTAAACTGTTCCAGCGCCTCACCACCCTCCTAGTGAGAGAGTTTTTCCTAATATCCAGCTTAAACGTCCCTTGCTGCAACGTGAGACCATTGCTCCTTGTTCTGTCATCTGTCACCACTGAGAACAGTCTAGCTCTAGCCTTCAGGTAGTTGAAGACTGCTATCAAATCCCATCTCGGTTATCTTATCTCTAGATGGCTATATAGTACAGGGCAGGCTGGGGGGAGCGGGGGGGCACTACTAAGTTGTATAGTAAGAGCGTAGCCTACTTACCCCAGGGATAGGTTGGGGTGGTGCATAGGCGAGCAAAAAGCTATGACTCTTACAGAGAAGAGAGACTGCAAAATGCCCCATGCATCATTACAGAGTGGTCAGATTTAAGGGACACACACAGGTAAATTAGGGTTGGCAGGGACGTTAGAAGGACATTAGGACATTAGCATGCCGGGTACAATTGTGGGGGTGAGGGATAATTCTAATATTATAGAAGTCATAGTCTCTCTGTCTGTAATGCTTTATTCATGCTTTGATTGGCTGTCTTGGCCAATCAGAGTGCTCTAGATGGACAGGACAGATGGTAGAGTGCCACCATGGCAGTGGGGACTGAGGGACTGGAGGGGAGGGGCTAGGTCAGCAGAGCTTCTTGGAGGCAGAGGGGGATGGCAGGCACCAGAGCCTTCCCGTAACAGAGGGGATGAAGCCAGGGGCCAAAGCACCCCTCCCTTGCCCCCCAGTGGAATGGCCGAAGTGGGTGGGGGTGAGGGTGGGGCAAGAGGACCCAGCCCCAAAGCGGGGGCAGGAGGGGGCAATGGGGCAGGCCTGCAGTGGGGGGTGAGGGGGAGGAGGGGGAGCAGCCCCAGCCCTAAATCCAAACTGCCAGGGAAGACAGGGTTGGGCCTGAAGGGGGTAGGGCTGGAATAGCATGGGGGTTGGGGAACGGGGGCACAGAGCTGAACACTGGGCTCTGTTTCTGGCCTCTCTCCACCCCTGTCATTTTTGATGGGCAATTTGCTAGTCTAGGTAAGAAATCTTTTATCATCAGATTTTGTGTTGAAGATAACTTTTGAGACTTCAGTGCTTAGAACTATTAGCTTTTATTTAAGAGCCTACAGGGGGCCCTTTTCCCAGGTATGTAGCACAAATGGAGAAGAAAAAATGCAGGAAAATTAATTTCAGCATGCCACAATATTTAGCTCCATTGTCTTTGGGACCACCCCTCAGGTAGTTGAAGGCTTCATTTAAATCTGCTTTCAGTCTTCTCTTCTCTAAACTAAATAAGCCCAGTTCCGTCAGCATCTCCTCATAAGTCATGTTCCCTAGCTCCCTGACACTTTTTGTTGCCCTCTGCAGGACTCTCTCCAATTTGTCCATATCCTTTCTGTAGTGAGGTGCCCAAAACTGGACACAGTACTCCAGATATGGTCTCACCAGTGTTGAATAGAAGAGAATAATCATTGGTAGGAGTGTTGCCATCACATCAGGGGAAGTGAAGCCCTGTATGCCATCAGTCTTATTGGCTCATATTCAGCTTTTTGTCCACTGTAACCTGCAGGTCCTTTTCTGCAAACGTGCTGCTTAGTAGGGGTGTGTGAAGCGGACCCTATCTGATTCAGATTCAGATTTGGCCTGGATTGGGGACAATGATTCAATTACTTGATTCGGGTCACTGTGACTGATTCGATTTGTCCGAATCTGAAGATTCAGTCCTGATTAGAGAATCAGTAATTTGGACATAGACAAAGCTTTAAATGTCTTTTCTGCATACCTTAAGGTACCAGCGTGGCTCATGAATGCTGTGATGCTGGGGCAGATGGAGCATCCCACAGGAGCATGGGGCCCCCCCCACGTGCTTGGTGGTGAACCCAGAAGTGGACCAGAAGTACTTTGGGTCCACTTCCGGGTCTGTCAGGGAGCGTGCCGTTCGCCCCAACTGCGTCAGTGATCGGCCATGGGGGGACTCCAGGTGCACCCCCCCAGACCTAGGAGGCACCAGTCACTGAGCTGGGGAGGGGGGGAGGCATGTGCTCCCTGGTGGATCCAGAAGTGGATTGGAAGTGCTTCTGGTCCACTTCTGGATCTGCTGTTGAGTGCACTGGGGAGCCCCCCACGCTTCTGTGGGACAGTCCATGTGCCCCAGCATCACAACATTCACAACCCGCCTGCTACCTAGAGGTATGTAGAAAAAACATTAAAAGCTGTCTATGTCCAAATCACCAAATCTTTCCAAATCTCTCCAAATTGATTTTGAGGGTTCAGAGAGATTCAGAGAGATTAAAGGGTCCTCTGGTTCGATTCAGATATTTGGCCACCATATCAGGCCAAATCGAATCGGGGACAGAAGGTTTGCACAGCCCTAATGTTTAGTCGGTCAGTCTCCAGGCTGTAGCAGTGCATGGGATTCATAGTTTCATAGCTGGTAGGGACAGAAGGGACCTGAGCAGATCATATTATATTGAACAAAACTTGTCCAAGGACTAACTCCTAGGACACTCCACTGGGTACCAGCTGCCAATTAGACATCAAGGTGTTGACTACTACTCTCTGAGCCTGATGATCCAGTCAGTTTTTTATCTATTTTACAGTCCATTCATCCAACCTATACTTCCTTACCTTGTTTATGAGAACATTGTGGGAGATTGTATCAAAAACCTTGCTAAAGTCAAGGTATATCCATTGGTCTCCCTGCATCCACACAGCCAGTCATTTCCTCATAGAAAGTAATTAGGTTGGTCAGGCATAACTTGCCCTTGGTGAATCCATGCTGGCTGTTCCTAATCACCACGCTCTCCTCCAAGTGCTTAGATATGGATTCCTTGAGGACCTGCTCCATGATTTTTCCAAGAAGTGAAGTGAGGCTGACCAGTCTGTAGTTCCTTGGATCCTCCTTACTTTTCTTTCTTAAAGATGGGCACTAGATTTGCCCTTTTCCAATCATCCGGAACCTCTCCTGATCACCATGAGTTTTCAAAGATGATGGCCAGCAGCTCTCCAACCTCCCTTATCAACCTTGGGTGCAACCCATCTGTCCCCATGGGCTTGCATACATCCAGCTTTTCTAAACGCTCCCTAACCTATTCTTTTGCCACTGTTGGCTGCTCACCTCCTCCCCAGACTGTCCTGCCAGGTGCAGTAGTCTGGGAGCTGACCTTGCCTATGAAGACTGAGGTGAAAAAGACATTGTGTACTTCAGGGGTATAGCTGTGTTGGTCTAAGGGTATAGGCAGATAAGGTTCTTTGGATAAATCTGATATCCTTTATTAGACCAACTCAAATAGTTAGGAAAAATGAATATGTGAATCTGGAGAACAGATTCTTTAGAGAACGAATTTCTCTGACATTCAGCTTTAGGAATTACAATGGAAACACATTTATTAAAAAAAAATCCCCCTTATACTGAGGCAAAATAATCCAAAGGCAAACACCCCCCATTAAAGATTAGACATAGCTTGAACAAATTTAATCACAGGTTCTTTTAAAGTTAGTGAACATTACGTGTGAAGTGAATTTACTGTCTTTGTTTCATGAGATGAGTGTTAAATAGTATATAGGGTGGAAAGCTTTGATGAAATATTTTTGTTCTTGTTGGAATTCCCTGATTTGTTGAAATCAAATCAGTTATGGACACAAGTTGATTTCACCAAAGTGCTGGTAGTATACTGGTAGAGTTCTGATGGAAGTCACACTTATAACTACTCAGCAGTATACCTAGAACACAAGGCTGCTATCGGCATTTGCCCAAAGCAGTCCATCAGGCAGACTGCTCCTAGAACTGGTACTTCGCCCTCTTTTAAGGAGAATTTTGAAAAAGCTGTTTCCAAAATTGCAACAAAACCAAATTATAAAATATCAAAATCCTTTATGAAGAAAAGTTATTTTTTCATAGATGTTATAGACAGTAGACATTAGGGCTGGTAGGGACCTCTTAAGATCATGAGGTGCAGCCCAAGAACATCAGGTCCAGACCAATTTTTTGCTCAGCTTGTATCTGTAACATGTTCTTCTTTCAACAGGCAAATGAGGGAAAGAGTGGAAAAGGATAGTGTCAGTTTGTTCACGTGGAGCAGAGACTTACTTTGTGTCAACAGGGGTTTTTGGTGCCATATTCAAAGAGCAAGATACAAACCAGTGATTCACAGAATAGGTTTAGATTGGATATCAGAAAAACTTCTTCACTGTTACAACAGTGAGGCAGTGGAATAGACTGCATAGGGAAGTTATGGACTCTCCATTGCTGGAAGTGTTTAAGAAAAGGTTGCACAGCCACTGGTTGGGAATTATGTTGGCATAGCAGCTATGCCTATGTTCTACTACAGGTATTTCCATTCTTCTGAGCTTTGCTGGTTGCACCCTCCTACCCCAACCTTTCTGCTACCTGTGCCAGAGTGGTTTTTTAGCCTTCTTCAGAGTTATTGTGTGTTGACTGCAGCCAAGGCTGGGGATTTTGCTAGGATTTGCCAGTGCTCCTGCTGCGACTAAAACCCAAAGGGTCTTGGGCAGGATCAGACTGATCATCATATTTGGGATCAGGAAGGAATTTTACCCCATGGTCAGATGGGTACAGACTGGGCATGTCTACATATGACGCTATGTTGCCACAGCAATGAGCTACTGTGCCATAGCTTGCTGCTAGGGTGACAGTGGTGACAGGCATGAACCATGATAGCAACTCTACCATGCAATAGTAATAAATTACTGCACAGTAGCAGCTAAAAAATGTGCAGAGATGAGACTGCAGTAATGCCAGTTACTATGCAGTCATTTAGTATATACTTAATCAAGTACTAAATGACTGTGTAGTGACAACTGTGCCGTCCACCACATGTGTAGATGTGCCCACTGTGGAGTTTTTTGCTTTTCTCTTTAGTGAGGGGCATGGCCCTTTATCTGGGATCTCTTGAGTGCATATTAATAACCTTTTATAAAAGCAGGATTTGGCTGCCATGGTTCCCCTGTTTTACCTGTAGCAGGTGAGGGTGTTATGTCTTGTGTTGCATCAGGATTGATGGGAGCTTTATAAAGAGTTTACATTGTGGATTTGTATAAGATGGTTTGGATAGGGATGATCTTGCCTCAGGAGGGAGTTGGACTAGATGATCTCTGAAGGTCCCTTCCAGCCCATTTCTCTATGATTTTATGATTCAGTTAATGATCCAGATGCATAGTGTCTTTTCAAGGAATTTTTTAGAAACATCATTGCAGTGGTGATGCATAGGGGATACACAGGGGTGCACGTGTACCCTCTGACAGCACTGGTGCACCCCGTCAGCCAGCGTTCCTGGGTAGGGAGGGCAGGCGAGAGCGCTGGTGCCCCCCTGAGAGCACCAGCCGGGGAGTGGGGCTCACCCAGCAGTTCCAAGAAGTGCCAGCGGTGCGCTGCTGCCACTTGCAGGTTGGCGGGATCGGCTGCAGAAGGACCTCCCCCCCCAGTCAATGACTGGCCACTGACTCAAGAGACACCAGTCGCCCATGTATCATGCTTTTTTCTCTTCAATTTTCCTAAGTGGTGGTGCATTTGGATCCCACAAGAACATAACATTTTTTTAAATGAAATTTGTTATCTTGTCCAGTAGGTGGCACTCCTTAACAGAGAATGCCCATAGCAGTTCTAAAACTAAAACCTCAGATTAGCTATAAAGTTTAGAAACCTTCTGGACAAATATCATGTTGTAAGTATCCTCCCTCATTTAAAATAAGGAATGGTTCAAGATATAATATCATATGTTAATGAATTTAGGAATGAAGAAAAAATAGGCATCTTGGCAGGGAGTCGAGCCTCAAAGCCAGCGTAATATCAAAAAGAACAAAATTAAATACTCTGTTAGTGATCTTTCAGTTGACTTCTACGAACTTTGGATCTTCAGATCATCCAATTACTACAGAGCTTTCAACCAAAGAAGTATTTCTTATCATGGGACTGCCATAATTTTGTGTACTTTCAATATCTGAGATCAGCTCATTCTGAAATGTTTCCCCTTTTTACTTATCAATATTACTACCAGATCATGTCATATCATATAAAAAAACTAAAAAAACTAATGAAACCCCCTAATATACTGTCAAAAACAAAAACTTTGACCTTATAAAGAAAAGCTCCTTTCTCCCATTTTATTTACTTTAAGATTTTTATTTTGTTTTGTTTTGTTTTTTTAATAGTTTTAAAAAACAGCAGAGTAGCATGTAGTTGGCTAGCTAATATTGACAGCTGCAATCATGTTAAACATATTAAAGGGGGAAAAACAAGAAAGCAGTTGGAGTAGTTTTGCTAGTTAATACGCACACAGTTGCTACTGCAGACCATTCTCTTATTATCTTTACATTAGAAGAGGAGAAACCTTTCTGGATTTTATAGCTGTCTATCATCACCAATGCAAACAGTAGCAGAAAAGTATTGACTAAGCAAGCAGATTCTGAAACCTGAGATCACTATGCTGAGTTGAAGGGGTTGAATGGGATGCAATAAGGCTAGTGAACAGTAATATTAAGTCTATTTACACCTTAGTTAGAGAACAGCAGCCCAGTTAAGCAATTCTACTTTAATCAAGAGACTTGTAATAAAAAACAGCTGTACCAGAAGTCAATTTAGGATACCAAAACTTAGTAGAGTGATATAAAATTACATGTCAGCTATTGTTACTGCAATGCCTAGAATAGAAAAGGATTAATAACACTGAATAATGAAACAGAAGTAAAGTCCAAGTTGCCTTGATGTACTCTGAAGCTTTAAATGGGCGCACAAAATTACACCACAGTTGTGAAAAATTCCTTCATCTTGAATTTTAAAAATCTAGCTCCTTTGACACTGGGACACTTATTGTGGCTGGACCATGGCAGAAAATTGTAGCCTGGAACTTCAAGGCTTTTTTTGCTAAGGTAATGATATGTTTGTTACATATTTGTTTTGGGTACACTGCTTTCAAGCTGCATGCTGGTCAAAAAGCATTGTTCTAGCTTGACTTCATTACAGCTATATTGCATCCAATTCCAGATTTAGCACGGGCAGAGCAAGCATCCTTGATTTGTTGCATGCCCCAACACAGCATGGAGTCAAATGAGAAATGCCCCTTACATCTAGAAAAGAAGCCACACAATACTACTTGTACAAGTGCTGCAGCCAATCTGATTATCAGCCTAAATTATTGCAAATGCATCATCCCCATGCTCTGCGGTTTCCACCAACTTCTGATTGAATATGGAGTCCTCTTAAGGTCCCAATCCTGATATTATAAAACCTTAGCATGAGACTGGTGCTAAGAAATGGGAGGCCACTTTTCTTTGCACGGCTGCTTTCCTCCAGAATAATAAAACAGTGCTGGGAAGGACTGTAAAAGCTGAAAAGAAGAATGCTCACCCTAGCCCTAGACTATAAAACTATATTTTGAAAATGTGGATAATTAGTCTGACCTTCAGGAGATTTATGGATGGATGTGGCTCCAATTGAAAAAAAAAAAGAACCAAAATGACATTATGGGAAAAATAAGAAATAACCATAGAACTGCCTACTTTTCGAATGAATTATAAAACTCAATTCTTTGTTTATGTTCAGTTTCAACACACACTAACACGCATACAAACATACTCACTCACACACATATGCAAACAAATAAAAAATCCCTATAAATTAAGTTATTTCTCCTACATGTTGGGTAGGAAGGTGAAAAAAAGAGAAAGTGTGTTATTTCTATTTCTATTTTTAAATACTTGGGTGGTGTTCAGATACTACAGTGATGGGGACCATATAATTACCTAGATAAACAGATAGATCCCTTCCTGCTGTCTAGCCAAAGGATTTTTTTTTCCACTAATCCCTGCCATGCAGGCTCCTTTTAAATTCTGTTTGTCCTACCTGGTTGACTGGATGATAGTCAGGTGAGACAGGGGCAATCAGGTTTCTTGTTGTTGTTTACATAGTACTGTAGGTAAAAATGTTTGAGGACCCTTCTGGATTGAAATAGCTTCAATACAGTGGAAGAAAGGAATATGTGGCTAAGGGATGTTAAGGCTAAAAAGAGAGTAAGCCATGTCAGTGTTCTGCAGTCTGATCCAAGAAAGTGCTTTGCTGATGCAAAGAGCTAAAAAAGAAGCCCCTTTTGCTCTGACCTAGAAGCTACAACAAGCAGTCCCTCCCTTGTTCATTCACAAATAGCTAGGAAATCGGCAAAAGTGTCTGTGCTTCACATGTTGGCAGGCAACCCCTGCCATTAAGGTGCATTCCATGGCCCTTCTCCACTAGCACACAGCAGTTAGGGATGGGAGGGGAACACAGCAAAAAAAACCCCCAAAACAAAAAACAAAAACCGAACTAGCAAAGAGACAGAGTAAAATGTGTCTCTTCTCACCTATAGTCTGTCATTTTATCTTCGGGAGGCTAGCTCTTGTACCCTCTTCTGCTAGACTGGGGAAAACCTAATTGTAATGTACTTTTGAGCCAATGAAGTAGCAATCTGCTGCCTGTCCAAAAACTTGATTAACACCAAAAGAAAGGCAACTGTTGTTGATTTGAAGTTTTGCAGAGGTGGGTAATGGCAAAAACTCAGCCACCACTTGAAATTCTTCTGTGATCTTTTGAACAGGCATCTTTTAGACAAAATATTGTTATTCTATAGAGAAAATATCAGCTGGTGCTTTAAAAAATAAATGAAGAGGTATGTATTTCTTAGGGTGATATCTTTTATTGGACCCACTGCATACTTGGGACAGAGTTAGAGAAACTTTTTAATGCAAAACATTATGCATCAGGTCTGGCCAGAACAAGCCAGGCATGGCATAGTAAAGAACAGCTGTGGAAGGTTGGGGAGAGAAGGAGGAGTGAGAGAAATTCACAGGGGTAGTAGACACACAATTAGCAGAAGAGAAGATGCTGATTACTGGGAAGTTAAGGCTTATCAGAAGGGAGGAGAGTCATTCTCATCTTTCAAGTGTGAAAAGAACTCTGGAGTCAGGTAGGTTGTAATATGCCATGAAAACGATATCCATGTTGAGTCCTTGGTTCTTAGGCTGGGTACAGACATTATACTTACTGGTATAAGAGATTGGAAACCAGTCTGTACTCAGAACAGAAATTGGGCGCACACAGACTGGTTTAAAAACGGTGGAACGGAGCCTAAGATTTGCCCCTCCCACCAAAGGGCAAATGTGTTCACTACCAATCTATACTACACTGATTATAGAAAACCCCGCATAACTTAGACTGATTCCACCTCTGTCTTTTGGAGTATCTGTACCTAACCTTACTGTCCAGCCAGCTTATGAATTTTTGCTCCCAAGTTCTCCTTTCAAAGGTGTTAGATAGAGAAACACATTTTTATCCAATGTCTGTTGAGAAGTCTTGGGGGGAGGCTGCCAGGATTTCATGTGAATTACAGCTTTTGAATTTCATGTGTGCTGAGCAGTGGGAGCACTAGCCCAGCACATCTGAAAGCAAAGACTGTGTAATGTGCAGAGAGTAGCCAGCTCCTTGTCTTAATCATACTCCTATGTCAGCCTGTTCCCTGGGTTTTCATCTCTCTTTCCAGTAGGCTGAGACAGGGAAAAAAACCAGAGAAACTGAATACCTTTAAGTATGGATCTTGTTGGCTCCAGGGCTGCAGCTGCTTACCACTTCTGTTTTCTTTCTTTTCACTCTGTGCATGTTCCTGTGTATTAAAACAAGAGTGTTGTTTTTTTTATTTTACATTTGCATACTGAATGAGGGCTATGGGTAAGTATTGGTTGCAGACTCCTGCCAACTAGTCAATTGAGCATTCACTAATGTTCATGGCAAAATTTCAGTTCCCCTTCAATTAGTAACGAACTGATGGCTCATTGAGTGCTAATTGAAAACTGCCACCTCTTGTTACTTTTTCCATATGGCACATCATCATAAAAGCTGTATGCAACTTTGGTCAGTGCTTGGGTTAGATGGTAATGCAAAAGTCTCTAATTTTCCAGTGAGGCCCACTAAGAACTTACACACAGAACTCCATAAAAAACTGCAGTCTAACTCTTATAATGTGGTAGACTTTTTCTTTCTTATGTTCCCCTCTTTAATCTACAACTGGAAATATGGACTTCGTCTGGATGAGCATGGACATTTGGTTCCCTGGAAACAACTAGCAGTGGGACACCTTGTGCCACCACTAGTTGTTCCTGGGGAACACCTGTGCCATGTGCCCTCTTGAGGGGTAGGGGAGACTGGGGTCAGGACTAGGGTGGCCCCAGCAGCCTTACCTGGGATCCTGGGGGCCTTCTGGGGCTGCTGCAGTGGCAATCCTGCTGCTTGGAACCTGGCCAGCAGCCAGAGTACAGCTCTAGCCAGCCAGGCTGATTTTGAGCAGTGTGTCCTGCTCCCACGTGCACTTTTTTGTGTGTGCAGGTTTTTTTGACCCCTGAATATCCAGGGGTCAAACCCTCTCCACCCCCTGCTGCTCCCCTGGAGCATGGAGAACAGCTGACTGTGTCATATGTGATGCCACAGACATGTCTGCAGCACCTCGTCCTGAACAGCCATGCTTGTCTGGACATGGCCGCAGAGAGGAAACAAAAGCAAATGGACCAGTTTTAAGTAAAAAATGCATCTAGTTTCATTCTGTTTTTGGTGCAAGCTTAATGGATATTTTTGCATCCAAAGCAGATATTCAAATTTATTTTGCTGCAATAATAGCCTTTTCCTTGAAATTATGTACATTCCAAAATTTGTGCAATTTTGTTGCAATCACATGATATGAAATGAAGAGGAGACAAAGAATGAGTTATGGCCCAAACAAAGTAGCTTTCTGGGGGCTAGGTTTCCAAATTAATAACTCAGAATAAGTCCCAGTCTAAACTTGTTTTTGAATGTGGATGTTGCAGAAATGTCATTTCAAGACCTCTTATGACCAGGTTTCTTAGTTCCACTGCCTCAAGAGCTGTTCCTACTGCTTTTATGTCTGGTAGTATGTGAATTCACAGATGGTGCAACGCATCTGCCAAACTTCAGGAGATGCATACGAAGTTCAAAAACCTGCTAACAATATCTCTTTTTTCCATGTTTTACTAACATTTTAGGGTGCTTTGGT
This sequence comes from Crocodylus porosus, assembly GCF_001723895.1. NCBI lineage: Eukaryota > Metazoa > Chordata > Crocodylia > Crocodylidae > Crocodylus > Crocodylus porosus. The sequence goes on from NW_017728886.1 coordinate 142,871,433, forward strand.
GGCCCCAGAAATGATGTGTCCAAAACTACTGCTCACTTACAGAAAACTGGGCCTCAGTCTTTGTTGTTGATTAGAAACTTATGAACAAATTAGGAGTTATAAGATGCCTCTATAATTTATCAGATTTAAGATCCCTTGTCCCTGGAAAGCCCTTCCAAAAGACCCTGATGTTGGGAAGCTCTGCACATAGCTTCAACATCCTATGACAGTGCTCGTTGACCACTCCTATGTAAAAGTCAAGTGTGTATGTCATAGCTGCCTTCTTGACTGGCACATGAAATTGCACTGGGGACCACCAGAGCTAAAGAGTTTAAGCTGCTGTTGCTAAAGTCTTTCTAGCTGGCATAATAAAAGTTACATATGCTGTGCAGCGTGATCCATGTCATGGAAACACAAAAGATGAGGTCTTAAATCTCCCAAAGCCTTCATGACTCTAACCTAGTATCTAATAACTTGCAAGGAAAAACAACAATGAGAACAACCTTGTTACTTGGGTAACTCATTCACACCTTGTCCAGCACTTCTTACTTAATTTTTTAGAAGAATTTTACATCTGACCTCTGAGCCAAAATGCAGTTTCCACACAGATGGAGATTCTGCAGTGCTGATCCCTAAGGCATGAATGGATGTTTTATTTTTCTTTACAGCTGCATAAAAGCAGTTTGGTCCTAATGCTAATCACCATATCAGACATTGCTTTCTAGTGCAGAAAAATATATTGCTACAATCCAACTTTCTGGGATTGGGAAGCCTTCGTAAGTTCTTTTTTTTTAATTCCTTAGGAGGTTATGTTAACTGTTACATATTTTTGAAAGTTTTCCCAACATAGGACTATTTTTATCCTCTTGTACTTGTCTTACAATTGCCAGAGTTAGCTGACCCAGGCGCACATGTCTGGTCTGCTCCCTGGACAGATCACACAGCCATCTTTGCCAGGCAGGAAGTGGTGAATGAACATAAGGATTAGGGTAGGACCACTAGTAAACATTAGTAGCATATTTGTTAATCGACGGGAAATTACCAGGATGATATATAGCTGGAATGAAGTATGGCCTCTCTGGGCTTTGAGCTGTGACAGGTTAAGAAAGCATAGCAAGTAATATGAAAAGGACATTGATGTGCTGCCATGAGTTCTAACAGAGACCTACCTAATCATAGCAAAAAAGGGTCCATGGACAGCAAATCCCAGGAATGTAGCCTGAAGCCTCAAACTCTGGAGCAGGGCCAGCCATAAAGCTTCCCCCATTAAGTCAAATCAATTCACTTGGACACAGAGGCCATTTACAGATGCTAAATTTTACTTAGCGGCTGTGTTGCAAAAGCCAAAAATAAATCGATTTGTTATTTAAACTTCACAAATGTAGTTCACGTTTGTTTAAAGCTATGGTTCCCAGGCTTGCCAGTGACTGCAAGGTAAGAACTTTTGGGAAATAGACTAATTGGCCTTGGAAGCTCTTGTATAATACATCTGTTGACACATGCAAATTATGGATACTACAGTATATTTTGGTGTATAGAGCCTATATTAGCCTTCTGTAAGTGATGAAGTGGTAAACTTTTATTGAAAGGAAAAACAACTGGGCTCCAAAGTGTCCCCTTTACTATGAGTACAGGATGTACATTACTACAGTTTGCTACATGAAATGGGTATTTATTTTTTGTCTGCATAAATGACTGTGGTTGGAAAGTATTCAGCAAAATTAGTATTGCCTGGTTAGAGAGGGAAAGACCTGCCTTGTGAAAAATAACAAAACAAACCTCATATATTTGTCCAAATATGTCATAAGCATTTAAAGAATGTGCATGACATACAGTTCAGTTTCATGTCACAGCAAAATATATGCTTCAGACATCATTAAATTGTAATATATTTCTATATATATATAAAAAATATATTTTACCCCTTATATATACAGGCAGTCCTTGGACTTATGATACAATTGGTTCCTGAAAACCACATCTTAAGTCAAAACGTTGTAACTCGGAACCAATTTTCTCATAAGAAAAGATGTTATAAATGGGGGAATGGTTCTTGAACCAAGGCCCAATACCCTATTTTCACCAAAAATACCCCAGAATTTTGTACTCTATCAATTACAGATGAGTCATATAGCTGCATTAATATATTTATATTGTAGATAGCAATCATATTGATTTGGAAGGACTTCTTTGAGGTGACTTTGCTGGACTTTTGAAAGGCTCTTGGTTGGACTTTTTGAAGGGTTCTTGGCTGGAGTCTTCTCAGGAGTCTTGGCTGCAGGTTTTTCTGGAGTCTTGTCTGCTTTCTTAAAGAAAGTGTCTAAGGAAGTTTGGACGGATGTTCTCCAGGGAGATGAGTGATGCAGAGAACTTGTTCACTGGCATGGCATCGCATTGGATCAAATGTTGTAAAGCCAAAACTGATGTCATTAAGTTGAAATAGGGTGTCAATTTATAAATGCTGTAAATATGAAACATTGTTATTCGAAACATTGTAAGTCAAGGACTGCTTGTATGTGTGTGTGTGTGTATGTATACATATATGTGTATATATACATACACACACACATATATACACACACATATATGTCACAAAAAGTTTTATACGTAAATGTTTGGTTTTGTGCTATAATTGTATGTAATTAATTATCTTTTGCAGAGAAATACAGAATCAATTCACTCAATATTTCAGGGTGTTTTAGTAACATAAATTGAGTTCCATGACACTCTTATAAGGTAGACAATTATGATATTCATTTTTCAAAGTACAAAGCCAGGGGTAGGGTACAGTGTATGCCCAGAGCAAAGGAATAAGCTGCCACTATTATCTATGAATTTTAGAAGAACATGGGGTCAGTACTAGTTAACAAGCTAGCATTTGGTTTTGGTTCTGTTCTGAGTAATGAAAGTTGGAGGATCAAAGCTCCTTTTAACTTTTCTTCCCCACCCTCTCTGTGAGGCCACAGTATACATGTACCTAGTTACCTTTTTGAGTTTAGGTCTCACTCTGGTTATTGGGCTAACTCTTCAGGCTAATGGGTGGAAGAAAAGGACTTCCCCTGATTACACTGATATTAGGGAGGGGGAGGGGGCGGAGGAGGGAGAGGGGCCAGGTTTGGTATTTCTCATAGTATAACAAATTCTTGAGCCCTCTTGGGAAAAGGTAAAAGTCAGGAGGCCTTAAATTCCAATGTGCTTCACCCCCCTGGGAAGACAAAACAGAAGAGGCAAGAAAGAGGAGGAATGTGGCTGTGTGGAAGACCAGGCAGAAAAGTAACTCTGACAGCCATATCCTTCCAGCAACAGCTTTGACACACCAACAGACTGTTCAATACAAGAAAGAGAAATTAAAATCTTTCTTTCGTTTTATGGCTCTCTTTTGGGACTATTGCCTTATAGATGTTTAGGCCCCGTGTCTTGTAGTGTTCCAGTAAATGCCTTGCCTCCTGATTGAATGCACTGGCCAAGTTACCTGCCAGAGATGGAAAGGAGGAGATTTTACTTGTTTTTGGAAATAGATACACCTGTTACTAGAGAATCTCAGACTGCTCATACTGGGGAAGTATAGTACGGCTGGTACTGAATACTAGTGATAAAGTGTTGCTCGGGGATACTAATGGGATTTGGTGACCTAGAGTTTACTATTCGGAAGAGTTTGGGGTAGAGTACAGTTCACATCATCTGTCTCCACTGTATAGGAGCTCCTGCACCAGCAGGTACCATTATATCCCTATTGCTGACATCATGAAACTAGCTGAAATAGGGGACATGCACATTAGATTGTACTTGCACTGAATAAACCAGGTGGTGCAGCACTTGCTTTAACTGTGACATTCTGCTTGGACACCAAGCTGAAGACTACCTGTTACATTTTGCGAGTGCAGCTGTGCATAATGCTTTTTTATCTCTGCTTTGTTAGTCCTCTGGTCCACTAACTGGTTATTGCTATCCCACTGCAAAGGCAGGAACCTCCAGCTAGCTGCCATCCCATTTGTGCAGTTTCCAAAAACCACATGTTATCTACCGCGGAATTTGAGGGAGGTAAGAGATGAGGACTGGACTAGCTTAATTTTCTCCACTGGGTTTGTGATTTCAGATATTGAGAATGTGATATGTTCAGTGCAATGTGATAGCTAGTCTAGGTATTTTGCTTTGCACATATAAACTAATTTTGCAGGAGTTTCATTTCAACAAAAGAAAGGACCACTTCTAGTTCTCTTCAGTTTTGTTTTGTTTACTGAATTGCATTTTCATATTTTATTTCATAGTAAACTGCCTGAAATTTCAACAAAAAGGTACATTTGGGGGTTAAGATTGCAAAATCTCTGTGCCAAAAAACCCCAACCCCCCCCCCAATCTCATGTTTTGCATAACTAATTGCAGAAGGCAGTTAAACTGGAAATGAGAATCTAAGAGATGTCACCAAGAGCACTTTTTTACTCTTTGTTTAGAGGGGAAAGCATATAATTATTTCAGCTAATTTTTGAGGTTCTATAATGTTAAGATCCC
>NW_017728886.1:142876490-142905747 GCF_001723895.1 Crocodylus porosus
TTGTTTGTGTTCCCCATTAATGAGCTGTTGATCAGCCCTGGGACTAGGTCTTCGGACTGAACCTCGTGGGCCAACAGACCCCTTTGTTGTTCTCTGTAGTAATACTGTAACTGAAGACATCCTGCCTACGCCTAAAGCGTAAGTCAAATAAATTCATCTTGTTTACAACCATCAAGCTTTCATGCCACCCCAACTCAACCGCCGCTAATCCCAACCTGTTCGCATCCAATTTGCCCCCGCCCGGCCAACCCACCATGACCGAGGAGACCGTGAGCTTGGCTCAGCCAGCTGCTTGGACCCTTCACAACATCTTTCAGTTGGTTCCTTGAACTTTTGACTGTTCAGAAGAAAAATCTTACAAACATTTCTGTGTTCATTTAGTTCTTTCTCTTTGAAAATATCTATTTTCCAGTTTTGGTTTCTATAATAAAGTAAAACAATCTACAAGAATATAATTAACCAAAAGTCTACAGTTTTGATTTGATTAAGATAGGATATATGTTGCATATTAAATTCATGCACACATTCCTTGTGGTTCTTAATTAAATGTTTATTGAAACAATTAAAAATAGCAAGCATACGTAAAATAATTCCATTTCTTTGGACTATCAGATCTAACACAGTCCAAGGACTTTCTTATGGTAAAGGTCCTTGCTTTAAACACATGGGTATAGAGATTGCAGTGGAAATTATCTTATTGAACTATTGATTTCAATAGCACCTAGAGACCTTGTTCAGGGACCTAATTGTGTTAGGCACTGTACAACCAAGCAAAACTGAAGATACTCCTGCTATTGAATGCTCATGAAATATGTAGATGCATAAACAGGCACATGGAGATGTGGTAGGCAAGGCTTTACAATAAGGAAGGATGTATGTGCAAGTGTGGGTACTAGCTCTAGGTACCTCCTTTTACCACTGGCAGGTAATAGCAGTTTGTAGGTATCATGAGAGAGATTTTTTAAGGGAGAAGGGATTAACAGGGGACATAGGCAGTGTTAACTATACTAATTTTGAAAGCATATGAAAAGACTTTGTGAGCATGTAGTTGGCATGTTTATTGAGGTTTGTGACTGGAAGAATAAGCAGAGTTGTGATGTAGGGATGAGAGAGTGAATATGCTATGTAACGGTAGGCATTTCATGAAAAGAAACATATAGCAGGGGTCAGAAACCTTTGGCTTGTGGGCCACGTCTGGCTCATGGAATTTTTGTATCCAACCCATGAGTGTGGGGCTTTACAGCATTTGACAGTAGGAGGGGGCCACCTTCTGCAGGCATGTCCCCCATGCTGCTGAGGAGAGAAGTGGTGGCCAGAGCAGCAGGGGCATAGCACCCATTGTACCCTCCTGCAGCCCTAGGCCTCTGCTCCAGGATAGCTCATTCAGGCCTGCAGCTAGACAAGTTTGCTTACCCCAATATACAGTGTCGCTGTGCACTCTTTTCCTCAGCATGTATGCAGAACACCTGTTACTATTAACCTAAGCTCTACCCTGACCTCAGACTAATCACCTAGGATAGGACTGCATAAGCAACACTTATGCGGCATATGACTGGGAATATATGAAACTGGTCTGATTTTTTGATTAAATACTGCTCACTTATTCTGAACCTTTTAACCTGTTGAAATGCATTGAGCACAAAATTTAGAAGAAGGAACTTGAGGAATATGGAGAAAGCAAAGCAGTAAGTCAGGCACAGAAGCAAATCCTTCCTGAACAGCCCTGGCTGGATGTTAAGAGACTGATTCAGACTGCCTATTTGGGAGGGCAGTTGTGGACTGAAAGAATATCCAAATTTATAATACTTAACGCAAATATACATTTCATAAATCTTATGATTCAGGGCTTCTTCCAGTTCCTACCTAGTAGGAATGCAGAGAAACTTAATGTGAAAGGAAAAGTTATTGCACATCCGCATTCTTAATGCAAAGTTTCATGTGTCATCCTCTGAAACAGCAGGGGCCAACTTTTTGGCTGGAGTGCCACAATTAGCCCTGTATCATCCCAGAGTACTTCTACAGTTCCCTTCCGCTACCTAATCTGTTCCTCTTCTTTCTGCTCCCTATTCTGTGTTTCCTGTATGAACTCCTCCTCTGCTTTCTGCTTTCTGCCCTGTGCTACTGCTCTGCTTTTTTATTACTGCCTGTGCTGCCTGTCCCCTCCCTAATCTAAGCACCACACACACAAGTTGCCCATGACAGGCCACAGGTGGCCTGAAACATCTGATTCTGGCCAGTCTTGGAGGTAGGAACCTGGATTAGATGTGCCTCAGGCTACTATAACATTGTGAATTTGTATTTCCTGTTTTCAGCTGTATTTTCAAAAAACCCAGGTAAAATTATTGTATAGACGATGACCATTTTTCCAGAAGAATATAAGCATTTTTTTAAAATTGTAGACTGATTTAAGATAATTTGGCTGTATGTTCTCATATACAGTGAATCCTTTAAAAACATTTGGTTCTTAGGTTGATAGGAAAAAAAAGAAGGGATTCATGTTACCAGTACTTAAGTCTACTCACTCAAGTAGACTTAAAATAAGAGAAAAAATCAGATTGTCTAATTTGGGGGAAGAGTTCCTTAATAATTTCTCTCTCCTCTGGCATGTTGTTTACAAAATCAGCTAGTTTCTTACTTTTTATGCTTGGGAGAAATAGAATACAAGGAAACAATGCATACATAGAATTGTTCAGTTTTTAGTGAGGGAAAATGTTTTTATGGTAACTTTTATTGGACTGCTTGTATAGTGAAAGCCGCCTGGCAAGCTTTTGGGCATCAACTGCCCATCCTCAGGTCTAAAACAGAGGAAGATGCAGGAAAAAACTAAATATCAAAGAAAAGGTTTAATAGGAATGCAAACAGCATGCTTGGTGTGATGGAGGACTGAATGAGGAGTGAAGAGGTGTTATAAGGGTCAGTGGGTACAGACAGAAGAGCAGCTCCTCGCTGTAACAGAAAGCAAATTTCATATGTAGGCATGCCCTCTCTGTATTAAGACCCAATTTATTTTACTGTCCAGGAAGGTTATTACTTTCTGTTCCCAAGTCCATCTTCTGGGGATGTTTTGTATATTCCCATTGACCATAAGGATTGTGAAGTTAGAGAGGGAGTGGCTGTTCTGTGAAATATATGCTCTTAGTGTCTCTATCTGTCATTTATATTTTTTCTATAAGAATTAATTCTGGTATGTAGTTCCCATCTAGTTTTATTTACTTAGTTTCCTAGTGGGCATCTCCTACACTGGATATCACATTTTTTGTATGCATGTGTAGGATCCATGGATTCTGATGGTTTTGTTGTGAGGGGTGTTGTTTGTTGTAGACTTGGAGACAAGTTGACAGGTATTGCAGTTATCATTAAGGTAAGATTGTGTCCCATTAGGGAGAGGAAGGGTGTTGATTGGAGGGAACTTTGCTTTTGCTGAGTTGGGCTAGTAGCTTGAAGAGGCGAGGAGTCAGGAAGGCTTGAAGGCTGGGAAGTTGGGGGAGAAATGGAGGAGGGGAAATCAAGGTCTGATTTAGTAATCCATCTTATAATTTCTAATGTGTATGTAACAACCAAGGGAATATAATAGGGGATTTCTTTTTGTATTGCAGTAGGTCATTGTGGGGTGTGTGACTCGTTTAGAGATGTGATCTATTTCTCTGCAGGAGTATTCCTGCCAGGTACTTTTTTAGTTGGTGAGTTCATAAACTTAGGGTGCAGACAGAAGTGCAGCTCCCTGTTGTAACTGAGAATGCTTTGTTGGAAGCATCCTGAGTTACAATTGCCTGGACCCAGAAGTTCACTGATGGTTCTAGAGGGAAGGGCAATCTAGCTGCTGGCTGCCAGCTTGCAGTTGGTTTCCCCTATCAATGGCCCCTCTTTCCTCCCAGCCTGTCCCTGTTTTCTGAATTGGAGAGGCAAAAGGGAGCAGACGGAGCTCATTTCTAGGGGTTCCCCAGCCAGTGCTGGAGGGTGGGGTGGCTGAATTGGAGCACTCTCCACCTTGGGAGAGTTCCACTACACCCACCCCACCATCCAGAGGGGGCTAAAAACCCCCAGACCTAATTTCCTCTGCTCCCTTCCCCTCCCCCAGTTTGAGAACAGCTCAAAGCTGGAAAGCAGCACAGACAGAAGATGCCCTGTTTTGAAATGTCTTCATCTGAGCCTTCATGCACTGAAGGTTCAGATTTTCACCTGATTGGCCATGTTTGAAGCAGTCTGCAGCCATGCACTTGTGTTTGGTCACAGCTGTACACAACTTTCTTTGGCCACTTTGAGCAAAAATTGCCACTTCTGTCTGTGCCCTTAGGGCAGGGGCAAGCAAAATATGGCCCGCAGGCCAGACCTGGCTCTCCAGGTCATTCTATCTGGCCTGCGGGACCCCTTCAAAACACAATTATTACTGGACTGTGGCTGCCTCTCTGAAAGCCAGCAGAGGTGGGCTTTCAGACATCATGTGCCATGGGATTGTATGGGCTCTGTGCTTCGACCTCCATGGGGCTCCTGGCACTCCATTTGGAAGCACTGAAAACAATGCCGTGCGACTGGACACCTGGTGGTGGAGAAGGAAGCTCCTGGCTGCAGAAGAGGGGGATGGGTGCTGGGTTTGTGGCTGGGGGATGTGTGGGTGGGTGTGGGCCCCCCCCACCACAGTACATAGCCCCTACCACTGGCAGCAACAGCAGGGGGTGGGCCTGCTGCAGTCAGAGCCCCCCAGTGGTGTGTAGCTTTGTATGAATCACAGTAGCTGCACTTGGTGGCACAGACCCTACCTGGCCTGGCCCACTTGCACGACCCTTCAAACCAGACCAGGCTAGCTCTGTGCCAGCATGTGGGGCTTCTGACACAGCAGGCAGGAGCTGTGAGACATTGTGGAGTCTCACATGGAGGGTTGAAGCCCACTTGACCTGATAACATGTGACTCCCTGCTGTTCCTGGTCCATGCTCCATTGGGTCAGGCTGACTCTATGCCTCCACATATGGCTTCCTGCTGGAGTGCTGGAAGCTCCACGTGGAGGCATGGAGCTGACCCAACCCAATGACGCATGTGTTCTGCCTTTAGTGCTGGGAACCCCATATGTTGGCATGGGGCCAGCCTGGTCTGAGTTGAAGGCACATGCCAGAGGGGCGGGGTGGGTGGGGTGGCTCTGTGCCGCTACGTGCCATTCCTGGGATTCAGCCAGAGCCACATGCCACCAGGGGGGTCTGCCTGTCACAGCAGCCTCAAGCTGAAATAATTGCCCACTTCTGGCTTAGGGGCTAGGAAAGTTGCTAAATTGATTGTCTTGAAGATGAAAGGCCTGTGTTTGTAACCAACACTATAGCACAAGAAGCACCATTTTCTTCATTGTTCTAACTATGCCGCTCTGCTCTTAAGTGAAGCTTTTAAGGACTTAACTATGGTTTACCCATAGTCTTTTGTGTCTTTGAGACTTTAGAGAATCTCTTCCTGGTCCAATAAATATTACTATTATATGGACCAAGGATACAAAACATACAGGCCATAAATTTAGCAGCAGATACTAGAAACCTTCAACAACCATGGACCTAGACAGCACTTGGAATGACAGTGTCATTTTTGATGCAGTTCCCTGAAGTATCAAGTTTTGTTGTAGAATTGTTTCTGCATAATGCTCTCTTAGGCTGTATCCAGATGACCACAGATGTGTGATATGCAGTGCTGCAGACCTGTCTGTGGTGCCACGCACCACGCATGCAGGCATTCCCTGCACTGCTACCTTGCAGCATAGAGGTTTTTGACCCTAGGAGATCATGGGGCTGGGGCTCAAGAGTGCTCCAATGTGGGGCTAACTGGCAGGCAGCCCCCGCCATTGAAGCACACTTCAGTGTGCCCCAGACATCCCAGTCAGCATCTCCATGTGCGCTGCTGTGAAGTAAAGAACTCCTCAGCAGGATAGTACTTGTATTTACTAACTTGTTGCAGAGTTAAATAGTTTACTCTGTCCTAATAGCACTATACAAACAGACACTGAGACATTTACTACAGAGCTAATTAGGCAGCTCCACAGTTAACATCTCCTGTAGACATGTCAATGTTTTGACAATTAGGTCATGCCCTAAATTCTGCGTATAGTTAATTTAAAATTATGGCCAAACTGTGAGGCATGTTAATTGAGAGGGCATTATGATTTCCTGCTCGTTGGGTCAGTTCTGGTAATTGCTTTTCTCCCCTCCTAACGTAACATCCAGGTTTTGGTGCTGAGCTCATGCACTGTGGAGCTCCTGACACAATGAATACCATAGAAGTAACACCTCTTGTTTTTTCAACTCCTGTGAATTTAAGAGTGGTGATGCACTCCAAAATGATGTGAATGTTTTATACATCTAGATCTGGTGTTACAAAATATTAAGTATAGTATATCAAAAAGTACCATGTAGTAATGTTAAGTTTACCCTATGGAACCTCAAGCAGGCCTGTTTAAGACCGCTGCCAAACTTGTACTTCCAAATGCTCCTGTTTCCCCCTCTCACCAGGCTGAAGTACTAGTTCGATGTTCTACTACTCATGCCTCACTGCCACATGGTGTGGAATGTATGATGTTTTGTGATAAGGGCAAGCCTGCCAAGCAAAATGAAGACATGACAGTTGCGTTGATCTGACAGAGATGTCTGAAGCAGATAGGATAGAAGAGATCATATCCTGAATTTGGGCCTTATAGCAAGGGTGCCCAACTATGTAGGTCTTAATCAGACAATTTTTTTTAATTGGCTCTGGCCTATGAAAATCTCCTCAGGTTATATCATCCATCCAACTTTGATGATTAATAACTTCAGATCTAAATAATACATTCCAAAAGTTATGCACAATAGATTCAATATATTATAAACTTATTCAATCTCCTTCAATCTACACGTGTAATTAGTCTTGACTAAATTTACTGTGCATTAAGCACAGTGATTTTTGGGTAGGTGTCTAGCTCTGCAATGTGCCCCTGTGGCCACCAGGGGGAGATCCAGGGACTGACCCTAGCTGTCAGCACTTGGCTACCCTGCCTTCTTGCACTATGGTTGCTCCAGCCCCTGCCCCTGGCAGTGACACCCAGTGCCCTGCTACTCTAGCCCTGCCCCTGGCAGTGACAACCAGCACCCCCTGCTCCTGCTGGCCATGGTGCTGGCCCTGCTGGCCCTACCAGGCCCTTACCCTCCCCCCCTCCAGCCCCAGGAAAGTTGTGCACTCACCAATGGGGGCCAGGTCACTGGGTGCAGGAAGCCCTGGATGACCCCCCTCCTCCTGCATGCCCTGCTCCAGCCCACCTGCTCTGCTCGTCACACACCCCATACCCAGGGGACCTATGGGGTCATGGATGGGGGCCAGGCATTGGGGGGCATGGACATGACTGCTAGGCGGAGGATGGTGTGCAATAGGGCTGTGTGAAGCTTTGGTCCTTGATTCAGTTCAGTGGAGATTTGATCCAATCTCTGAATCGATGGATGAATCTCTGAATCTAAATTGAATCAGAGGACCCTTTAACTTCTCCAAATCAATTCAGAACCCTCCAAACTGATTTGGAGAGATTCAGACAGATTTGGGCATAGATACAGCCTTAAAGGTTTTTTTCTACATACCTCTAGATAACAGGGGCTCTGAACACTGCAGTGCTGGTCCACACAGGAGGCCCCCTCACTCCCTCCCTAGCTCAGCAACTGGTGCCTCTTGGGTCTGGGCGGGGCACCTGGGGTCCCCCTGAGGCTGATCCCTGAGTATGTTCTCTGGCTGACCCGAAAGTGGACTGGAACTACTTCTAGTCCACTTCCGGGTTCGCTGCTGAATATGCTGGAGAGCCCCTCCCGTGCTCCTCTGGGATGCTCCATGAGCCCCAGCACCACAGTGATCACAAGCTGCACCTCCTGCCTCAAGGTATATAGACATTTTTTTTTTTAAAGCTGTGCCTGTGTCTGAATTGCTGATTCAGTGAATCAGCATCAAATCTCCAGATTCAGATTTGAATCAACAGATCAAATCACTGTCCCCAATTTGGGCCGAATCTAAATTTGAATCGAATAGGGTGCATTTTGCACAGCCCTAGTGCACAGGGTCTGGTGGTTGGTGTCTTCAGCCTCCGCTGCCCAGGCCTGAAGGACCATCTGCTGCTGGAGCAGCTAAATGTGCTTCCATTCCAGGGCCTCTGTCTGTACCCAATGCTTCCACTCTTCCTGGGTGGTCTCCCCCAGGCCTACACTTGCACCTTACACTGCTCTGCCCCAACTACTAACTGCTGGAACAGGACAGTCTTATCCAGTGTGTGCCGCTGGCACAGTGAGTGGTGTTGACCTGGAGCCTGCATCCCCACTGGGGCTGGTGGGCTCTCTCCCATGCCCAGATGTTGGCCTTGCAGAGGCAAGAGACAGAAGCCTTTTGTAAGAATTAGCAACATTTCAGAGATAAGATGCTCTGCACCAGGGATCATGTGCTGCTTAGTCTCATATTTGGGGGGTAAGCCATGCACAAGTGCTCAGGGATCATGGTAACTCAGCCGGGCAGGCCTGGGCCCAGCTGGCCACTGGCTAATACCCCCATCCCTGGTTGCTTCCCTGGGGTCAGCGGCCTACTAAGTGCTGGCTGCAGGCAACCTGCCTACCCTGCTCAATTCCCAGGCATGGACAGCTGAGGCAGCTGGCAGCACTTGCTGCCATGGCTCCACATGCGACTCCCCTCCTGCCATCCACTCTGCTGGGTTGCATCCCAGCTCATGACATCTAGGATCAGGATGCATGGGGCTCCAAGACAACTAAGGCAAGGAGCTGGTTTTGCCCCTGGCCTTCCCACTGGGATCTTCTCTGGGAAGGTACCCCAAGGTTGTTGCCACATTGGTGACTATGTGGTTTGGCAGACAACTGAAAATATGAATTCCTTGCATGTTTCCCAATTATCTCAAACCATTAGATAGGCCTTTGAATGTACCATAAAAGCTCTGTTTTAAATTTCAGTGCAATTAATTTTGGCTGAGTTTATACTATCTGCCCTGGGGTGGAGTATATACCTCATCTGAGGTAAATAGATGGTTCTAACTTTTATCTGAGCCTAATTTGCAGAAAATGAATTTTTCCAACCAGGAGACCAAATACCACCTTTCACCTCTCCTGTGAAATATGAGTTTTCATTTCCACCTGGGAGAAATGTTACAATCTTTACACTGTTCTATGCCTGAAGAAAGGCATGTGCTCCCAAAGCTTGCAAATAAAGATTTTTTTTGCAAATATCTAGTCGGTCTAATAAAAGATAATCACCTCTACCAAGAGTTCTGATTCTTTTTGCCCATAGACCAACATGGCTACAATCTGTACCTGTAACTCATTTGGTGCATTTCCTGCAGACCCACATAGAGAATGCATATGCAGATGATAAAGCTCAGAATAGAAGATGAAGATAGAACATTCTTTTTGTTTACAAGATTTCATGTTTATAAGATATTAATATAAATTTATATTCCTTGTAATTGCATTAGATCTGTGGGGTAGGACATATAGCTTCATGATATTTCTGCTAGTCATCTATGCTTTTGCTTTAGTATCAAGAGCTTTTAAAATGTTAATTACAAGAGTATCCCAGAAGACTAGCTTTGACTGAAACAAGACTTTCAGAGTCTGCTAAGTTCTAAATGTTTGGAATTATTGTTTTGCTAGGAATCAGCTTTTCTTTTTCATGGAGCACCTTTTCTCAGATTTAAGCTGTTATGTGTGGGTAGTCTCCCTTAGTGGTTAGACCAGGAGGGACCAGGGACAAGGTAACCTGGGGGTTAATCAAGTTCAGAAAGCAAAAGTAGAGTCAAAGATGAAGCCAGAATTGAGAGCAGAGAATGAATCAGAGAATGCCAAAGGTCTTACAAGCTAAGGACAGAAGTCAGTTCTGTACCTCACTGAAAGATGTACCTCATTGATTACACATAAACTGGTTTAATTGATCAGAAACTGGTTTAAATCTGTAACAGAATAGAAGCTCTGTGCACATAAATCAGTTTCAAAATGCCTGAATCTTGTTTAAGATAAACCTAGTTGAATGTAGTATCAGACTTTACTGATTTGGATCAAACCAGTTAATGAAGCTTCTGTCCCAGACTATCCTGAGATTCAAGTTAAATCAGAGTCCTCCAGCATCCCAGCATGCTTTTTAGCTCAAACTTACTACTGGCTGCAACTGTGGACTACAAATCCCAGAGGCACTTTGAAGCAGGAAGAGGAAGTGATAAGCAACTCTGCTGAGTCCTGCTGCTGTAATTCTGGACTGCAAATCCCAGAGACCTCAGGGGTAGCAGGAAGCGAACATACAGCCAGAGAGCTGTGCTCTAGCACCCCTCAGCCAAACTTCTGACCTGAACCACTGCAGGCTTGTGGCTGCATTTCCTGAATCAAAGGGAAATATTTGTTCAATTTAATCTGTGCAGTTTAGACTAAACTGCAAAGACTGAATCGATTCAGCCTCTGGCTTTTTGACTGTTTGTACCTAGCCACAAGGATCAGAAGGCAGAGCCAGAACCACAAATCAAAACCATAAAACTCACAAGGAAACACACAGAAGGCCAGAAGCAAGAACTTTAACATTACCCCAGACAAGATGAATGTGAGCTAAGAGTGGGTGAGGCCTGTTGCCAATGGTTTCAGGGGACTGGCTACCCTGATTACTTCACTCAGTCCAAATGGGATCAGGGCACTGCTCAGGCTTGCTACAAGTGATGTTTGTTCAGGGGATGCCTTTTTGCCGTCTCTTGATTGGGACTGGCTGGGTCCAGCATTATTTATGAAGATATATTCTATAATATATTCCTCAATTTTTAGAGGAAAATTCCATAGAAATGAGGTTGTGACATTTTTTTGCCATTATACTAGTATATCCTAGTGACAGGCATGAGAGATATTAACGGTAAAGAGCTGAGTTTATGCCTTGCATGTAGCTATTGATTTTTATTCAGCAGATGTACAAGCTGGACAAAAATGTGTATGAAAATTGCAAAGTCTCTAGAAGTGATTTTCATGCTACGGCATTTGGTTATTTCATCACAAACATTTACCAGCTGTCTTTATTGGATATTTAATAAAATATGTCAATAGTCCTGAATAATCTAAAACTGTGATAACAAATAAGACCAGTAGATGGACCCAAAGATATAAAATCAGACTTGTAGGGAACTTGACTACCACAGAAATTCTCAGTATGTGGATCAAATAGAAAATAACTGGTTTTTAATGAATGGCTATTTCCTATTTGCATTTGTTACTTTTCATTTATCCAGCCACTGCCACATTTTTTCTTTGGTTTAGAGCTTGGGCTGTAATGTTTGTCATATTTCTTATAGCATTTATTGCATTAGGACCAGAAAAGATAGAAATCTAGGAGACAACCATAGCCTGGGACAAATTCAACATAGAGTAAGTAGGTAGATTCTTAGAAGTCATGAGAAAAAAATTCCATAAGTTGGACATTTACCTAATAGCATATAAGCTTCTTGCAAATATTAATGGTTCTACTATGCAACTGGATGTTGCAGTAAAACTTTGATCATTTAAATCTTTAAACTACTAAAGCTTTTAAATCAGCTACTCTTTTTAAAAGTAGAATGGAAATAGGATAATCAAGATGTGTGTGTGGTTACTGCTACATACATTTGGGATTTGGAGACTTTGTCTTTCTTTTTCTTTTTGTTTTTTTTCCCTTTTATTATTTTTTTTAATAGCACCAACATCAGACTGTTTGACTGTGTGTGCTGGAATTTGTAGCTCACAGATCGTGGCCGAATGAGCGTGCATTTGCCTCTTGCCCTGTCTCAAACCCCTTTGAGACGGGGCAAGAGGCACATGCAAGAACGAAAAAATGTTCCCTGTGCTGCAAACTTGCAGTGCAGGGACAAAATTAGATGCCTGGATATCCAGGGGTCTAAAAAAACTACTCCGCAGAAGAATGGATCAAGGCATGGTCCCAGGCCATGCCTGGAATTAGTCCTCCAGAAGAGATGTTTTGGTTTCAACCAGAGCATCTCTTTGGTGCTCCTGCTGCCCCCAGCGCTGTCCTAGGTAAGTAAGGGAATGGGGGTAGGGGGGTTTATAGGTGTGAGGGGTGGCAAGGGGATGTGGGGGGTGGTTTGCGAGTGGCGCAGGGGGATGTCCCCAGGGCCATGGTGGGGCAAGTGGCCAGAGCAGCATTGGAGGGACCTGGCCCGGACTAGTGTGGCTCATTAGTCCTGCTTTGCACTGGAGCTGGTTGCATGGCACTGGGACCATGCCTTCTGGACCCGTGTGACCCACTCTAGTACAAAGTCAGACTAGCAAGCTGCACGGGGCTGGGCTGGGTCCCACCGTGCACCACCTCCCTGCAGGCACAGTGGGGCAGAGGTGGGACTCATCCCTGTGCCAAGCCCAGCCGGGTCCTGCCAGCCCTGAGGCTGCTCATGCCACCTGGCTGGACCGGTCCAATGGCAGCAGAACCTGGTGTGGCACATGGGGACTGTGTGCTAAGCCCAGCCGGCCCTAGAGTTGCTTGTGCCACCTGGCTGGGCTGCTCCCATGGCAGCAGGACCCAGCAAGGCACATGGAGACATTGCACTGAGCTGAGCTGGGTCCTGCAGGCCCTGGGGAAGCTCATGCTGCCCGGCCGGGCCAGTCGCATGGCAGCAGGACCTGGTGCAGAGTGCAGTGACTGCTCACCAAGCCCAGCCGGGTGCTGCCAGCCCTCATGAGCAGCCCCAGGGCCAGAAGGACCCAGCTGGGCTTGATGCACGGTCCCCAAGACCTGGGAGCTGGCAGCACCAGGGTCAAAGGACCCCACTCCTGCTGCTACTGTCAAAGGTAAGTTATGGTCCCTGGGCAGGAGGGTTGTTGCCCTCCAGGGGGGAAGCTGGCACCCAGGGTGGGAGGCTGTGGCCCTTCAGGGTGCCTGAACCCTGGGCAGGGGGAGGTGTGGCCCTCTGTGGGGAACTGGGACCCTGGCTGGGGGAGCTGTGGCCCTCCATGGGGAAGCTGGGGCCCTTTGGGTGGGGTGGCATTCCATGTTCTGTGTGGGGGGCTGTACTCTGTGGGGGACAGGGGACCTACCTCTCTTGAGCAGCTCTCCCACACCCACAATCCCCCCAGCAATTGCCCCACACCTACCCACACACCAACCCACATCTTCCATATACACCTACCCACCTTCCCCTACACCCCTTCCCACCCCCTTCCTGCAAACACCACATCTCCCACCATACCCCTATCATGTAGGAAGAAAACCAAAAGCACACAGCAACACATAGGTATTTAGAATTTATTTTATCATGATGATAGAGACACTGGTAGGCTTCCAAACTGCTTTAGCATTTTAAATATACCAATATACCAATAAAGCATTGACCAACTGATTTCTGTCTCTCTAGATATGTGTGTGTGTGTGTGTGTGTGTGTGTGTGTGGTGTGTGTGTGTGTGTGTGTAGAGTGGTCTTTTGTTTTAATTGTGGAAGAACATGGATTTTGGGGTATTTTTTAAAATGGATTTGGAATGCTGCTGCAGCAGTCCAGCTGGCACAAGGGGTAGTGTTACCCATGATACCAATTAGCCAGGCCCCAGAAGCTCCTGAGAGCAAGTAGCCCTGAGCTGCTTTCCAGGGCACCTTTTTGTATGGATGGGGCCAGGACAGGGCAGCTTTTTATACTGCTGGGGACAGAACAGGTGCTGGCCCCAGGCTCTAGTTCCCCTGGGCTGCAGACCTGGGAGGAGTCAGGCAGGGTTATTTTGCCCCAAGTGGTACAATTTGCTCCACAACAAAGTGCATGTTTGAGCACATGTGCTGAGGCAAAAAGCCCAGCTCAAATTTGCATCACTTCTATTTGAGCTGCTGCAAGCACAAGTGCATGTGTGGACGCACCCACAGTGTCCTTATCTGTTAAGAATGTAATATTCTGTGGTTTTCTTAGCCTTTAGAATGCTTACCACGTGATAGTATAATGTCACAAAATACAAATTAGTACTTGAGAACATTTCTAGAACATCTCTGTGTTCTACAGAATATGCATAGCCAGCACTTTAGCTCTGCTTACTGATGAAAGCTTGCATATGTTTAAAGAATATTTTTTTGAATCTCCCCACTGGGAAATCAGTTTATTTTTAAGCATGTATATGTGTGTATTTTCTCCTTTTACCTGGGGATTTAGTTGTGCCAATGTTATTGATTTATTCATCCTTCAGAGCCCTTCAGACACCTGTTGATTCTCCCCGCTACCTTTTTTGTATGCTATACTTTCAGGAATTATATCAAACTCTGCTGTTCAAAAAGTGGACTGTTTATGTTATAGTGAGATACATTGGCAATGACTGTCAATAATACACACTGGGCGTGTCTACACATGTGCATTTACTGCACATTAACCAAAATTACTGCTCAGTACAGATGCACTTCCACATATACATGCTGGTACTACATAGTAACTATGGTGACTAGATCATGCAGGTATCAAATTAGATAATTATCAACTTATCAAATTATGCCCAATTAGTTATGGTGCAGTAATGCACATGTAGACACATTGCTGTGCAGTAACACCATGTGTGTGGACTGACTTGGGATTAACTTTAGTTCCAAGTCAGTCCACACACAGCATTAATGGACTTCAATGCCTGCAAGTGTAGATGCCGGCCTATTCCCAAATAGTGGGCAGTAATTTACTGTGCAGTAAATTTAAGCTGGCATATATGCACATGTAGACATGCCCTCTGTCTACTCACTCCTGTTTACCAGACTACAAGCCCAAAAATGTGACAGTGAAGTTACTCCAAGGATGTTCCTTGCCATTGCTCTCAAGAACTCTCTCTGGCATGCTTGGCAAAGGCAGTGGGGGATGTCCTTCAAAGTGATCTCACTGTTGCATTTTTGGGTTTGGCAGCAGCAGAATGAAAATCAGCAGGTGGATTTTATATTTTAGTGGCAACCTCAAGAGCAAAGCAGACATACCCCTTTAGGATATGGTAGCTAAGAACTCTCCAGTGTGACAGTAACTGTGAGTCACAGCACTCAGTTTAGAGCCAACAGTTCCTCTGTAAGGAGGAGGATCAGGCTGACTCCTTGTCTTCTGAAAACCTTTGTTAAATTTGCAGTGTAGTGACCAACACGCAAAACATCTATGGAAGCTAAGACACCATGAGTTATCCTGTCAAGACCCCCAGAAAGAACATAAGCAGGGAAGATGAAGGTGTGTCAGGCTATCAGCACAAAGGGGTTTGGAAGGACATCATTAACATGGATGGATTATTAACAATTACTGAATAGCACAAGAACTCATATTCAACTGCCTGATCCCCCACAATCTTTGTCTCATATTAAATAGTGAGATAGGTAAAGGTGTTGGAAGTTCCTATAGGTATACATCAGAAGAAACAGACATTAAGTTAATACAGACTTATTTTAACCTCTTTTATTTGGAAATTGGGAAGGAAATTTTGTGAGAACAAGATTTCTCATGGGATTTGCAATATTTTTTGCTTTTGGCTGACTTGGAAAATTATATAATAGCCTTTCTTGTGGTATTCAGACATTCCTTTTCACTGTCCCTGGCTGAAAGCAGAAAAATCTGAAGCACACATAATTGAAGAAAAAAAGTCCTGAATCTTTGAACCTAAAAAGGTTCAATTCTACTTTCAAGGGATTTTCTTATTTCATAAAAGCTAGTCCGATTAAAGTTCTTTTTTGTTTGTTTGGTTAGTTGGGGGGGGGTTTGGGGGGGGCGTATTTTTGTTTTGGAGGACCATAGTTACAGTTTTTAAAGGCAGAAGCAACCATTTTGATCTCAAGGAAAGATGTAAGAATCATATGACTTACCCAGTGCCTCACAGAGAGTTTAAACCTCTACTTCCTGAATCCTGATCAGTCCCTTAAGGCCAGGGATGGACATTACACATAAACCAGTTTAAGTGATCAGAAACTGGTTTAAACCTGTAACAGAACAGATGTTCAGTGCACATAAACCAGTTTGAAAATGGCTGAAACTGGTTTGAGATAAACCTGGTTGAATATAGTATCAGACTTAACAGATTTGGCTCAAACCAGTTTATGCAATGTCTGTCCCAAACCCCTTGCTGGTTTAAGATTATACCAGACTCCCTCAGCATCCCATCATGCTCTCTGGGCTGACTCCCCCAACATACCCTCCCCTCTGCTCCCTGGCTGCAGCTCTGGCAGAGACTTGCAGGCAGAGAGTGTCTGCCTGGCTTCTCCTTGCTAAGCAGGGACTATCTCCCTTGTCCCTCTGCCTTATACAGACACCTCATCATTAGCTAGCAGACCACATCCTGGCTACAGTATATGGTGTGGGAGATGACAGAGGTAGGCAGGCTGTTTGGAGCTAATCAACAGGTAGCTTAATGTCCTTCCTTAGAAGTGCTGTTTAAGAAGAGCTCCATTGCAAGAGGCTTTGTTTTTTTAATGGATTGATAAATACTGAGTTAGGAATGATAAACATTGCTTGCTGGACATCTCAGGAAGAAAGTGGGGAGGGAATGATCAGAGCCTTCTGCCTGGGTCTGACCATGTGCCCACCTCAGCTCAGCTCTGTGGAAGTGAGGGAGGGCTGCTCTAATGCACCCAGATTCTAGCCTGAACCACTGCAGGCATATGTCTGCATTTCTAAAATAAAAAGGGACTGTCTAGCCACCTCTAAATTGGTTCAAGCTTTGCAAAGATGAATCAATTCAGGCTCAAGCTTTTTGAATGTCTGTCCCTAGCCTAATTCTACAACTATTTTATAGCCATTGTTTCCTCTGTCTCCTGTGGCAATGAGGTTCCCTGAAGCCATTTTCTCTTGATATTCCTTGAAGCCATTTACTCTGAGCCAGATTCAACCATGAACATTCGAAATTCATAGAGTCACGTTCAGTGCAAGCATAAATAGTGGTGAAATAATAAGCTGGGTATAATTTGATCAGAAAAAAATTAATAATTTTGGCACTCTGTGGACCAAATTCTGACATCAGTTTACTAGGCTAGTGGACTTATCTTGCATTTATATCACTGAAGATCAGAAATAGTCCCCTTATTACCAGAACCTTTCCTTATTTTGAAATTTTACACTTGGCAACTTGAAAATTCCTTTTGTCTCATAAGAAGAGTCCCTTAGATTCTAAAGACTTTTTTTGTTATCTAACGTAACCTTTCTCAAAGCAATATTCCTTGTTGTATTCAAGATGCATTAGTATTCCATATGTTTTACTTGTGATGCATCATAATTGAATCTAAATAGATATATTAAAAGTCTTTATAAATTTGGGAATAAATAAATTTCTGTACAAAGATGTCTCTTAGGACAAAAATAAAAATAACTGAAGCATTTCAAAAGTAATCACGTCTAGCTCTGCCACAGATTTCCTAGATGATTTCTGACAAGTTACTTACTGCCTTTCTACTTCCTATAGCCCACATTTAAAATGGAGATGATATTTTTTCTTCCAAGCCTAGAGGTGGAATTGGATAGTATGGTTTATGGGAGGTCTTTTCAGAAGTGCCTAAGCATTTTCAGCATACTATTTTCAAAGCCAAAATCAACAGGAGTTGGGTGTCTAAGTCTCCTAGGTACGTCTGAAAATCCCACCTTAATTCATTAAAGCCCTGATTCAGTGAAGTACTGAAGGAGCTACTTTCTTAAAGTTAAGCTCTGGGAAATATTCTGGGAACCTCTAATTGAAGGCACTCTGAAGCAGCAAAATATTGCAATGTACTATTGCTTACAGTTACTTTGAGCAGATATATTTTGTACTGACAAACTGAGTGGGTTGTTTAAAATGTCATGGAATGTTATCAATAATAATCCTGAAACAATTCCCAAAGTGGAAATCAAGTTCAAATCTAAATGGGAAATAACTTGAGCCAAAGTGTCTCACTGCTAACAAATTAATACATAGTGATTTTCTTTCACATTCTCAAAGTTGAGAGAAAATTTATGTTATATTTACTCATTTTTTGCATGGCTCTTTTGATGTTACCAGTGTGCCCAGTGATAGAAAAAATGACACAATGCTTACTCAAAATGGCTTTCAATTGGGACTCTTCCAAGGATGCTGGCAATGTAACCTTTTCAGATTTCCCAACTTAGTCTGTTCATGATGCTTGTTTAGCATGTCAGTATCTGGAAATCTCACTGGCAATGTACTTATGTTTCTTGGCTCTTCACCTGTTCCAGGAATGTGGACCCAGCCTCAAGTGCTGTACAATCTGTATGCTAGCCCCAAGTGTGTTGAGTCATTGCTTAGCCTTTTCTGTGCCTGGCTTTAATTTAAGTATTCCAGGAAATATAAAGTAGAACTTCTGATTATTGATACCGCCTCTACCTGGTGTTACTAATGTTCTGAATCACATGCTCAAGACTTTCCTTCCTAGACAAATTTAGGGAAAGCTGAATGTCTAAAAACAGATTGCAATATATTTTATTCTAGACATGGAAACATCCTCCCATATTAAAAAGCCAAAACATATTGTCTTCATTAAAATGCCTTTGGTGGGTTGTTATAGGATTTTAGACAACATGGAAGAGTTTCTTTACTGCTACAGAGGTGGTGTCATAACAATCTTGATTTTTAATGACAATTGTTAATAAAAAATATAGAATACAAAGTAATATGTCATCTCCCCCCAGCAATCTTTCCTGTCCAAGTGCAGGGGGTTTGTACCCAATGATCTTGTAAGGGATCTTCCAGCCCCTCACATCTATGAATTCATGAATCTATGTCATTGTTTTCCAGTGTGCCCAGTTAGATCTCTCTAA
Organism: Crocodylus porosus; assembly: GCF_001723895.1. NCBI lineage: Eukaryota > Metazoa > Chordata > Crocodylia > Crocodylidae > Crocodylus > Crocodylus porosus. Next base: position 142,895,208 of record NW_017728886.1, read on the forward strand.
TTCTACCAGCAATGAGTTTCAGAGCTCTTTAGATATTATACTATAGATGACATATTCTTACATATATTTTGGGGAAAACAATTCCATTTGTTATGGCTCTCTCCTCTTTTGCCCCTGGTCACAGGGCACTTAGGTGCCTGCTTCTAAAAGACCAGAAACTGCCTGGGAAGAACCCAAAGAGCAAGACAGGAGCCCAGGTGCAGGTTGCCATGGCAGCTAGCTAATGAGGAAATTAGCCTGCCCCTGCACCTGGTCAGGTGGCCGGAAGGGGCAAGGCCCTGGGCCCACATAAACCACAGGATGAGGACTAGGAGTCCTCTCTGCTGGTGGCCAAGGGAGAAGGATGTGAAGGGAAGAGGCCTGACTAAGTTCTGCTCTGGGTAATGTAGAGGGGCTGAGCACATCTTATGTAGCTTGTGTTATGTTATAGCCCAGGGGCTTATGTTTTGTTTGCTATTTTATAAGACCGGTGGTTTGGGTGAGGCTATTTGGAGAAGGAGGAGGCCTCATTGAGGGCCCATGGCATTAGGGGGGCACAAACCCCAGTACTGAGGGGTGCAGAGACATGGGCTGTGGAGAGCCCGATGAGGACAAGGGACTGAATTATAATGAGGCCTAGGCACGCCAATGCCAGTACCATCTGCGAGGCTTAGGGAGTGGTAAAGGGGCGGTTGGACCCAAGCATGTAGCCCGTAAGGCTAGGATGCCCTAAAACACCCACAAAGGATCCAGGAACCCACGGGGTCAGAGTCCAAGAAACCATGTCCAAGAGGATTTAAAGGCAGCCTCCCTATTTCTATATTTCCATCAAAGAACTGAGGGTGCCCATCAGGCCAAATTGGTAAGGTCAAGGGGCCTTGAGAGATCACAGCCATTCTTAAGGACCCTGTCCCATGACACCCCGATTCTTCTAATTCATCTAATGTATTACATTACTTAGTATTTGAAGTGAAACCAACCTCACTTATATTTAAGTTTAGAAACTCAATAGTTGGACAAGGTTCATCAAACATTTTCCTAACGTTTATGAATTTTAGAGCAGACAACCAGTTAAGAGCCAAACTGTTTAGGTTTTACAGAACTGAGTTTAAGTGTACAGTTTTGTATGGTTTCATAAGTGTTTTTTATTGTTTTGACTCTGGCTTACTATAACACTTGAAATGTGTATCAGACCTAAGAATCAAAGCAGATTTGGTGAGGTGAGAACTCTTCTGATTCACATATACAGACTATTTCCACACAAACACAGTGACATTGCCACATTTTTTTTGTGGCTAAAGCAAATGTACATTGGGGAATGGAGAACAAAAATAGGATTTTAAATTTTTTTTTAAGTTAGTGGTAGCCATCCGGGGGGCAAGTATTTAGATATTTAGCACTTTTGAAAGACTATTTAAAACCCAATAAGATTCTTTCTTGCTACTTTTTCTTAATTTCCCATCGAGAAATGCAAACAAAGAAATCTATCTATGCAGAAAGAAAAATATAATATAACTCATGGGAAATGTTCCGATTACTTCACAAAATGCCTATTTTGTTTCCTTTCAAATTCATAAGCAGAAAAATGCACTGAAGTTCTAGTGCTCATACATACTTCAAATAGAGACTGCCTATCCAAATTGTGTCTCTCTAAAAGCCTTAAAGTCCTGCTTGTTAGAGCGGGGTGGGAATCCCCAAGATTGCCAGGTAAACTCACTGGCCTGTGCAGAATCAGGGCAGGCAGTGGGCCCAGCTATGTTGTGCCTTGTTAGAGTGTTTGGGGCTATTTCTAGTGCTAGACCACCCTGATCACCCTGATTACTGAACCTTGACAAGGGGAGTTTGCTTTTTCTGCCATCCCTCCCTCCTTGTGCACCAATATAGCCCTTAAACTGAAAAAAATCAGTTACTCAATCACTCCTCCCTTACTTGAAACTGTTTTGTTTATTTCTCATTGCAGCCAGGCCTACAGGCATTTTTCCCATCTAATGTTCTTCCACATTTCTTATGCCAGTATTTGTATTATTGTTAATTATATTGTTTAAGGGCTCTTCCACAGCTGCTTAAAGTGCACTTGAACTCTGAGAAATGACTCTCAAAGGAATGTTACTGTGGGATTCCGTGCTTGTCTTAATGATTTCTAGATTGAATTTGATCATTTTTAGAGATTAAAAAGAGAACTTTCCTAATACATTCTCTGCAAAGTAACCATGGAATCTAAGCAAAAACGCTTCTGGCTTGTACTTCATTATTAATAACAGAGATTCTGCATTGGGATCTGTAATTCTGTGAGGGATTCATGCAAAAGAATTGAAACTTGTCTCCTTCAGAGAAGATGGTTTGATGCTTACAGGACACCAATTTAGTGCTGGGGAGCTGAGGCATGGAGCGCCTAACTGTCTTGTCTAAGGTTTTATAGGATATCTATGGGTATAAACTGAATGGCATTTGTGCTGCCATGAATATTTTTATGGTGGCATAAAGGCCGAGAAAACAGATGTCCATGCTCCTTGTCATGCCACAAATACCCCCAAATTGTGGCCATGATATTGGTGGCATGATTTTGTGCCACTATTTTCAGCCCAAATCTGTTTACTTTAAGGCAAGAAAGTACATGCGGCCTGGAGCTGTCCATTTTCTCTAGCTGCCTTGGGGAGGCACTCCTGTGGTTTTAGGTGCCTGATCCTGCATTCCCTGCAGGAATATTCCTGAGGCATGCAGGACCAGGCCCCTGAAGTCTCAAGAGCACCTGCCTAGGTTCTCTTGTTTAGGCTTCCCTGCATGTGCAGCAACACAGGGCTGGGACTGCTAATCAGCTGATTGTTTAAACTCTCGAAAATATTCTGGTATGGTCCTGGAGTGGGTTTGGTGTGCAATGACTGGCAGTCCCAGCTTTGGGATTGCACTGGAGGTGCATTTCCTTACTTGGAGAAATGCCCTAGAGTTTCCCCATGATTCTAGCATCTCTGCAGATGAGGAGTACGTCACCCATTGTCCTGCAGGATCAGTAAAGATGGTCAGCTGTGCTGGGATGCATCAGGTAATCACCATCAATTTTTAAAGAAATATGCATTAATTATTGGGCCTGGAATAAGAGACATGGAAGGTGGGAAAATACCTGTAGGCCTGGCTGCAATAAGAAATGAACACATCTCAGCACAGCTGATCCACTTCATGTGGCAATGTCTATTTATATACTATGGTAGAAAAGAGAATTTTTTGCCAGGTTTCCCTTCTCCCAGGTTAGTACCCTACAGGTTTCCTGTGTCCCAGATTACCCTACTCTACCAGATGTCCAGTCTTCCCCTTCACTGCTATATTAAGAAGGGAAAGAGAGAAAGGGAAAAAAAATCCAGTATTACTTAAATTAGAGATAAGCAGGTATGATATTGAAAATTCCCAGGGATCAAATTCAGAGTGAGAAAGCACCCATTAGTATATAGTCACTGAATTGCCCTTCTAGATGTAGATTTTCTGTGCCTCTGGTTAGCTTTGACTTTTAGTCAAAGCTTCATTGTGCAGTATAGTATGTTTCTCCAACACTGTGAATGAAAACACTGCACACATAATGTTCAGAGATTTAATTGAAAATATTTTGAGCTTAATTGCTGCATTGGCCCTCTTCATTAAGTACGTTATATTATGTGACTGCTTGTGTTTCTATATGAAGCGTGGGCAGTTAAAGCAAATGTCTCAGCAATGTGGAGCTATTTGTATATTGGGTGTGGGGCAGTGGGGGTGGGGAGAGTCACATAATTTATGTATTTTCCAGATATTTGGCTGTATGTTTAATTAGTTTTATAACTAGAACTGAGCTTTCTGTTTAGATGCATCGTGATTTATGTGGAAAAATTAGAGTTAACAAAATATAATATTCTAAGTAAACAAAATTGAGTTACTTGGAAAGGATAATGTATTTAGCCTGGGAAAGAGAGCCTGTTGAAAGCATTTTCTTTTTTACGTTCAGTAAAATTTACACTAATATGAGTGATGTCTTGCTATTGGCTAACAAAAACATTTAAAGATGGCAGAAGAACATTCAAAATGGAATGCCACTGAAACAGAAGCAGAAAAAGTTTATTGCTAATGCTGCTTAAAAAATTGGGCAGTAACTTTCTTTGAAACTGAAATTTTCAAATGGAGCTAGGTTAAGTGCCCAAATTCCAAGGAATATCCCATTGGAATCCTTTAGGCTTCTTTGAAAATCCCAGCCAGAATCCCATTAACCCGTGTTAATGAGCAGATTGATTTCTTGAGTAGTATCTGGTCTAAGAGTGGTTCCACTATAATCTTTAGAACTGCTTGCAAAGCAAAGGAACTATTCATGAAGTAAAGATGGTAGGGCATAGCTTTATTCTTCTAGTGACTAAAGAAATGTTATCAAGCTTATTTTTCAGTTGTGGAAACTGAGGCACTGATTTAGCTAAGGTAAAACACTGAGTTAATGCCATAACTAAGAACAGGCTCTAATAGTTCCATCTCCCAGTATGCTAGCTAGAACCATGTGGTTTCCTCTCAGATATGGTGTAGTGGTGTCCCTTCTAGCTTAATACATTAGCAGGGGGCTGAGTCTCTCCATTAGCAGAAAAAATTGGACAGAATATTTAAACAATAAAGAGAAAAGAAAATTTAAATTAGTAAATTAAAGATTGTAGAAAAGAATATGTGGTAAGTTGGATTGAAAGCTCTTGGGTCCTATAATGTTATCTGTATTTCTCTATGGCAGCCAACTGAACTGGACTTCTCTCAAATATGAATATACAAATATGCTTTCACTTAATCACTTAAATCCATGCCAAATAGCAGCATGTTATGCAGTGTATTATACTGACCATGTACATATACTATAAACATACTTGCTGATGAAACGGATAAACATGAAAATACCAATACTGGGTAGATCCAAGTGATCAGCTGAAACTTATTGGATGCTTAGCGTTTTGATAAACCAAACAAGACAGTAGTTATGCTTGTAGTATAGGGAACAAGCAGGAGGAACTTGCCCTCCTGCTAGCTAACACAAACCCAGACATAGTGGGGCTCACTGAAACTTGGTGGGATCCAACGCATGCCTGGGTGGTGAACATCAGGGGCTATAGGCTGTACAGGAGCGATAGAAAAGGGAGGAAAGGTGGAGGTGTAGTGCTCTATGTTAAATAGAAATGCACATCCTCAGCAAACAGTACTGGGTCAGAGGAGGGGCAGACCAAAGTGCTCTGGGTCTGAATACAAGGGTGTCGGGGGAAAGGGACTTAATGGTAGGGGTTTACTCCAGGCCACCCAACCAGGGGGAAGAGCTGGACTGGGAATTCTCAGGTCAGCTCGTGGAGGCAGTTAAGTCAAGGGATGTGGTCATCATGGGGGACCTAAACTATCCAGACATCTGCTGGGAAGAGCAGTCAGCCAGGTCTGACTGCTCATGTAGGTTCCTATCTGAGTTACAGAAATTCCATATAATCAAGGAGGTGCATAGTCCTACCAGGGGAAAAGCCTTGTTGAACCTGGTCCTGGCCACAGGCAATGACCTGGTGAGTGGACTGTGGGTGCTCAACTACCTGGGTGATAGCAATCATCACCTACTAGAATTCACCATCCAGTGCAGGGTGTTAATGGCCTGCAGCAAGGCAACCACCCTAGACTTCAGGAGGGTGGATTTCAGTGAGGTAAGGAGACTAGTCGGGGAAGCACTGAGGTCCTGGAGGGGAGGGGAGTTGGGAGTCCAGGAAGAGTGGTCGTTCCTTAAGGAAAGGATTCTCCAAGCCAAAGGGTGACAATCCCAACGTGGATCAAAGGGGGCAAGAGTGCTCAAAAGCCCCCCATGGCTCACCAAAAGCATCCAGGAATGTCTTAAAGCTAAAAAGGAGCCATACACCCAATGGAAGGGAGGGGCCATCACCAAGGAGGATTATACCTACCTTGCTCAAGACTGTAGCCGGCTGTTAGGAAGGCTAAGGTGGACATGGACCTGGGACTGGCAACCTGGATCAAGGATAACAAGAAGTCCTTTTTTAAATACATGGGGGGGGGGATAAAAAGAAGGTACCAGGTAACCAGGGCCTCTGCAGGATGTGCTAGGCAATCTGGTGGTCACACCAGATGACAAACCTAACTTCTTTAACAATTTCTTTGCATCCATGTTTTTGAGCAGGGACCAGGACATCCCACCTATAGTGATCCCCGACGGACTCAGGGGAGGCACTGCCAGGTCCAGGGTCAGTGAGGACCTAGTCAGAGAACTTCTGGAGGGATTAGATGTGTTCAAATCAGCAGGTCCTGACTATCTCCACCCCAGAGTGCTGAGGGAATTAGCAGAGGTCATTGCAGGACCCCGGCATGGCTTTATGAGCACTCATGGTGCTTTGGCAAGGTGCCAGAGGACTAGAAAAGAGCCAGTGTGGTCCCCATTTTCAAAAAAGGAAAGGAGGTCCCAGGAAACTACAGGCCCCCTAGTCTTACTTTGGTCCTGGGGAAGCTCTTTGAGAAAATTATCCAGAAGCACATCTGTGAGGGACCAGCAGGAGAGATCATGCTTAGGGGCAATGATTCGAGGCAGGTCCTGTCAGATCAACCTGGTGGCCTTCTATGACCAGGTCACAAAATCCTTGGGTGCAGGTGTTGTGGTGGACGTAGTCTTTCTGGACTTCCAGAAGGCCTTCAAGACTGTCTCTCACCCCATTCTCATCAAAAAAAACTAGGTGACTGTGGTGTCAATGCCTACACAGTCAGATGGGTTGCAAATTGGCTGGAGGGCTGCACCCAGAGAGTGGTGATGGATGGGTCTTTTTCAACCTGGAGGGATGTGGGAAGTGGGGTCCCCCAGGTCTCGGTTCTCAGGCTGGCACTGTTCAATATCTTCATCAGTGACTTGGACGAGGGGGGTGAAAAGCACCTTGTTTAATTTTGCAGATGACACTAAGATGTGGGGAGAAGTGGGTTGTCCAGAGGAGAGGGACAGGTTGCAACTAGATCTAGACAGTTTACAGGGGTGGGTGGATGAGAACAGCATGGTTTTCAATACTGACAAGTGCAAGGTATTGCACCTGGGGAGGAAGAACCAGCAGTGTACCTCCCTTCTGGTCAACACAGAGCAGAAAAGGATCTTGGTGTCATTACTGATTCCAAGATGAACATGGGCCACCAATGTGGGGACACAGTCAGGAAGGCCCAACTGCACCTTGTCATGCATCCACAGATATATCACAAGCAGGTACAAGGAGGTTATTCTCCCCATCTGTGACATTGGTCAGGCCGCAGTTGGAGTATTGTGTTCAGTTCTGGGCGCTGCACTTCAGGAGGGATGTGGACAGCATCAAGAGGGTCCAGAGGAGGGCCACTCGCATGATCAGGGGGCAGCAGGGCAGGTCCTACAAGCGGAGCCTATGGGACCTGAACCTGTTAAGCCTCCACAAGAGAAGGCTGAGAGGGGATCTGGTGGCCAGTCTACAAATTGGCCAAGGGGGACCGGCAGGCTATGGGAGAGTCCCTGTTCCCCCGAGCACTACAGGGAGTAATAAGGACTAATGGCCGTAAATTGGCTGAGAGTAGATTCAGGCTAGATATCAGGAGGCACTACTTCAGTCAGGGTGGCTAGGATCTGGAACCAGTTTCCAAGGGAAGTGATGCTCCCTCCTGCCCTGGGGGCCTTCAGAAGGAGGCTGGATAATCACCCAGCTGGGGTTGTTTGACCCAAGCATTCTTTCCTGCCATGGCAGGGGGTCAGACTTGATAACCTGCTCAGGTCCCTTCTGACCCTACCAACTATGAAACAGTAAGTGGCTACAATCTCAACCTTATGTTTAATTTTTTTCTAGAACTAGGTTTACTGGAACATCTCCTAGGAGTGGGTAAATAATCTTTTTTATAGTATGGCCGCCCAAAGAAAAACATTTGAAAATGCAATATAATTTGGTTGGGGGAGTTGTTTTTCTTTAAAACAAAACTAGAAATTTTTCATTCATTCCTTTTTTGACATTTTCACCTAAGCAAAAAAAAAATGGAAATGAAGAACTAGAAATATTTACTGAATCATCAAGATCATGCAAATATGGTTCTATAGGCTGGTGTTCAGGGAAATCGTGGGAGTTGGGATACCTCAATTCCAGAAACTGTTTGAAAGACTATTTAAATGTCAAGGATTAAGAGCAAATGCACTCTAGCAGTATGTCTAGGGCAGTGGTTTTCAACCTGGGGCCCACAGACCATGTCTAAGGGGTTTGTGAAAGATGACTATGATCAGTCAAAAGTATGTGAATACCCATGCTTGCAGTTCAAAGGGGTCTGCACGTCTATTCAAAATTTTTTAGAGGTTCACAAATGAAAAAAGGTTGAAAACCACTGGTCTAAGGCATTTGCTTTAGTGGTAGGTGAAACGGATTCATATCCCTCAGGCAGAGAAGTGATTTTTAACTTGTTTTTTCTTACATCTTGGGTGAGTAACTTCAAGCAGTTGTTTAAAAGGGAAACCATTTTAATTTTGAGAATCTAGATCTTTTTTTCTTTCTCGAATCTGTGTCAAAGGAAATCACATTTCTCCCTAAAGACAAGGCACACTAACATTGGAAACTTTTACATGTGCTCTTACGAATTCTAATTAGAACTCATAGAATCAGACTCCATTTATTGTGTTTCAAAATAGTAGTGGAGGCACTTTAACTATAGCTCATCAAACAAACTTTAAAGTGCCCCCATGCCATTTGTGTATTCAGCATCCCACATTTCAGAGATGCTGCACGTTTTAATTAGAGTGGCTATAATTAAAATGTCCCCTCCCCCTGCCACCACCGCAGAACATGTGTATAGATGCCATTAGAAACTAGCTGGTTCAGAGAGCCATATTTTGTAGGTGACACACTACTTTGTCAGGTGCTATGATTGGACATACCCCAAAGCCCCCTTTCTACATATTTCTCCCCAAACAGTTTATTAACAGAATAAAATTCGCTCAGCTGTAGTTATGACTATGTATATCTTTGTCATTGTTTTTGGAAGTGAGATGGCAGGTCTTAAAATACAAATGGAAATTCATTGCTCTTTGAAAAGATCAAAGGGAACTATATATTTTTATAGTTGCATAAACAATATTGGGACTAATGACTTGATTCTGCTCTTATTTCAACTTTCAAGCAAGGCTCCATGGAGTACATGAAAGTAAAATGGGAGTACTCAATCATAAAATGGGTTTTTTTTGTTTTTAGGGGTTTTTTTAGGAATCATGAAATAACTTGCCTAGAAAGAGAAATAATTGAACTCCTATACAAGAATTAAACCTAGTACAAGAATATGTTTACTGTTCTGATGATAATTATTGGCTTACTGCTATTGGAACAAAGTAGATCCTGAAATCATTAGCATTCTTCTCAGAGCCAAAAACTGAATAAGGAAGTATATAATTGAATCTGTTTAACAGTTGCCATATTTGCACAATAACAATACTAGGCTGAAAGAGAGAAGAAAATTCTCTTGTTTGGTTGTATTTTAAAGTGAAAAAGGAATTTGCTCTGAGAATTTTATATATATATATATATAATATTTTTTCTCCTTTAAAAGACTATCAAGTTCATCTTGGGGAAAGATGACATCAGGAATCACTACTTCACAGTCAGGGTGGCTAAGATCTGGAACCAACTTCCAAGAGAAGTGGTTTCTTTTCCATAAGCCCAAAGAAACACACTAATTTCCTCAGAACTCACCCTGCTTTACCTGCAAACAATGTTATACTTGTCATACAGTTTTCAGAATAACAATTTATGAATACCTATGTAATGTTAGATCCTTCTCACCCTCTCCATGAGCAGTCAATGCATCATATAGGTATACCAGAATAATAGAAAGGAGATATTCATAGCCAAGTGACAAATGAAAGCTGCTTCCACAGAAAACCTCTGTTACAATTGTTATTGCTCAAAAGGGTATGAAATGCATCTGAATTAGAAATGATGGAAGTGTCTCTGAAAATCAGAATCAGACCGAAATGAAAAAATCAGTTTAAATAAGAGAGAATGTTCAGCTGCATAGCAGAAACTGTTTAAACATGCTTATTTAATTCAGCCAAAGCTGCATTTCAAAATTTTACATCTGATTTTCCTCTTCTGTCTTGTAAAACTAAACCCCACTACTGGACAGTCGCTCCATGTGGGCAGATGAGGGAATGCTTGTGTTATAATGGATGCATATATTTTTATTTCATAGTAGGTGACTTCTCAGATAAATTTCTTACAGATGAGAAGTAATGCTCAACTTCTTGGGCCCTCGACTGCTGGTTCTGATCTTCATTAATATTAAAGTCATCATCTGCTTCACTCTCACTACTTGCTCCCACTTTTATTGGGATCAATGTCTCTGCTTGTGCTTGTTCCCTCTCCTTTGGCCAACTGGCTGCCCTGTTGACTTCTGCAAATGCACAGAAAGTGCCATTGTGAACCAAGGAACTTTGAGAGACCATATCTCATAGGAAGACATACTTTCTGTCTCAAACAAGAAGTCCTAGAGTTTCAATAAAGAAATCATTCCATGTAAGTCCTAGAGAGTGGCTGTGTCAGGAAAAACTCTGGGAAAGCCAGAT
>NW_017728886.1:142905847-142910135 GCF_001723895.1 Crocodylus porosus
TATATCTTCATGGTTTTGTCAGTCCTATCTAAAGCTCTGCCAACTGCTTTCCCACCTCTCTTTAGTCTTTTATATTCTTCCTTGGCCTTCAACAGTGTTCATATGGAGACTCTAATCCATTTCTGGACCTGAGATCAAAGTTCTTCTCAAGCCATGGTTGAGAATTATCCAAAGCTTCTTGTAGGGTGGTTGTTAGGTGATGATGAAGAATCGCTTCACATCTTGTGCATATTTTTTGGCTAAAGATAGGCTGGATTCAAGTAGGCACATATGAAATGTGGATCCAATTTTTATTGCTTGGACCTATGTATGTGATACTCCAAGGTGACCAAGTTAAAGGTAATTGTGTGTGCAATGTGTAAAAGAAAGCATAGTTATCTAAACAGGGGAAAAAAAAACAAACCCCAGCTATCAGTTGCTACCAGTTCCCTCCATCTCTCCCTCTCACTTTTGGTATATAATGCTGTAAATGACTGCTAATATAGAACAGACCAGTTAAACTGTATGCATTTTTTTGAAAGAGATGTGATAGGGAAAACATGGCTCACCAGCCTCTTGGATTCTATCGTTTGTCCACATTTTCTGTGAGTTTGAGCAAGAAGAGGAGTATTTGCCCTGTGGAAGTGTGTAGACTGCCAGTTTGACAGAGGAAATGCTAGAAAGTTCCCATTTTACAGTGAGATCCTCCTGCTACTAAGTTTTGAGAAACACTTTGGAGGCAGTGTGGAAAACTACAGAAACCAAATTAAAGCATGAGTAAAGCCTACAAGGTGTATTATAATCTAATCTTGATCAAATTCTTCTTCAGTGGAGATTTGGCATTTAGGTTAATGGTTCATTTGGAAGGGATTCCTATAACCAAAAACAGTGTTTAGCCTATTGCATTCACTCCCTAGCAGCTGTGCAATGTACATTGAACAGTCGAGGATTGCTTTCACTGTTCTTAATAGTATCAGATTTAGACGATGTCTTGCCCTGGTACAGGGATGCAAGGAAAACTTAATGCTTATGCAATACTAGAAACTCCACCATAAGCAGGAGAACTATGGTCTCTGTGCAACCGAGCAATACCCATTAGAGCTAGACTGGGACACCCTGAGTTGAGAGAACTGCTGTGTACCGTGTAAAATGGTCCTTCACCTCTGCCAGAGGTACTGGACTTTGTTGGGGCTTTGATATTGCAAATGCCTGGATTGTGCAACTTCAGTATTTACATGCAACTATCTCACCTACTGATAGGTAGAATGGAAAGCCCTATGGGTTTGTGCATCACTCCTGCAGCAGGGTTGGGAGGGGAGGTGCATTGCCTGTGGGAAGTGGGGGCCATATGCAGCCCATACTGAGGTGAGAATTTCCATGTACAGGCTGTGTACTGCAAGGATAGCTCCCAGCTGTGCAAACGTTGGATGGCCTTTGCTTCTGCTATTATCACCCCTTTGGACATAACAGAATTGTTTTTGATTTGCACAGGTATTAGAGACAGACTTATTGTTCCTACCTCTTTGAGAAACAGTGCTTTGCATACTGCCTTTGTGTACACCCTAGCCTTTTTCCTGTATTTTCAGAGATTTAAAGGCTAGAAAGGCCTTACTCAGCAGCTTATAAATGTGTTAACCTATACGCACAAAGAGCATTTTATTCCTCTTCACTTTACTTGCTTCTTTCTTTTCTTTCCATTTTGAGGTATTGATGGAAGGTTACTTTGCATTTGGGTCTGAAATTTCTGAAGCTCAAGGCTTTTCAACACTTCCTGCAAAAAGCTTGAAGAACTACCAACCCCTCTGTATTATGCATCACCTTTTGAGGTTGACAGCGAGGCCTTACAGAGCTTTCTTATAACCTGTCATTTTAAAAAGTATCTTTCCCTTTCTGCTGTGACGATACAGCTATTACAACATGAGTAGTTAATATATTCCAACAAGCCAATAATAGCAGCAAATTAGCAATCCAACCCTTTTCACTTCAAAGATGTTCAGCCTTTTCTATGTTTTTATTAGGGTTGTGCGAAGTGGGCCCTATTCAATTTGGATTCGGCCCAAATCAGGAACAGTGACTTGATTTGGATTGCTGTCTCTGATTTGATTTGGCTGAATCTGAAGATTCGATGCTGATTCCGAGTCAGCAAATTTGGTCATAGACACAGCTTTAAAAGGTTTTTTTCTACATACCTTGAGGTAAAAGGCACAGCTTGTGAACGCTGCAATGCTGGGGTGCATAGAGCATCCCACAGGAATGTGGGGGGGGAGGAGGGTTCATTTGCTTGGCAGCAAACCCAGAAGTGGACTGGAAGTACTTCTGGTCCACTTCTGGGTCTGCTGCCGAGCACTCTGGGGAGCACCCCATGCTTCTGTGGGACACTCCTTGCACCCCAGCATTGCAGCACTCACGAGCCATGGCTGGTACCTAGAGGTATGTAGAAAAAAACATTTAAAGCTGTGTCTATGTCCAAATCTCTGAATCTTTCCGAATCGATTCAGAGGGTTCTAATTCAATATGGAGAGATTAAAGGGTCCTCTGATTCGATTTGGATTCAGCCACTCCAGTCGGGCCGAATCTTTGCCGAATCGAATCGGGGACCAAAGCTTCCCACAGCCCTAGTTTTTATCACTAATGGGTCCCCAGCTAGCTGTTCAGCCAGATAACTGCTAGTAAGGTACATGCCAAGCACCGAAGGAGAAATTCCGTCCTTCAGCCTCAAAGAAACTAGATTCATTACGAAGACTAAATTCAGCAGATGGATGTAATGAGGCCTCCTTTTACTTAGTATAGCTTGAAGCCTCATTCTCCAATAAGTTGATCTGAACCCTTCTGTACTATTTACCAGTTTCATTACCATGAGGGCTTTCATATGTGTGCAAAAGGGAGCAGCATTTAATTTTAATATAGCTTTAGTGAAAAAAAAAACCCTTGCTGGCAATGGGAGAGGTGTTATTTAGTGGTGTGAGCACATGACTGGAAGCCAGGAACTTCTGAGTTATAATCTTGGCTTTGACTAATTCCAACTGCAGTCTGTAAGACTTCCAAAGCACAACTCTCATCTGAGATAACATGAATCCAGCTCTTGTGGACTTGGCCATAAGAGGCCAATTCCCCTTTGGTTTATCTATGGAACCTTTTGTTGTCCATACACCTGCTTTTTGAATACACAGGGTACCTCCACCAATTTAGCTAAAAGTCATTTTTAGTGCCTGGCTATTACATGACCTTTTGGAGTCCTATTATTTCAGGTGAGAACCTCGAATCCATGCTCTACTGGAATTAGATGGGGTTGATAGGCAGCCTCATTGCAGATACCTAAAATAAAAACAAATAGGCCAATAGCTCAGAAACAAACAAAAAAAATACTGAGCAATAGAAAGAAATTAAAAAAACGTTGGTTTTTTTTTTCATTCTTGTGACCTGGATGTTAGAGCAGCCTAATATGTGATAAAACTGTTTTGCTTTCCTAGTAAATGCCAGCCCTTCATGGCTAGCTGGCTGGCTGCTCAGCGCAGTATGTTATTGTTCTGTCCCAAATGAAAACATGCTGGATGGAATTAGGAATGTGTGGGTCAATGCCAAAGAAAACATTTCTCTGGCCTAAAAACCTGCCACCACTCAGCACCTGTCTGGGCATGAATTGAACATTGTGGCAGTTGATCCACTGCAGTCTGACCGATCGATGTGTGAAATTTTTAGCTGTGTGTTCTCAGTGCTTGAGCACCCTCTTGGGAAGAAGCATGTGAAGCACTTTGGCTTAACCCCTTTTGTGTACTGAATTACTGGGACCGAGGTGTTCTCTTGCTTGCTTGCTTGCTTTTCTGCAATGTGCAGGCTGCTATTCCCAATAGCTTTTTGTGAAAATTAGGGTAAGACAAAACACTAGAGAACCCATGTGAGTTCAAGTATTGTTAAACAGAATAAAGCATCCTAGAAACAATGGAGAAGGTGGAGAGTTGGAGATAGGGAATGAATGGGAAAACCAGGGTGGACCAAGAAATGTACAGTATGATCTATTTTGTCTGACAGTGAGGTTTAAAAATTTGAAGTTTTTTTCCTTGTTTCCTGGTTCCTGCTGATACAGCCGAATAGAACTACACTTGAACTGAATGGTTAATAAAAGTGATCATGGACCATGGTAAATTTAGGAGGCTTACTAGCTTTCAGGCACTGTACTTTCACCTGTTCATCCCTGCTGTAAGTCCCCTGATAAGGCTGAAATGATCTACAGATGTCAGCCATTCTCCATGCAAGCCTGTGTGAGAAACATTAAAGGGAATGAAAGCTGTGTATAGGGCAATACTTAGCG
>NW_017728886.1:142911115-142949224 GCF_001723895.1 Crocodylus porosus
TAAAAACTCTCTGTGGGTAAACCTAGAAAGTTCATTGTGGATAAGCGCCCACAAGTTTATAGATGCTTATCTTGGGCTTCCAAATTTGTGCCAGAAATGACACAAAAACAACTTCTTACTCAATATTTATACTGGTGCCATGTCTACTCTTGATGGAAATATTGTAAGAACAGATTTTGTTAAAATACAAAAGTAGAAATATGAAGAAAGGTGAAAAAAAGAGTAAAAAATCCTCTCCAATCACTTCCCCCTGCCCCTTGCCCCCAGCAAGTTTTTGCATAGTTGGGAATGCCAGCAAGTTGTGCGGTTGTAGCTTAGGCATTGCATATTAATTTCTCCCTGATTAAAACTGCACAGAAGTGATAATGTTGGTGTGTGTTTTTTGTTTGTTTGTTTTTCTTGAAAGGTGAAAAATGGAAGGAAAATGCCAGGATTATCAAGTATCAGTGTACTCTATTCTACAATCAGTAACTAGAATTTAGCAGAGCATGCACCCATTATTTTTTTTCAAGAATTCTGCTTCGCTTTTAAAAAATACATATTTTTAAATGGTGCTTTTAAAATTGGTACATCTTTAAAAAATTGTGTAGAGAAACTGGAGAGAATCCTGAGGTAACGATGATAAAGGGTTGGGTATGCAAAACATATGAGAGAAGGCTGGAGGAGCTATGTGTGTTTAGTGTGGACACACCTGGGGGCAAAATAGTAGCTTTCAAATATTTGAAGGACTGCCATAAAAAAGATGGAGGAAAGAAGGAGTTTTTCCTTGCCACAGAAAGCAAGACAAAATATATAAATTACAGGAAAGCAAATTTACCTTAAATTCCAAGGGAAAAAATCCTAACTGCAAGAGGAATAAGACAATGGAACAAGCTGCCTAAGAGAGCTGTTCAATATTCATTATTGGAGGTTTGCAAAAAGAGGTTGGACAGTTTTGCATTTGGCATGGGTTAAGAACAACTAATCTCATTGAGTGCAGGGCACTGAACTTAGTTGGCCCTTGATCACTTCTAACCATGTTATTTTACAGAAATTCAGTTTACCTCACCTGGAAAGCCAATGGAGGAGGGTTAAAAAAGCTGAAGGTGGAAGAGCCAAGGAAGGGCAATTTTCCATAAGTATTGCAGAGGGATGTCCTCTAAATAAACCTTAGACACATCTGCCGCCCTTTCTTCTGGTACAGGTCCAGTTGTCAATTAGTCTGTTCTGCAATAAGTTCCCCATGGCTTTGGAGGTTTTAAGTTAAATTAGTGTCATAGAGCCTGGGTCTATTGTCATATATCAATTCAAGATTTATATATTTTATTTACACTAATACAAATCTTGAAAGGAAGGCTGAAAGGAAGTTGGAAGAGCTTTGATTTTGTCCTTACTGGTTCCAGCTGCCACAATCATTGTGCTTACTAGCACAACTCGGGCGACACAGAGTAATCCCATCACTCCTGCTTTGCTCTCTGTCCCCCCTAACCTCCTGCCTCTAACCTGCTATGCTTAATATATATATATTAATGCTTAATATAGTTACCTTTTGGAGGTTGCCTCTAGAAGCCAGAATAGCTCCTTTTGGTGCCTTCCTTCTAAATGCAATCTCTTGGGGGTTCTTTGCTTCCAAATGCAGCCTCTTGGCCCCTGGCACTCTCTCTTATGTTGAGCCCTCACCCTGTTGACCCTAATCCAGACCTTCTGACCTTCACTGGACTTTGAAGGCTCTAATTGTGGCCTCCATTCACACCCATAGCTGCATCCATGCCTCGTATGTGTTACTCAGCTTTCATACGCTTGGTCCACTGACCCTGTCTTTACAGCAGTTTACTATCCTCCAGATCCCTGGTCCTTGCAGGGTTGTTCCCTTGTCCTCTCAACCCTCTGAGTCTTTAACCCTGACAGGGCTGCTGCATCTTGGTTACAAAGACACAAAGGCTTAAAGCACCAGATGTCTCTAGGCATCTCTTGTGACTCCCATAGCCACAGCCTAAGCCTCCAGTAAGAACAAATACAAAGCACAACCCACTCAGTTATAACTCAGATGCAAAGCCCTCCTTGGGCCTCTAGCTACTGCTGCACTCCTACCCTAGGGAGCTGACCTGTTCCCCTGCCTTAAAGGTACCCTGCTTCCTTCCTGGAAGCCAACTCTGTTCCTCTCCCTGCCGCATGCAAGTATGCCTTAACTTCCTTCTTGGGACCCATACTCATTTTTGTCATTATGAGCTGAATTCTTTTCATTCTGCCCACATCCTTATGGAAGTTTCCAGGTAGAAAGGTGTATTCTAGGTGAGAGTCCTCACCACTGCTGAACAGAGTGAAAGAATCACTTCTCTTGATTTGCAAGTGATACTCCTTTTGGTGTTTTTTTGTAACAAGAGCACACTGACTCATATTCAGCTTGAGGTCCACTGTAATTCCCAGGTCCTCTTCAGCCTAGATGATCATTCCCAAATCTGTATTTGTGCATGCAATTATTCCATCCTAAGTGCAGGACTTTGCGCTTGTCTTTATTGAATCTTATTTGATTGATTGTGAACCACTTTTTCTAGTCTATCCAGTCTAGGTCATTCTGGATTCTAACCCTACACTTCAGACTATCTGCAACTCTACCCAACTTGCTTTCATTTCAAAGTTATTAAGTATGCCTTGAATTCCATCATCCAAATCATCGGTGAAGATGTCGAACAATACCCAGGCCATACCCCTGGTAAACCTCACCTGATAGCTCCTCCCAACTAGACATTGAGGCTAGACAGAAGTTACAGATAAACCAACTTAAGTGATCAGATACTGGTTTAAATCTGTAACAGAACAGAAGCTCAGTGCACATAAGCCAGTTTTAAAATGGCTGAAACTGGTTTAAGATAAACCTGGGTGAATGTAGTATCAGACTTAACTGATTTGGGTCAAACCAGTTTATGAAACTTCTGCCCCAGACCCCTTCATGGTTAAAGTTAAATCGCAGTCTCCCAGCATCCCAGCAAGTTTTGCAGCCCTGGGCTGAGCTGTCTGCTCAAGAGAGCAGGGCTGGCTCTACCCCTCTGCTTCCTAGCTGGAGTAGTGAGGGCTGGATGACAAGGGCATGGTGGGGGAGGGAAGTGTGGCTAGGGATGCAGCCCAGTGGGGAAGGGGGCTGTCTCCTCCAGGCAAGCCAGGGAGGGGGGTTAAACACCCCTTTCCCCACTCAAACTTACTGCTGGCCTTGACTACACATCCCAGAGGTACCTGGAAGCAGAAAGAGGAAGTGATGAGCAATTCTACAGAGTTCTGCTGCTGTGATTTTTGGACTGCAAATCCCAGAGATCTTGGGGGAAGCAGGAAGAGGAAGCAAACAAACACACAGCTTATGCTGGGTATGTGCCAGAGAGCCATGCTCTAGCACCTCCTGGCTTCTGGCCTGAGCCACTGCAGGCATGTGGCTGCATTTTCTGAATCAAAGGTAAATGTTTTTTCACTTCTGTTTCAATTGAATCTCTGCAGCTTAGACTAACCTATGAAACCTGAATCAATTCAGCCTCAGGCTTTTTGACTGTCTGTACTTAGCCTGATCCTTTGATTTGTTGAGCACAGTGATCCAGCCAGTAATATATCTATTTTACAGTAGTTTACATTAGCTTGTTAATAAGAGTGTCATGGAAGACAGTGTCAATGTCTTTTGTAGTCTTCTATAACTATAATGTTTTGTAACTATCATAAGACTGAGGATGCATTATTGGAGAAAGGTGCATGGAAATACTGAAAGTGTTGGTATTTTAGGTTTAAGGGACATTGATATACTGGAGTAAAAACTGTTCAAACTTATATCCCGTGGCTACAAAAGTGATTTAAAAATGATCATGAGATTTCAAATACCAGTCTTTGAAAAATCATCTCCCCTAAAATGCCTAAAACTGGGCACTGGAATTCATTAGTCATTTGTTAAAAAACATTTAGTTTGTGAACTAGAAAGTAATATAATGACAAAAGAGATCCCTGCTGGTATCCCATCTTCAGGGATGTTCTTGAAGACTGATTCTTCATTCTACTAATTATCTGCTAAATCAGTATATTTTGTATGTTCTTGAGTTCATGATAGTAGGCAGTGGAATGCTTTGTAAAAATCAAGTAGGAAGCCATCTAGTCTGGAAGATATCCTTGTAGTTAATATTTGATTGAATCTTACAAGGTGTTGCTTCACTTGGGTAGGAAAGTGAGAATTTAGTGTCAGATATGCAGAAATAGGACAAGAATCCATTGTCACTCATGGGAAGGATTTGAATATGTAAGAGGAATGACACCACCTAATTCTCAAGAGACTTTAGAAGAATGGTATGCAAGACCTTTTAGATGCCAACTATTTTTCCGGAACATTTAATATGAAAAAATGGCACTAGTGATATTTTCTCTCACAAAATACATGTTTCCCCATCTGGTTACTCACTGGAAAAAGTCATACTGAACTACTCAGATTCCTAGGTAGAGATTAAGCTATATATACTACTTTCATGGAAATGTTTTTAAAGAGCTGTTTAAATAGACATTGTCGGGATAGAGAGGAACTTATTTCCCTGGAATGAAAAAAACAAAATACATAGCATTAACCTAATACAAAACCATTCACTCTGACAATATAGAACAAATTATGGTTTAGATAGTCACCTGGTTTATAGTGGTGAGCTGACCCTAGAAGTCTGTTGTATATCCCGAAAAACCTTTGAATAGTCATAAATTATGTAAGCCCCTTTATCCGCATCAGTTATCATATAAGCACTCTGAACTGCTTGTTGGAGAATTTTATTTCCTGTTATTACTTTTACTTCAGTAATACCAAGCATTTCAACCCTATTTGGGGCTCCACCCTGCTAGAGGCCTTGCCCTGAGGAGTTAAAAATCTTAAACAGACAAGGCAGGCGAACACACAGGAAGGGAATCAAAGGCACAGAGCACCAATGTGACTTAGGCTAGAAACAGACATCTTCAGGGGAGTGCATGTATAGATGTTCTTGGTTGTGGCACCCTGACTTGGGGTACATTTGCACGCTGGGGAAAACCTTTTCTGAAGATGTCCCTCCCATGTTAGGGAGTGGAAAAATTCCCTGCCGGCATATTTGCAAGTGGATTCACCCCTGCCCCCCACCCCCCCAGCTCCCTTGGCTTGCAGATATGGCACATACAAAGGGAAATCCTTCTACCTATGAACTGGGTGTGTGTGGGGGGGAGTACCTCAAACTAGGATTTACCCACATGTGTCTACAAGAATGGGGAGGGACTCGCACATCCTCCTCCACGCTCACAGATGCATGGCTGGAATCCTTTTGCAGAGTATTCCCCTGGGTACTGTGCAGGGTGTGTGTCTGCAAGGAGGGAACCCTGCTTTTGGACTCACACTGAAATCCAAAAGTTCCTGACCAAGAGACTTGTCTGAGTAAGTGGGGAAGGCAGATTCTTCCAAGTCTTGAGGGGGCTGATCTTGCCCAGAAATTCCCTGGGTGTTCAGGTCTGGGTTCCTCAAGCCTGAGGAGCCCCTGCCCCAGGGGGGCTGCAGAGCCCAGGCAGCTTCAACTACGTATGCTCTTCCACCACAAGCAAACAGCTGTGTGCACATTAAGACAGTTTATGCTTCTGTTATGCATAAACTTTTGTTGTGGCAACAAATTTGAGTGTTTGTGGTATGACAGAAGGTATGGATGCTTGCTTGCTTTCACTTTGTGTGTTCATAAACATTTTTATGGCAGCACAAAAATGATGTCTGTTTCCTTATAGTCACAAAACAGTATCAGAGCCAGAAAAATAATCTTGGTCTCCTAAGTCTAAGGCCATTGCTGCACCCACAGATCATATTTCCTATTACACTTATAGCTAAAGTAGGGCTATTAAAATATATACAATTTGAATGTGTGGTCCTGGAACACAAGAAGTCTCCCAACAGCAATCCCACACTTTCTTGTCCTTGACTTCTGACCTTTCTGTACCATACTTCCTATTCTATTCCCTGTAAGTAGAGCCAAGAGCAGCAGGTGAGAAAGGGAGAGGCAAGACTTCTTCCTAGAAGGGCCCTTGCTCAAGAAAAAGGAAGTACAATGTGCATCAGCCCCAACACTGGCCTAGTGGAAGTGATCCTCAGGTCTAACTCTAAATATCAGTGTGGACACGTACCACTAAGATCTGTTCAGAGGTCCAGCAAATAAATTGTTTCCCGAAGTGCCCCATTTTAATGTACTGCTGATGTATGCTCGAGAGCATGAACTGATCCAAAACTTTTATGTGGAGGGTGAATAGATTTTTGCTCTTTGTTACCACAGTTAAATCCTTGTATTTGCTTTTCTACCTGAATCTCTTCAAATAAAGTAATTCTGTGCCTGATAGCCTCAAATATGATTGGTTGATTGTCAGTAAAACAAAGTGGTGTTTAAATAGTTTTTGATAGTAAGGCACTTACAGGATATTTTTTACAACACCTGACAAAGAAAACAGTTAACAATTTGGCAGGTAAAAAAACCCCCACTTTTAATTCAATGATAGTGAGTTTGAAGCCTTAGTATCTGGAAACATTTAGAAGCTGCAAATGGGTTTGAAACAGTTGAAATACACTCTATGGTAGAAATTCATACTATGCAGCATCAATTTAATTTGGAAAAAGAAGCACCCAGGAAGATATTTTTTCATTCTGAAGCCACAATATGAGAAGTCCTTTAGAGGTCTATGGTGAAATCTGTATAAAATACTCAGTAATACCATATGCACAATTACAAAGGTCAAACTTAGTAGGAGTCAGTAGACTGTAGCAAACAAAATATTGATTATTATTAAAAGATTATTTTTGGATCAAATGTCTGGGTTTTGGAATTTATTTTAAACATTCAAATGCAACATGGGCTTCCAGCTGTTTTTATGAATTACTCTGTTTATTAGCCTGGTTGTCTAGCAAGGGAAAAATTAACCTATTTATACTGAGGTGTGTTGGATTTTAATGTATTTGGCAGCATTCAGAATAGTATTATTAAAAGGAGTAAATTAAAAGTTTTAACTGGGATAATGAAATTATTTTATCACCCTTGAAATAAAAGTGTCTTACTTGGGATACGATTGGTTTAATGATATATTCCAGAAGCTTTATGTTAAAACATTCCTCAAAGACTGTCAGCAACACTCAGAGGAAAATTGTCTTCCTGGTGTGAATAAGATATTTCCTTTGCAATTTTAAGCTATGATACAGTTATTTTGGAACTGTGACATTCTTCAGACATGGGCTACTTGTTAATTTGTTTTTAATGCTTTTAATTCATTGTCCCGTACTAACATGCAGAGCTCAAGATTTTTAAAACAATGTTTTGATCTTCATTGCCAAGGAATTGGCAGCATTCCCAAAGGTACATTTCCATAGAATGGGATCATTCTTGGATTTTCTTGCTAATGGCAGTGGTCATGTGCCATTACAGGGATTACTTGTGGTGCATCCAGCACTATATTTTTATTTGTGATGCACGTTTAGCCATGTTGGCTTCCATCCTAATATGTGGAAGACTTAAGATACATTTTCTATGCAATAAGCTGGAAAGAAGGATGCACTTGGGTTTAAGGACTGGGACATGATGTTAGTGATCAAAACTCATTTGAGCCTTTGAAAATCTTATTATGTATGGTTGAACCAATTAATAATTTCACAGGACACTTCCCTTTTTATTAATAGACCTTGATCCCAGGAATTTTCAACTCTATTAGTGTCCAATTGAAGTCAACAGCAGTCTTTCAGGTCTGCAATCCTTTCTAATTACAGGCAGTTTATTATTTTCTATACATAGCATGAGGTTTAGGTCCTTAGACCATCTTTCTCTCTGTACTTATTCCAACAGGGAAAACAAGCTGGGGTAGTGCAGCTAAGAAACCCATCCTTTGTTTTAAATGGTCAGGATGTGATGCCAGTTTTGCAGGGGCCCTGAACTCTAGAAGTGCGCTCCCCTGAAGGTTGAAAGAGTTAGGCACCAGAACACTTTTAAAATTCTGAGCCTCTGTTCTTAGCAAATTCTTCAAAAACATTTTTTTTCTTCTGCTGTTTTGATCTTTACTGTATAAAAGTTAGATGCTACATCTGGATGAACTTCTGTGGAAATTATTTCGAACACAGTGACCATAGTATGTGAGGCTGCTGTGAAGCTGATGGCTCACTTATAACCTGCCCAAACAGAACTAGAAGCGATGAGACAGAACACAGCTGTAATATGTTTCAGCCAAAATAATCAGGCAAAAAATGATATAAACTTATTTTCCCATTCAAAATGTAATAGACTATAAACCCTTCAATTAAATATCAGTAATAACAGCATAACTATACCAGTGTCCTATCACAAATAAAAAACACTGCAAAAGAAAAAAAATACCATTTAATAGTGATGTATAGGCAGAATCATTTTTGTGGGTGACAGGTTGAATTTTCTCCTCCAAAATGCTCTAGATCAGGTTAAATAGTTTTGTAGGCTGGTTCTTTCTGAATCACTGGCCCAATTAATCTAACTTTTTTAGGCACAGAAGGGGACTGAACCTGAATTTTTCATATCTTACATGTGTGCCTTCATTAAATTATTAGGAAAAAGGTGAACCCTGCCCCTTTAAACTGCATTTTGCAAGAAAGAGCTGAATTAAGTGCCACATTTCAGCAGAGAGCTCAGGGTTACGAATCTCAATCAGATGTAGGCACTTCCTTGAAGTTCATAATTAGGCATATCTGAATTTCTGTCCCTGAGACTGATAGAACTTAAGATGCACCCATCTTCTTGGCATTTTCTTTTGGCTATTGGCTGCCCTTGGCAGCTTCCCATTTAGGATACTGGCTTGTGGCTCCCAGTCTTGAGCACCTAACTCCCCATGTATTGTGTAGGAAATTTAGGCACCTAACTTAGGTTTGTGAAGTCTGCTAGGTAACAGGACTATGAGAAGCTTTGGTCCCTGATTCACTTCAGAGGAGATGGGGCTGATCTGGTGGCCAAATCTCTGTATCTAAATCAAATCAGAAGACCCTTTTAATCTCTCTGAATTGGATCGGAACCCTCTGAATCAATTCAGAGATATTCAGCAATTCAGATAGACACAGCTTTAAATGTTTTTTTACATACCTCTAGGTAGCAAGCAGCTCATGAATGCTATGATGCTGGGGCAGATGGAGCATCCCACATGAGTGCGGGGTGCTCCATAGCACACTTGGCAGTAGACCCATAAGTAGACTGGAAGCACTTCTAGTCCACTTCTGGGTCTGCTGGAGTGCTGCCTGCCCTCCCACCTCCCTGCTAGGCAGCTGGTGCCTCCTGGGTCTGGAGGGGCACCCAGGGTCCCACTGTCACTGATCACCAAGCCAAGGAGGCATGGGGTGGCCCCCCAGTGTGTTCCCCAGCAGACCAAGAAGTGGACTGGAAGTATTTCTGAAAGTACTTTCAGCCCCCTTCTGGGTTTGCCACCAAGCACTCCTGTGGGACGCTCCATCTGCCCCACCATTGGAGCATTCATGAGCTGCCTGCTACCTAGAAGCATGTAGAAAAAACATTTAAAGCTGTGTCTATGTCCGAATGCTGATTCTCCGAATCAGCATCAAATCTTCAGGTTCAGCCGAATTGAATTGGGGACAGTGATCCAAATCAACAAATCAAATCACTGCCCCTGATTTGGACTGAATCTGAATCCGAATTGTCTAGGGCCAGTTTAGCATACTCCTACTAGGTAATGTTCCTAAAAGTTACATACTCAGTACTGATAGTATGTCTACACTGTACTTCTGGGGCACCTGTTCTCATGTGTACCCTGCCAAAGTGCTTCTGCTCACGTGGGCCAAACCTGGAAATGCAGCATTCAACTATTCTGATTGTAACCCTTTTGGTGGATGTCAATAACTCTCAGTATGTTTAAGATAAGCTATGAAGGGTGCTCCTGGACTGACCTTGCCACTGTCTTTTCAGGTTGGCCTCATGTAAGTAGGGTCGGTAGGTAGGGCCTGCTGTATAGATATACAGTGTTAGGATACCTTGTCCTTTTGTGGATCTAGTCCTAAGTAACTGCATTGAATTATCAGCAGTAGACATTTAAAATGAGAAATGTTTCAGTGTGTAGGTTCCAGATTTCTAGAAAGAAAATAAGCAAGTTTCAAAACTATCACAATGGAAATAAAACAACAGCTAATTGAAAGAGATGTGGTTAACATTGAAAATGAAATAACTTGTGGCAAGGTCATGTCATAAAGCTCACTGATGTGAACAGTTTATATTATATGAGGTTACAGTTTGCAGCAAGAGAATAAGAACAATATTCAGAAAACAAAATGAAGCAAAACAAGTTTCAAAATACTATACTGTCTCCAAATATGTGGCCATTGGATTTTGGAGTAGAAAGCTTCTTAACCGATACCTTTGGAAATAAGGTCCTTTATATATCTACTGGAAAAAATCAGTAATATTGTAAATTTCCAATCCACTTACAAGCACAAAGATGTGCCTAAATCATTATCTGGAATGACTATTTAGCCCCTGGACTATTTTGCCTAAATTGTCAGTATAAGGGCTAATATTGGGGATGGGCTATGAGTTTTGTGAAATATATGACCTTGTGCTCTTTTCCCAAGATTGGAGCCAGATTAACTAAATTTTAACATGATGACTTTTTTGACTTTGCCTGGTTGGCAGTTTAGACAGGAAAAAGAAGTGTAACTGTGGAACCTGAAAGAGAAATGGTGGCTATGAAGTACAGAGGAAGGGTATTATCATTATTAGTTGCTGAGCCATGGGGGAGGGAGAAGAAGAGATTTGATACAAAAATATAAAGATATAAATTAAGGAAAAAATACATTGTACCTTCAATAATGTGTTCATTGCATCTACATGACACAAACTAATAATCTATTCAGTTAAGCAGACTCAGGTCCATGTTATTAATGAATTGAAGCCCCTCCAGGAAAGCCTAAATATCTCACTATGTCCCAAATGGCAACACAATGTTTGTCATCTCTAGATGAAGCAATAGTCACTCACCTGGAGGTAATATGTAGCTGGACAAAATGAATACCAGTATAAACCATTTTTATTTTAAAAAAGATTTGTAAAAAACATAGGTGGGAACAAAAAATAGTCTGCCAGCTCAACTTGGTATTGCATGTTGATCCTAGTTTTCCCTAAATAACCAATCATTCTCAAAATATGTGCCCACCTTATCCTGCTAGAGCTTTTAGAAATATTGAATGGTTTTTAGTCTCAGACTGAGATTTCCAATCTATATAATGAGTTTGGTATTTTCTTAGGCATCTTTGAAAATGATTCATAGACATTAGGGCTGGAAGGGTCCTCAGAAGATCATTGAGTCCAGCCCTATGTCCCAGGGTCAGGAAGTCAGCTGGGGTCACAGGATCCCAGCAAGATAAACATCCAATTGACTCTTAAAGGAGTCCAGAGTAGGTGATTGCACCACCTCTGGCAGCAGTCTGTTTGAAGCCTTGGGGGCTCAGACTGTAAAGAAGTTATTTCTTATATCCAGCCTGAAATGATCTTGGAAGAGTTTGTGATGGTTTGACCTTGTCATCTCATGGGGCACTCTGGTGAACAGATGTTCTCCCAGATCCTGATGAACACCCGTTGTATACTTGTAGGCAGCCACTAGGTCCCTCCCTAAGCCTGTGCTTTTCCAGGCTGAAGAGTCCCATAGCTCTCAGCCTCTTATCATAAGGTCTGTTTTCCTGCCCTCTGATCATGCACATGGCTCTCCTCTGGACTCTCTCAAGCTTCTCCAGATCCTTTTTGAATTGTGGAACCCAGAATTGGATACAGTACTCCAGTTGTGGGCTCACCAAGGCCGAGTACAGAGGGAGAATGATGTCTTGGGATTTGCTAGAGAAGCATTTATGGATGCAAGCCAGAGATTTGCTTGCTCTTCTGGCTGCAACATCACATTGATGGTTCATATTCATCTTGTGGTCAATCGTGACCCACAAGTCCCTTTTGGCTATGGTGCTAGCAAGCGTAGCACTGCCACACCTATAAGCATCCTGTAGGGTTTTTTTCCCAAGGTGGAGTACCTTGCATTTTTTGGCATTGAAGGCCATCAGATTTTTTTCCACACACTTTCTGAGTGTGTGAAGGTCAGCCTGGATCACCATCATGTCCTCAGGTGTGGACGCTTTACCCCAAAGTTTGGTGTTACCAGTGAACTTGGCCAGTCTGCTTCTGACACCAGTGTCCACATCATTAATGAGGATGTTGAAAAGAACAGGCCCAAGGATTGAGCCTTGGGGGACCCCACTGGTCACAGCACACCACAATGATTGATTTCAATCAACTACAACTCTCTGGGTCCAACATCAAAGCCAGTTCCCTAGCCAGCAGACTGTGATGTAGCTGAGGCTGCAGTTGGCCAATTTTTCTATAAGAAGATCATGGGATACCAGCTTGAAATATTTTTTAAAGTCAAGATATGTGACATCAATCACTCCTCCCTTGTCCAGGTGATATGTCACATGGTCGTAGAAGGAGATGCGATTGGTCAAGCAAGACCTACCTGCAACAAACCCCTGCTGGTTATCCCTCAGGAAGTTGCCTTCAGTCAGTTTGTCAATAATGGTCTCTTTGATTTTTTCCAAGATCTTCCCTGGGATAGAGGTCAGACTGATAGGCCTACTTTCCTCCCTTTCGTGAAGACGGGCACCACATTGGCCTTCTTCCAATCTTCAGGCACTTTGCCTGAGTGACACAAGTTCTTGAAGATCCATGCCAGTGGCAGAGCTATGATGTTTGCCAGCTCCTTAAGTACCCTGGTGTGTAAGCTGTCTGGGCCAGCTGACTTGAAGGTGTCCAGCGTCTCAAGGTGTTCCTTCACATGGTCAAGAATGATGACCTTTTCCCTTGCTCTGGCCATCCTGTACCATACTGAGCTGATGGAAAAACTGACACAAAGTACCCATTGAGCAGGTTGGCTTTTTCCTGGGTGTTGGTTGTCAGTTGACCCATATGTTTTAGCAGGGGTCCAAGTTACCCTTGCTTTTCCTCCGGCTCCCTACGTATCTAAAAAAGGACTTTTTATTGTCCTTGATATGTGTAGCCAGCTGGAGTTCAGTCACAGCCTGGTTCGCTCCCTACAGGTCCAGATCAGTGCAGAGTACTCCTCCAGCCTTCCATCCTTTATAGGTCTTTCATTTTAGATGCAGGAGGTCCACTAGTTCCCTGCAGAGCCAGGGGGACTGCTGTGCCCTTTTGCTACCTTTCCTGTGAGACAGGATAGACATTGCTTGAGCTTCCAGGATGGCTCCCTTGAGGAGAAAACACTTTTCCTGAACTCCCTTCCCCTTTGAGTCATGGTACCTTTGGGCCTGACCAGCAAGCCTCCAGAGCTTGTCAAAATCAGCTTTCCTTCAGTTGAGGACTTCTGCTTTGCTGACTGACTTGCCTGCTTTATGGCAGATGGTGAAGGTGATCAGCTCATGGTCACTGTCTCCCGGCTTCCCTTTGATCTTTAGGTCACTGATTAAGTCATCTCCCATTGCCAGTACCAGGTCGAGCTTTGCCTCTCAGCGGTCCGTAGATTTCTTGAGTCAGAGCTCATCCACGCACATGAGGAAGGTTTGCGACCATTCGGATATGGCCAAGTGCTCTTCCCATGAGATGTCAGGGTAGTTGAAATCTCCCATGACAACCATGCACTGGAAGTGTGCAGCCTCAGCTAGTTCCCTGGTATATTTCTGCTCAAGCTCTTGATCCTGGCTAGGAAGTCTGTAGCAGACTCCCACGATTGTGTCCCCTGTGCCTTGTTCACCACTGATTTTTGACCCAGAGGGTCTCCAATCATCCACCCTGGGTGCCAATGTCAGCTTGCAGGCATGTGTAGCTTTTCTTGACATAGAAAGCTACCCCTCCCACCCCCTTTTTCCACATGATCTCTCTTGTACAGGGTATAGCCATATATATCTGTGGCCCAGTAATAGGTGGCATCGCACCAGGTCTCTGTTATCCCTATGAGATTGTAATCCTTTTTGTTTAGCAGGAGGACCAGTTCCTCCTGTTTGTTCCCCAAGCTCCTGGCATTGGTGTACAGGCATGTAAGTGTCACATGGGGGGCCCTTGCTTTTCCTACAGAGTGCTCTGAGGCTGAGGTAGGGGTGGGTTTCCCCTGAGTTCCTTAGCCTGCTGGGTTTACAAAGGCAGTGGGCTTGCAGTAGTGATAGTTCCCCCCATCCCACAGTGGGCTCAGTTTTTAAAGCCCGGTCAAGCAGGTCAGCAAGTTCAGCTCAGAAGAATCTCCTCCCCAGTGGAGTGAAGTGGAGGCCGTCTCTTCCCAGCAGCCTACTGCCTCCCTAACCAAAGAGTGGACTGTGATCACAATGACACCAGTGCTGCAGTCTCTGGTTGACTACCTGGACCCATCTGTCCCTCCTCATCCCATGAGCCCATGACCCACAACAGGACGAGCAAGGAAAAGACCACCTGCACCTCCAGCCCCCTAAGTCCTGCTTCTAGAACCCCGTAGTCTCTCATGACCCACCTGGGATTGCTCTGAGCCATATCATTTGTGCCAATATGGATAAGGAGCATAGGGTAGTGGTCAGAGGGTCTAATAATCTTTGGGATCCTCTCAACTATGTCCCAGATGCGGGACTCCAGGAAGTAGCAGACCTTCTGGACTAGGGGGTTGGGGCCGCAGATTGCCCCCTCAGTCCCCCTCAGGAGGGAGTCTCCCATGATAACCACTCTGTGTTTCATCTTAGGGAGAGTAGAGATGGGTGATCCCCCCTTGCCTGCAGGATCTTTCATCTCTGTAGGCTCTACTGGGGCTGCAATAGGTTTGTACCTGTTGCAAAGCCCCAGAGGGGAGAGGACCTTGGTGTGGCGGGCCTTGGGGCCCTTGACCACCTTGGTCCAACTCCCTGGCTGGACAGTATGGAGGTTCCCTGAGTGCTCCCTTGTCCTGGAAGGTGACCTTGGTCCACCCTCAGCCTCCAGGGTGTGAAGGGCTTGGCAGTAGGACTCCATCTTCTGCTTATCATCCCTGATGGCACACAGTCTCTGGACTGCAGCCTGGAGCTCCTCTATCTGACACCCTACAAGGACACACCCCATAAGGGGAGGTGTCCATGCTCCTAGTCCTAGGAGCCTGGAACTGTGCCAGGCAGCCCCCACAACCAAGAGCCAGATGCAACTCCATCTGCATGGAGGCTGGAACCATGCGTTCCATCTGGGTGGAGGCCTTTGAGGTACCAGAGGGGAAGGCTGGACCCTCAGGGTGCAGCATGTGCCCATCTGCATCGTGCTGCTGGTAGGCCAGCTCCTGATGGGACTGCCTACCTTAGGGGCTCACTTGTGGGGTCTCAGGCCCACCTGCTCAGCCCCCTGTGCAAACTCCCACACTAACTCATGCGGCGGCCAGACAAGCATGCCTAACTCATGCGCCAGGCAGACAAGCATGCCTATGTTCGCAAGGCTCTGGTCGTATGGCTCCCTGGGGGGCTTGGTGAAGCAGGAGCTGAAGTGGGGCAAGACCCTCCTCAGCTCCTCTCAGCTGCCTTCCAGCAGCTGATCTAAGCTAGTCCCTCCCTCCACGGGCCCACTTACCTCTGGCTGTGCAAGGGGTTGACGGGGTCACTCTGTGGCTGATAGGGGTGGCTGGAGGGGCTTTGGGGTGTGAAGGTGTAATGGGCTTTCACCCATGCGTCTTGCGCTGCTCCATAAGCCCAACTGCCGCTGTCTCATGTCTTATTTACATCTCACCTCTTATTTTTATTAGTATTGTTTCAATATATAATTGTGTAGAACACAAGGAATGTTATAGGTAAACATTGCCTAAATTATACATACAAAAATATGTGTACTTATGTCTTAATTTTGGCCAATATTTTTTTTTTTAATCTGCAAACTAAACAATTCAGTTGGGGACTTAGAAAGTTACTCTAAGTCTCACTGTTTTTCCATATAGGTCTTTTCCCAACAACCTAACATTCAGGTTTGAAAAAGAATTCAAGGAGGAGTCTGTGTTTAGTAAGCTCAGCCACTGTTTAACTCTTAAAAAATAGACACAAGTAGAGTAAATACTGAAACACTGTCACTTACAGACAGTAAATATAGTTTCTTAGTAACCATCTAAGTCCCTAACTAAATTACTTTAAAATTTAATATATCTCTTTGGATTTTGACATGATTTGCATATTGCTGATGTTAGAGCTCATTTTGTCTGCCTTTTTTCAATGGAAGAGGTTTTGGGGGCTGGCTCCTACCCTGAATCTGGCCTCTGTATTAGTGCCCAAGTAGCAGCACCTGACAGGTACACAGTGTTGGTAGACTTGTCTAGGGCTCTTCACTATATAGTCCTAAGAAGCAAGTATTATAGTTGATATCCACAACAGGTATAAGGAGTCTTCTTTACTATGGTGAAGATCTGGCCCTTTTTCTGTTTCTCTGTTTAAAAGTAACTAAAGGATGCATTTATCATTGGCATATTTCCTTTTTATTATGTAGAACTGCTCATTGTGGACTTGAGGAGTCTTACTCCACTGTTTGGCCATGTGACATTTATTATTTCATTCAGTTTTCTAGTTCTTACTGTGTGTGTTTTCAGTTTGTACACATCCATCACTCTTTGCTTAGTTTACAGTGCTTTGAGGTTTGTTTTACATTTTACTGGGCCTCTACGCATCAGAAGTGGGAAAAGACCCTCATTTCCCTGTGAACATTACATCAGTGCATCATAGTTCTTTTTCTTTTTGGTGCAAGTTTCTTGATTTATGGCTCTATTGCTCTATTCTTGAATAGTATTTATTGAAAACATATTCTGGGATTTGTGGTCAATTTATGAGGATTTAGAGGAGAAAATTTTTCTTAAAACATAAATGGAAAAATTGAACACAAATGCACAATAAAGAATTAGGTTCCCATAAACAGCTTTGAAATAATGCAAGCAGTTGATCCCATTCATAAGGCTGTAAATGGTCCTTCTGGCAGCCATTTGGTGAGAACTCTGATTTCATTTTGCAGCTCCTTCATTTGCCATACATGTACTTGGAGCTGAAAAATTCTAAGACAATTCTGAATAAGTGTACATTTTTTGGAAAACTGTTCTTTCTTGTTCAAACCAGCCACTTCTTTGCCTATATTATTTTACATATTGAGAAATATATCAGAAATCTAGATCTTCACATTGGAATTGCAAATAAATGTCACTGTGCTACTGAGATGCTACATGTACCTTTTAGTTCCCCTAAAAAAAGGAGAGGGAACTGCCAGTCAGGAATATTCATCAGCTTTACAATCTAACTGTTTTGTATACGTTAAGCTGTAGCTCAGTGATTTCTAAAGAGTGTGCTGCAGCATATTGGTGTGCCACAACAGCCGTGCAAGTGTGCTGTGAAAATTAAGCTGTAGAGGGCGCTGGTTAGGTTGAACCTGTGTAGTGGGATCAGGTCCATAGACCAGATCCACCCCTGTGTGATGGGATCAGGCCCACAGCTTGGATCTGGTCCTTGGACTGATGTCCCCAGCATGCCACCAATTTTAATGCATACCAAATGTGCCCTTGGTATCAAACATTTGGGAGACACTATTGAAAACAAGTCAGCAGAACCTCTAAGTCTGTATTGTCGGGGTTTCTTCAAGAATTAGGTTTCTCCAGGATTTGGAAATGAGAGGAACTTGACTGGAACTC
Source organism: Crocodylus porosus (assembly GCF_001723895.1). Lineage (NCBI taxonomy): Eukaryota > Metazoa > Chordata > Crocodylia > Crocodylidae > Crocodylus > Crocodylus porosus. Next base: position 142,928,732 of record NW_017728886.1, read on the forward strand.
TGGTCCAATTAACGAGACTGTGAAACTTGTCTGAAGATAAGGGTCCTAACAGCCAGGAAAATCTTGTTCATGTACAGTTTCCTGTAATGCTAGTGGAGTTTTGCATCGATCACTTTATACCTATCTGACTATGCTATGCTATTTCTTGTATTTGTAAAGCATTAACAGAAGGGGTTGATAGCAAGGTTTTTTTGAATTTATAAATAACATTTTATGCTGAAATCTTCTGCCAGTGTAAAGTAGTGGTACATTAATAGAAGTTCAATAGTTTAATCAAGCAATGGAAATCACTTGCGTCATAAATGAGTGAGTGGTCTTTAAACTTAAATGAGTTTTAAATGTCACATGATTGACTAGATACTTCTTAACAGCTTGAAAGTAGTGCCTGCCCATTGACATGCTCGGAGCTTGGCGGGGGGAGGGGAAGAAGAGTTGATTACAGCAGTTTCCAGGGAGCCGCTCTAATTAAAATGCCACAGTGTCACGTGTATTAAGCCCCCACACATTTAAAAATGGCTGTGGGATGCTTTGTCATAACCTCATTTGACGAGGCTTAGTTATAGCACCCCACACTTATTTTAAAATGTGTGGGGGCTTAATACATGTGCTACTGTGGCAATGCTGCAGTGTTCTAATTAGAACATATTAGAGCATGTGTATAGGCAGCTAACGTGTTATTGAGGAGGGGAGTGACTGTTGAGAGAGCTTGAGTAACCAAACTATCTCAATGTATGTGACGTATATACTCTACAGGACACGGCAGTGAGAGAAACAAGTTTAGACTATCAAATATTCATAACAGAGTGTTCTTGAGATATGTCTGACTACAGCTGGTTGAAAATCTAAACATTTTTCATGAAAAACAACTTTTGATGGAATATTTATAGAAAAATTTAGCATCCATCCTGTTTCTACCAGGCCTAAATGATTATGAAATACTTCTGAATGTAAGCTTGAATTTTATATCCAATAGGCCACAGCTTTTTTGATAGCCTTCCCTGAATATGATGTCCATAAAGCACACCAGGACAAAAACTGAAAACCTGAACTTCCCTCCTTTCCTGCAAACCTTTATATTCACACACCTTTGTTCAAAGGGTAGGATGAAAAACAGGTTTGTTAAAAACAGACAAGTTACTTGATATCCCTATTAAAGTGTTCATTACTATATATTTATGTCCCAGTTCATAAAACCTTTATGTATATGCTTATGTAGCTAGGAGAGTTATCCTGTTTGTATTTGTATGTTTAACATTTTTAAATTTGTAATAGTTTTCAAGACCAAAACTTTGGAATTATCCCATTTCCTTTTCTTCTTGGGTCAATATAGGGGTGTGTGTGTGTGTGTGTGTGTGTGTGTATATTGGTGAACATGTATCTTTTTTTGGTAAAAGTATTAACAATATAAACAAATATAATTTAAAAAACCACCTCAGTATTCAAGATATGATGCAGTTTAATTCAATATTTATTCACTCGCTGTTCAGAATCAACATTCTTCAGTATATCTGAAATACAGATTCTGCATTGAACTTTCAACATTTACCAGATGAAAGTAATTACAAGTACTACTGTACTTTCTTTCTGCTCCCTCATCCCTGATCCACTGTCTTCTTATCTTATTTGGATCAGGTTATTGGGAAGGACTAACTACAACTTTATTACACAAGTAGTTCAGTCAAAATGAATAGAAATGAATGCAAAGGGAAAATGATCTAGTCCTTTTAAATATGTACCACTAATGCTTTGTAAAGAGCTGTAGGTATAATATGTTGTCTGAAATAAAGCTTTGTTATATAAGTCCATTCAAAAAAATAAATCAAAGCTACAGAAGATGAGGTGCATTTGTAAAACATATTAAAGCTTGAGAGGAAAACACCCCCAATCTTTTTGGTGCTTAAGAACAAAATATCTAAAATATTTTTATATGTCAGATGGTAAAGGAAATGGCAGTTTTACACAATTTATATCTTTATTTAGCTGTTAAATTTAAATATAACTCCCAAGATCCAGCTATACAATAACAAAACACTATAGCATCTGCAACTTCTTAAAACCCTGTTAAACACATGTAATTCCTGGCATAACTAAGCTCTTGCCAGCACTTTTTGTTACATTCCACCAAGACCAAACAGGAAATATATTTCCTTCAGTCTAAGAGTTTTAAAAAAAATGAGCCTCTCTTTGTAGCATGGAACACAAGGAGACCTTCATTGCTTCGTAACCATCAATTAACAGGCCCATGGTGAGAGGAAATAGGCAGTGCTCTTAGTGTTTCAGTGGACTGAGTGAGTTTATTGATGCTGATTCCTTTTTTTTTTCCCTTTTGGTTTGCATATTTAACACTTTTTTTTCTCCCACAGGTGCTTTGGGTACATGATCATTGTAATAGTTTTCCCCAGTGTTTTACTACTATTGCTCAAAAGAAACCTCTCTTTTGTTTTCTGTGCTAGTTAGAAAGCTATTTTTCAGGTTCATACCTTACCACTTTCTCATTCAAAAACATTGTGTTCAGATCCAATTAATTAATATATGCAGTGTACTCATACATTACATACAAGAGTTTCAAAATTAACTAAGGGCTAGATTTTTAAAGCTGTTTAGATTCAATAGGTGCTTAGTGTGACTTTCAGAAATACAAAGGTGCTTAATTCCCAATGAGATCAGTGGGAGGTTGAGAGCTAAACACTTGTGAAAATCCTACTGGGTGCCTAGCTTTAAATAGTAGGCCTAGGAAACTTGGGAACATATACATGATGACTGTTATCCGTAAGTCACTTATGTGGTTTTGAAAACCTCACCCTATAAATTGAGACTTTTTAAAAAGTATCTAGAATTAGTGTTTCAGTGGACTGAGTGAGTTTATTGATGCTGATTCCTTTTTTTTTTTCCCTTTTGGTTTGCATATTTAACACTTTTTTTTCTCCCACAGGTGCTTTGGGTACATGATCATTGTAATAGTTTTCCCCAGTGTTTTACTACTATTGCTCAAAAGAAACCTCTCTTTTGTTTTCTGTGCTAGTTAGAAAGCTATTTTTCAGGTTCACACCTTACCACTTTCTCATTCAAAAACATTGTGTTCAGATCCAATTAATTAATATATGCACTGTACTCATACATTACATACAAGAGTTTCAAAATTAAGTGTGTGTCAATATCAGAGTTAGGTCTTACTTAAAAAGTTTTGGTATGTAGATGGTGGCTGCCTAGCATTTTCTCTAACTCAGGCTTCTTCAATGTGTCCTAAGTAAAATCCCTAAATGCTTTTGAAAATCTTGTTCACTGTACATTACTTATCTAGTTACAGATATGAATCACCTGGCTAGAAAAAAGTTAAGACTGAACTTCCACCTTCACACAAACCTGAAATTAAACTAAATTTTTATATGTATATATTTAAAGAAGGGCATCTAGTTTAGTTTGTTTGCATTTAATTTCTTCTTGTGGCTCTGCCCTTCCTGGTTTCAGCTAGGTCTGGAAGCTAAAATACTGAAATACTCTGAGAGCTGTTATTCTTTCCTCTATTTTTGGTTTAGGGAAACCACATAATACTGGAAATCCCATGAGAAAACCAGCCCTCATGAAACTTCCAGCCATATATCCAAATCTAAAGATTCAGATAAATTCTTTAAAAAAAAAATTGAGACTTATCTGAACTTATATGCTTTGCAAATTCATCACTCATTGATTTTATTTAGTTATCCATCATATCTTTGGTCTTTTGCAAATCTTTAAAAGGGCATCTATCTACCTGTTTTTGCAGCTTTATATTTTCTTAGTACATCAACACCCCAGCTCTACTTCATACATCAAAACTGATACCCCAGCTTACTTAAAGAATAACAACAGATTGTGATGAGCACAGCACTTAAAAACCAAGCAAATCCAAAGTTTAAGTCTCCTCTCCAGCAATATTCTACATTTACTGTTCCTTACCCCACGGTATTTTAAAATTTCTAAGACAGAAATGAGCCAAAAAATGATGTTCCCAATGTGTAAATCAGCCTAAGCAAGCAGAGTCCCTTAATTTAAACTAGTGTACTGGTTAATATATATGGAGCCAAATAACTAAGTTTGTGCATACTTCCAGAACCAAAGCGTGGGGGGAAAAACTACTTGTATAGGGTTTAAAAACTCTGCCTTTCCACATACAGCTGGGCGGGATGACAGAGGCTAGGGAAAGACATTCAAAAAGCCTGATCCTGAACTGATTCAATCTTTGTAGCCTGATCCTGAACTGATTCAATCTAACCTGGCTAGGGTAAATCAGTTTTGTAACCAGACATCCCAGAAATGCAGGCACATGCCTGCAGTGGCTCAGGTTAGACACTAGGGGGTGCTAGAGCAGGCCCTCCCTTCTTTCCACAGCATGGAGCTGACTGGGGCATGACCAGGCTTGGGCAGGATCTCTGATTAGACCAGCAGGGAATTGATAACAGTATTATCACCCAATTAAGAAAGCAACACAGGAACATTACCAACTACTTTTTGATTTCTGCTTGTTGATTCAGCACAGGGACTGTAGCCATCATGTGGTCTGCTAGCTAATACAAAAACACCTCCTTGGCAAGGCAGAGGAGAGCAGGGAATTCCTGCTTAGCAGGGAGTGGTGAGGGGAAAGGGGAAGCAGACCCCAGTCTCTGGAGCTGCAGCCAGGGAGAAGAGCGGAGTGGCCAGCCCTGCTGTGGAGCAGAGAGCCCTGTCCAGCCCAGAGAGTAACTTGTCAGGATGCTGGGGGTGTCTGGTTTATCTTAAATGATCAAGGGGGCTAGGACAGACATTGCAAAAACCAGTTTGACCCAAATCAGTTAAGTCTGATACTACATTCAGTCAGGTTTATGTGAAACCGGTTTCAGCCATTCTCAAACTGGTTTATGTGCACTGAACATCTGTTTTGTTACAGGTTTAAACCAGTTTCTGATCACTTAAACTGGTTTATGTGTAATGTCTGTTGCTAGCCAGAAAGTGTGTGGATGCAGCTTGTTAGGGAATAAATGCTACGGCTAGAAGCACCTAAAACAACAAGTAAACCCTGGATAGGTAGACAGACAGACACTCTGTTTTTAGCTCTGAGACAATACAATACCCTGCCCTTTGCTGGAGGCTCCTTGTAATGGTGCAGTTAGGTTCACTACTGTGTTTAAGTATCTTGCATGCTATTTTGTATATTGAATTTTACTTCAGGGGATTTCCTCTAGACCCGTGTCACTATAACTGGAAGCAGAATTTTGTGCTTATATTTGTTAAGGTAGTTATTTTAGCCATAATCCAATTTCAGTTCAGGCAATATTATTGTTATGATAGAAAAGAACAAGGGCTGCCATCAAGCATTTTTGATCTGTAAGCAATTAACAGGCTAATTATAGATGGCACCTTGATTTAGAGGAAATGTTCCTTTATGAAGCAAGGCAGCTAGAGAAAAAGAAGGTGCTTAATCAAGGCAGTAGGTCCATGCAAAATCTGTGCAGAGCAAACCAAAGGAACATATTGCAAATGCGGGTGCCTGTTCAAAGTTTTGTCTGCAGGTGTCAGGGGCAGAAAGCGACTAGAAAGTGAGGAAAAAGTGAACAGGCTGCTTCCCACTCTACAGTCTTATGTAATTATACCACCAGGTTTATACAGTTATCAACTCATTCATCATTTAAACATGCCAACCTATATTATATTATAAGATGGTTGCTCATGTCTGGTATTTTGCATCGCAAACTCATCTGTGGGGTACCCCTGAAGCCCCCATTTTCTTCCCACTGTCCCACTGCTTGTCCCAAGGAACTGACCAAGGTTTGCCTTGGGATAACTCTTTATTCCTGCAAGCCTCAGCCACTACCCTTATGCTGGACCTCACAACTGCAGTAAAGGAATATCTGCCAGCTCTAAGGGTTTCCTTGGGTTGTGAAAAAAAAAGTAGGTCCCCCTTTCTGTGGAATGGGTTAGCTCGGAATATCACTCACCCTGAGATCACTTTATCATGGACAATCATTAACTAGACAAAACAACAAAAAATATTTATTTTATAGGAGAAAAGCATTATGCAAGAAAAACTAACCATAAATTTGAAGACAGAACAAAAAGACAAGTTATTGTTCTTACTCTATCATCTGGTTACATATGAGCCCTTCTGAGGGTCCTGCCAGTGTTTTCCATGAACCAGCTTTCTTGCTCATCCTGCCAATCCTGATTGCTTGGGACCTAGAGGACTCCCTAGCCCTGAGATCATCATCCAAAGACCATTTTGCCAGACAGATACCTGTAAGCCAGCCCTCATCATAAGTATCGTCTTAATTGCTCTAGAGGCTCAGACTCCTCCAGAAATTTGTCTCCCTGGAACATCTTGCATTCCTCTGGCAAATGGGCCATTTCTCTTGGATGCCTTTGCTATTCAGGGGTTGAGTTTCCCTTTACAGGCATAAAATACCTGGGTACCAATCCCAATAACTGTTCTTTGTTCAGAGATGGGGAATGGCAATTGTTCTTTCCTTAGAACTAATGGCAAAAGATACTTAGCAGTTTCCCCTATTATCTTTCCTCCAATTTCTTTTGACTAAACCATTTCATAAATATGTATACAGGCACAGTAACAATCTATATAATTATAAAAACAACATAAATGGATATAGCATAACATTGGTTTTTCAATGAGACTGCACATGCCACACCAATATGATGGACACATGAAAATGCATGACAGCCTATAGCAGCCCCCAATATTTTGTTGGCTTCATGATATTTTACTAAAAGTTTTAAAAGTGCTTTGGGATCCTTTTCTTTTCATAGATTTCATAGACATTAGGGCTGGAAGGGACCTCATAAGATCATTGGGTCCAGCCCCCTGCCCAAGCGGCAGAAAGTCAGCTAGGCTCAAAGGATCCCAGCAAGATAAACATCCAAATGTTTCTTAAAAGTATCTAGAGTAGGTGCTTGCACCACATTTGGAGGGAGTCTATTCCAGGCCTTGGGGGTTTGGACAGTAAGAAAGATTTTCCTTATGTCCAGCCTAAAATAGTTTTTCAGGAGTTTCTGACCATTGGACCTTATCATCCATTGGGGTGCTCTGGTGAGCAGACATTCCATCCCAGATCCTGGTACACACCCTTTATGTACTTATAGACTGACACCAAGTCACCCCTGAGCCTGCACTTCTCCAGGCTGAGGAGTCCCATCGCTCACAACATCTCTTTATAAGGCCTGTTCTCTTGCCCCCTGATCAGGCCCTCCTCTGGACTCTTTCAAGCTTCTGCATGTCCTGCTTGAATTGCGGAGCCCAGAATTGGATGCAGTATTCCATCTGCAGCCTCACCAAGGCCAAATACAGTGGGAGGATGTCCTGAGTCTTGCTTGAGATACATTAGTAGATGCAAGCCAGAGTTTTGTTTACTTTGCCAACTGAGGTATCACATTGGTGACTCATATTCATCTTGTGGTCAGTCATGACCCCCAAATCTCTTTTGGCCAGGGTGCTAGTAAGTGTAGCACTGCCGAACCTATAAGTGTGATGTGGGTTTTTTTCCCCAAGGTGGAGCACTTTGCATTTCTCCATATTGAATGCCATCAGGTTTTTATTCATCCACCTTGCAAGCCTATTGAGGTCAGCCTAGATCACCCTATCCTCAAGTACGGATACTCTTCCCCAAAGTTTGGTGTCATTAGTGAACTTGGCCAGTCCGCTTCTGACACCAGAATCCAGATCATTTTATAAAGACATTAAAGAGTACAGAGCCTTGGGAGACACCACTGGTCACTGAGTGCCATGTTGATTTGGTTCCATCAACTACCACTCTCTGGATCCAACCTTAGAGCCAGTTCCCCAGCCATCAGACTGTAGCATAGTCAAGGCCATTGTTGCCCAATTTTTCCATGAAGACATCGTGGGACACCAGGTCAAAGGCTTTTTTAAAGTCCAGGTATATGATATCACCCTCATTTCCCTATATGACATCACCTGGTCATAGAAGGAAATGAGGTTGGTCAGGCAAGACCTATGTACAACAAACCTGTGCTGGCTATCCCTCAGATAGCTTTCTGTTAGCCTGTCAAAAATAGTTTCTTTGATATTTTTTTCCAAGATCTTCCTAGGGATTGAGGTCAAATTGATTGGCCTGTAGTTTCCCAGATCTTCTTTCCTCCCTTTCTTGAAAATAGGCACTACGCTGGCTCTCTTTCAAACTTCAGGTATTTCGCCCAAGTGACAAGAGTTCTCGAATATCTTTGCCAGTGGTTTCACTATGATATATATATCATATATATTTATGACCAAGTGCCACCACCTGTAGGGAGCAGGGCTGGGTGGGGGGGGCAAGGACAAAGCCAGTGGCGCTGGCCTCACCATCCCCTACTCCGGACACTTTGTCCTTGCTGTCATGGTGGCACACTGCCATGCTGCCACCGCCACCTCCTGTCCAGAATGCTGTTAGAGCACACAGGTTGTTTCAGACAACCAATCAGAGTGTGAATAAAACATTGTGGACAGACAGTCGCACAGAGTAAGGCTTTTATAATATTACAGTACATCAGATATTATTCTATTTAATGAAAATGTCAAATAGTTGATGAACCTTTAAATGACTATTTTGCTTTGCTTTTGGAAAGACTGTGTTTAAATAAAACAACAATTTTATGCAAATATTCTCTCTTGTTCCAAAACAATAAAGAACCAGATCCTGTTTTATGTCAGAGCCTTGCTTGTTGAAAAAAAGCAAAGTGGTAGGAAGCTGGTTTCTTCTTTCAGATTCTGAAGGCCAGCCTCCGTCCCTACACCAAATGGGCCGTATCCCCATGAGTGGAAGTGTGCATTTTGCAGTGCATCAAAACCTTTTGAGGTGCTGCAAAACTTATATACGGTGCATGTAAATAGGTACTCTGCACTGCATATTTGCAGCATGGAAGCTAAATTGGAGACCAGGAAATCCAGGTATCTAAAAAAGCACAGAAGAAAAAAAAGCAGCGTGGTGCACATGGTAGCAGTGTGTGCCACTTGAAACTGGAACCTGGCCAGCCAGAGACACAGTCTAGCTTTCAGCTGAGCTCTGCATACCTGGATCACTACCAATGGACCCCAGGATGCCCCCAGTAGTCCAGGTGCTGGCCCCAGCCTCCCCTATCCCACTCAGGGCTATTTGCTGTGCAGCAGAGTGCTCGTGCAAGAGCATTCCATGGGGACAACTAGCAGCCACACAGATATGTGCTGTTGCTAGTTGCCGCCAGGGAAATAAACGTGCAAGGACTCCAAGCACCCATGGAGTCCTTGCATTTATACCACATAGCACCCTATACCAGTGTCGGATTGATTCAGCATAGTAAGTTCTGTTATTTTATCCCTGATATACTCCCTATGGAATCAGAGCATTTGCCTCAGAGAGTTCCTCAGAGTGGACCAAAGGAACAGATCTTAAGAGCTTTTGATTCAAAGACTGCTCTTTAGGACAGTTTGTAAAAGGACAAAATCAATGTTTAACCTACAAAGTTTTTAAAAAATCCACCTAAGAAAAAAAAGTTTTCTGTTTTTGATGTGTGTTGAATACAGTTTGCAGTAATATGTTGAACAACATATGAGGAAAACAAGGTTGAACAATGATTTGTTTCTTGTCCATAAACTTGGAATTGGATGTTTGTTACCCTTTTCCACCTAGCTCAGGGAGCCAGACACCCATGAAAAATGGTATACATGCATCTTCTGCACTCAGAAATAAATACTATGCAGAGGCCAAGCCAGTATTTGTTGCTTAGTAGGAAATAGTCTTGTCAATTAATCAAGCTCAGATATTGAAGTAATATTGTTGCATTTTGTGTTGTTTCAATCCTATGGCAACCAAAGGGCATCCACCATGGCTGAATATACAGAGATCAGTTATCCTTCCAATTGTGTCCTTGGAGTACTTTTTCCATTTCTGGAATCTCATTGACTTCATACGTATATAAATGTAATTTATTTCCATATCATGGGAGACACTGTCTTCAGATAATGCATGGAGTAGACATTACATTTTTAGGATCCATTTAATTATAAGTGGCTGGAAAATTAAAAATAAATTGGTTTCAGTTAGGGGATTTATATAATTGTTTAGGCATATTTTGTAAAAAATAAAGGAAAATCCATTGGCAAAGACAGAGCTGTCTTATAACAATTCCAAAGTCATAAACTTTACATCGTCCTGCATGCTGACGTGCCTTTGGCTCTCCAGGTGAATCATTAAATAGCCGTATGAAATTCCTCTTGCAACAATTTATTATATCAGAAACATTTCTGAACATTTCAGCATCTCATACTCAAAACAAATTGTTAGTTTACTGAAAATATTACCAAATTTCCAAGGCACAACCCACCCTTTGTTTTATGATTCAAATAAATTCTTCCCATTTCTCATTTTAACTCTGTTGTTTGTCAGAGCTGCTGAGCCACTGTTATTTTACCCCATTTGAACCACTAGGACGACAGATTAGTCTCAATATTGCATTATTATTGCATTATTATTGTCTTTCAGTGACATGAGTTAAGTCACACATGTGGATTGAGGACATATGGACTGAGGCCTTAAATTTAAAGAAAAAAGATAGTGGTATATTATGCATCACATTTTTTGATTATTTCAAAATCAAGATATAACTTTTAGTCACTTAATTTCCTTCTTTCTCCATTGCTCCCCTGAATTGACCCAACCAAATCAATCTCTAGTATTTTATTGGAATAGAATAATGTTGAATAACAATGAAACAGTTACATTGCAAATGGACAGATTTTGGTGTCTTACCTCAACGTCTTCGTATCAGAAATACTGTTAACAGATGTCAGTGAAGTGAGATGCTAGCTAGTAGTTATTAGACTGACAAATGCTTCCTCTCTGAGTCTGGTGGCACTAGGCAGCTGGAGCTAATGGAATCCCCCCTGAAATCTTCAATCGGGGTGAGAGAAGCTCATATCACAGCTCCATGCCCTCTTCTTAAGGATTCGGAATGACGAGGAAATCCCAGATAACATCAGGGATGCCATGATTGTGACAATCTTAAAGAAAGGAGACAAGTCCAACTGTGGAAATTACAGTGGAAACGCTTTGCTGTCCACTACAGGAAAGATCACTGTGAGAACCCTCCTGAACTATTTCCTGCCACTTACTGAAGAGCTTCTCCCAGAATCTCAGTTTGGGCTTAGGGCATCAAAAGGCACAACTGGCACGATCTTCACAGCTCACCAGCTGCGGAGGAAAATACCAGGACCAACACAAAATTCTTTATGGCTTGAGATAGACATTACACACAAACCAGTTTAAGTGATCAGAAATTAGTTTAAACCTGTAACAGAACAGACATTCAGTGCACATAAACCAGTTTGAAAATGGCTGAAACCAGTTTGAGAAAAACCTGGTTGAATGTAGTATCAGACTTAACTGATTTGGCTCAAACCAGTTTATGCAATGTCCATCTCAGACATGTCCATTGCTAGTTTAAATTAAATCAGAGACCCGCCCCCCGCAGCATCCTGGCATGCCCTCTGAGGTGGGCTCTGCTCCAGAGAGTTGGACTGGCCCCTTCACTTTAGCAGAAGCGGGGTGGGGCATGGCCAGATGCTGGCCTGCTATGGCCCCTGAGGCAAATTCCTCCATCCAGCCCCTCCTCTACCTCCCCCCTCCTTCACTCCCCCTGCTGTCAAACCCTGCACTTCCACAGCTTTCCTGCAGCCAGGCAGAGGTGGAGTTAATTCCTCCCCCGTCCATCTTGCCTGCAGACAGGGATGGGATTAATTCCACAGTGGTCCCTGAGTAGGGGAGAGAGGCAAGCTAGTCCCCTGTGTGCAGATCCTAGACCTGAACCTGTGAGCCCAGAGCTAAGACCTGCAGGACCAGACAGAGGTGGGAAGTGTTGGCAAAGACCTGAGAATCATCACACATGATGATGGAGATGGAGTTAAGGGAAGTTGGAGAGAGCTTCTGGCTTGAAGTTGCAGACCAAAGAAGGCAGAGAGCTACATTTACATTATAAAGCAGAACCTTAAAACCTAAACAAAGCCTTTCTGAATGCCTGGCTGTAATGCACTCTGCCCTCAGGATTAGTAAAACTTATGCAAGGCTTTCTCTTGTCTTGCTGCTTTACATTTTAAGTTAGACTAAGTTGTGTATGCTGCATTTTTACTGGGCTGTATCTTAGCTTAGGCAAAGATTTTTGGTAGTTCCCTGTTGTATGGTTTGTAAATCGCTGTGTTCAATACATGCTTGCTTCAGAGAGGACTTTTTTCCCATTCCTACTCCTCAGTCTGGCAGCAGCTCCCCCCCACTCCAGGCTGGTGGCTGGTATCCTGTGTGTTCTGCTAGCCCCAGTTGGTGCCTGGCCATGCCCCCTCCACTCCATCAGGGAGGGAGGTGAGCCTTGGAGTGTGTCTCTCTTCCTTCCCCTTTGGCAGTGGCTGGCAGGCATGCTTTAGTGCCCCCGACTTCTGGCTTGAGCCACTGCAGGCACATGCCTGTATTTCCTGGTTTAACAAAGAATGTCTGTCTAGTTATTAATCAGTTTAAGCTGTGCAGCTTAGACTACCCTGCAAAGAGTGAATCAATTCAGGCTCAGGCTTTTTGAATGTCTGTCCATAGCCCTTATGACCTTCTTTGTCCTCATAAAAGCTTCCACTGTCAACCGAGAAACCCTGTGGAGGATCCTTCTGAAGTACAGATGCCCACCAAAACTCATCATCATTCTTTGCCTGCTCCATGACAGTATGCGAGTGGTGTTTCTCAGAAATGGATCTATCACAAATTCCTTTGAGGTTAAGACAGGAGTTAAGCAAAGCTGTGTCATTGCTCCAAGACTCTTCTCAATATTGCTTACCGTGATCTGACCACCAATAAGCTTCCAGTAGGAGTAAAGCTAAACTACTGAATAGATGGCAAACTATTTTATCTCAGTTGACTCCTTGTCAAGAGCACGTTGGCCTCGGTTATTGAGCTCCTGTACACTGATGATGCTGTAGTGTGTGCTTACTTGGAAGCAGACCTTCAGGCAGTTATTGACATCTCTACCAAGGCATACAAGAAAATGGGACTGATGTTTAATGCTCAGAAGACTAAGGTCCTGCATCAACAATCAGGAAGCAGTTCCTAGCTGTGGTAATTCAGATTCATGGTGAGGCTCTAGAGAACACAGACTACTTCCCATTCCTTGGAAGCGATCTCTTGCAGAAGGCTGACATCAACAGAAATTGCACATTGCTTCAAATGCTAAATTTGAAGTGCAGCCTTCAGATGCCTGAGGGAATTGGTGTTCTAAGGTTGCAACATCGGATCCAAAACTAGGCTCATGGTTTACCAAGCAGTTATGACCCCCACCTTACTGTATGGAGCTGAAATATGGACAATGTACAGCAGACACCTCAAGTCATAGTTTCATAGTTTCTAGGGTTGGAAGGGACCTGAGTAGGTCATCTAGTCCGACCCCCTGCCATGACAGAAAAGAGTCCTGGGGTCAAACAACCCCAGCAGGGTGTACCTCTAGCCTCCTCTTAAAGACCCCCAGGGTAGGAGCCAGCACCACTTCTCTTGGAAGTTGGTTCCAGATCCTAGCCACCCTGACTGTGAAGTAGCGCCTCCTGATATCTAGCCTAAATCTACCCTCTGCCAGCTTGTGCCCATTATTCCTGGTCACTTCTGGTAGTGCTCGGGGGAACAGGGACTTCCCCAGTGCCTGCTGGTCCCCTCTGACTAGTTTGTAATAGGTCACTAGATCCCCGCTCAGCCTTCTCTTATGGAGGCTGAATAGGTTAAGGTCCCATAGCCTCTCCTCATAGGGCCTGCCCTGCTGTCCCCTGATCATGCGAGTGGCCCTCCTCTGGACCCTCTCCATGTTGTCCACATCCCTCCTGAAGTACAGCACCCAGAACTGGATGCAGTACTCCACCTGTGGCCTGACCAGTGCCGCATAGAGGGGGAGTATCACCTCCCTGGACCTGCTTAAGGTGCATTTGTGGATGCATGACAAAGTACGGTTGGCCTTCCTGGGTAAGTCATTAGATAAGTACCATCAATGCTATCTGCAAACGATCCTTTGAATCCAGTGGGAAGATAGACACAGCAACTTTAGCATCCTCTCACAAGCAAACACCATGAAAAACAAGGCCAACATCAAATTCACAGAAAAGTGGAAGCAACAGAAACAGTCATGGACTGAATCAAGAATCTGGTGCCACCCACCTTACACAGAAACACATAGCTAAGTTGTAGCAGAGTCTGTCAACCCCGGATTAGCCTTTTTGGCCATCGTCAGACCCACAGATAAGGCAGTCATAGAAGATAGTCATGCTAGACTAGTGACAGATTGCTGAAGAAGTTTGTGAGAGTCTGTGTGTGTGCATGTGTACACTTTTGATTGTGAGGCAGAGGGTTGAATTTAGGTTAGTTTTGCTGGACTAGCTACTATTTGTTGTCTTTCTATTTTTTTGCTGCCACAATGGATAGTTAAGGACATTGAAGCCATATGACTGGCAGTTAAACATAAATTCTTGTCTTACCAACAAGAATTTTTGCCAGTTCATTTATATATAACTTTCTGCCAACCAGCTTATGTGATTTCCCATGTCTTACCTTCAGACATATTGGTATAGTTAAATGATCAGATTGGTTGTATTTCTTGGCAGTCTAGGAATAAACCCAAGGCAAGTTGGTAAAATAATGTAGACAGTTCTTGGTGTTTATCTTTTGCTATATGTATGTACAGCACAAGGAAAAATAGCCATCTTAGCTTGCCCTAATAGAAATAGACAATACTTATGCATGGGATTATTCTGTAGTATAGTTATACTCTATTTTTGGAAATAAGACAACATCAAAACTCTGGATGGGTGTATAGCTGGAACCACAGGCCATTTGCAACCTGGCATTTAAAAAAGCATTCTTCAGGCATTAATTACAGTGGTTTTATTTAGAATTTTTAGCCTTTTATTTGAGTCATTTCAGATGTTGGGCTATTTATTCAGTATTGGATTGGCAGGTTCATTTTATGAGATGTTTGTTGCCAGTGAATAGCTATTGTGTGGTCCACTGTACTAGGTTAACTTTATTAAGTCAGTTGTGTAATGATCCCTGGGTTGCAGAAGTGGCCTATCTGTTTAGTGTTTGGGGAAAGGTAAGGACTGGGTAGTCATTGTTTCATGTGGCTCAGTGTCTAGCTTCCCATTGAGATCTTGATTATTATTATTTTATTATTTGAAAAGTACATTTCGCAAAGCCCTTTAGAAGTCCTGCCAGCTATCAGCTACTGTTTGTGTCTTAGCAGTTTGTGGAAGATGAATATGGAATGCCAAAAATCCCTGCTAATGATGGAGTGTTTCCACCCATAAACCTGTTCAACTGTAATTAAGTCTTAGCATTAAAAAGAAAGATTTTATTAGGGGCTAAGGAAAAGCTTTTTAAATCTCTCTGGCTCTGACCTCTGTAACATTGCCCTGCTGCTGTGGTGGTAGCTCAAAGACTCCTCCTTATAGATCTTTTTGAATGCCCTAAGATAATTTGTGTAGATTTCCAGACTGCACATGACATTAAACTAATTTTTCAGTTTACTGAGCACCAATATTAATCTTCTAAAGCACCGTGTGAAAGTGCATCCATTATGAGACACTAGTAAAACCTACTTGGGTTTGAGACACTTAAAACATGTACCCATTTACCTTTCACATCATTTACATAATTGGCAGACATTGTAAGAAAAACTCAAGTTATTGACATTTAGAGTTAAAGGATGGGTCGGTTGTATGGTAATAATGGGGTATGACTACACTGTGTCATATGGCATGAGGGAGCACCACTGTGAAAACACACCCTGTCTACTCCCACTGAGTCTGCAAATGCCAGATGTCAAAAAAAAAACACATAGCTGCTGCCTGGCATGCACTTAGGGTGCATCCAGCGCAACTATTTCTCAGTCTTGGTTATGCTCATGAGAGTGGTGGCAGGCACACAGAGCACTACTCTAAGAATCATACTTTTTTGTTGTTGTTTTTCTTTGGTATATGTATATGGGAGTGAAGAGGCTGGGCATCTTTTCATGGGGGCTGATCCTAAGCACAGAGCCTGAACTCTTGTTGATTTGATTCTTGTACTTTACAGAACTAACTAGTTTCTTCATTTGAATTACATCGTGACTTGGTTTGGAACAAACCTCTCAAGATGCACAGAAAATATGTAGAATTTAATTATTACTTGTTACACTGACGTGAAGCAAACTTCCTATTGGCACAGAAGGAGGGTCATATCACCGTCTCTTAATGTCAAGAAGGGCCTTTTTATTTACTTTTATCCTAAAGTTACGTATCTAGTATGGCCTATGAGTTGACGCTTCAGAGATAAACAAAACAACTGCATAATACTTCATGTGACCCCAGGCCATTATACATAATATTGTAACTACTACATAAAAACTAGGCCCAATTCATCACTCATTGATGAGAAATGTAACCTACCTTTTGTTTTACTGGACTAAAAAAGTATGTGCTCTGTTCATTCTTGGGAAGTTTTTAAAAGCAGACTAGACATGCACTTTGTATTTTGGCTGGCCCTGTAAAATAAACTTGGCCACCTAGAAAGGGTATATTGTTGAATCTTTACTTAACCTGGGTGACTGGCAAAGCTTCTTTTTAGATGCACAACCCTTGTCTTATCCACACGTCCTTCAAAGGAAATGCTTCCTTTTGGCTTGTGTGCTATATGTGGTTAGTCTTCAGAACTTTTCAGTAGCCCCCCTCAGGTAATTGAAGGTGGTCATTAGAGGACAAGTAGAGGAACTCTCTTCTCCTTGGATCTGAGTGTTCTCCTCAGTGTTGCCAGGCCCCAGTGGCCCATGGGGAAAAGGAGCGAGCCTTGGAAACTTACTTAAATTTTTCATTTGGGATAGGCAACCTATTTGGCAACCTATTCTGGCATTTATTTGTTATTTTGGAACTGTGCTGCAAGCCAGATCTTCAAAGTGGCCTTAACATAGTCTCTCATTGAGCATCCAAAATTGCATATTTGGTCGTAAGCAAAAACTTGGGAATGCATTTCCAAGTCTATTTATAAATCTATTTATATATACTAGCTAATTCGAGAAGGGGATTATTTTTCCCTCCCAATATTACAGGCTCAGGCTCATGTGACTTTTGGAAGGTTTTCTGCAGGATGAATCTCAAACTGTCTAGAAGGACCTGGAATCCTGTTAATGTGTATAATGATACTTTCCTGTTAATTTTTAGTCTGTGAAAACTTTTTGTTTGTGCTTTCTACAATAAAAAGTATTTTAGAAATGAGAGCATCAAAATTAAACTCTTCAAGAATGTCCCCACAGTTGTTCAAAATAGATCCCTTGCTTTTAGCCTATAGCTAATTAAGCCAGTCTTATATTCCAGAGCTGACTAGTTTCTGTTGCATTGATCCATTATCCTTTTATAAAGTTCCAATTCTATGTGACAGCTTGAGAAGTAAACACAAAGGTCCATAGTTAACATTCTACATTTAGCTACAAAAGTGAAGTAGCTAGCCTTTTTGAAATAGTTCAGCATGCATTAACCTTCATTAAAAAGAATAGGAATTGTTGGTTATAGAATACTCCAGAAAATCTGGCCAACTCTTCGCTTAAAATGAAAAGGTTCCTTAGAAAATCTGACACCTGTTTTGGGCATGGAACACTTAAAAATCAGGCTGAAGGAAAATTATGGAAATAGTTTTTCTGAAATACTGAATTACTTTCACAGTCTTAGAAATACAGCTGAGCATTTAATCTCACCTATACTGCTTAAGCAAAAGAGGGAATTGGCAACAAATACAATATTTATCATCATTCCACTTTAAATGTGCATGTACATGTATACAAACAAAAAGCCCTTTTGAGAAATTCTTAATTCCATTAATTTTAGAAGGTCCCTAGAACTAAAAAAACATATTTTAAAAAGCTGTTTTATAGGAAGTGCTGTTTTAAATGTTCTGTGTTTATTTTGGTAGATAACCATGCTGTTTGAACTTCAGTTTTGACTTGACTTTGGTATTTGCTTTAAATCAGCTGATATTAAGTTCTTTGTGAAATATATATAAAAAGCCTAAGTGGATGCATTAATTCCATTTATTCTTTGTTCAGTGCTAAAATATAATTTAATGCTGGGTGCCATCTCTATATTTTGGCAATTTATTCCAATTATTTGTCTACCAATGCTTCTATAGCAAAACTGAATCTTATTAGGACATAAATAGTGAAGTAAAGTGTCAACTTTATTCTTTTTCTCACAATACATATGATTACCTCATTGTTGTGTATACCATACTTAAGTGATAGATTCAAAGTTTTCTTTTATAAAGTTCATGAAACTTCTCCTTTAACATAGTGATTTTTGAACTACCAAAACATCTATAATGAAATTAACTGTAATGCCAGATTCTCAGCTTACGTATGTATAAGCAATGTATAATAAATTTAGACATGTTGCACACGCAAAGTAATTATCACACAATAAAAATGGCCAATCAGCCACAAAAATGTTGCTTGAAAAATGTAGAACACTTTGTAGCTGTTTCTATCATGTTTTAATTGAAATGTGTGTCATGTTGCACCCATGATAGCTTAGCCAGGTCCTCCAGCATCCTAGAGTAGACTTCTCTCTCTTTCTTTCTCTCCCATGCCCCTTTCATTCAAGGCGATTTTCTGTGAATCATGTTGAACTCTGCTGTTACTTCAGCCCATGAATGTTTGTGCTTTCTCTCTCTCTATATATATATATCTTATTTAGTTAGTCTATAAAGGTACATATCTACCCTGCCTTCAGCAGATATCTGGACTTACTACCCTTTCTCCCTTTTTCCAAAGCAGTTTTCAAAGCTGCTTCTTAAAGGAGCTGTTAGCAGCTCTTTCTGTGAGAAGCAGTGGAAACACACTCAACATGACATACGTGACTTACCGACAATAGTAAACTGAGAGAGAGGGAGGGAGTTTGTTTGAAAAGATCCCAGTGGGGCCAAGATAAGGAGAGAAGAAAAGCATATACACTAAAGCACCTCATAAGGTATCCTGGGAGAGTCTAAGCCCTGCCACTTCCGCTGCCTACCTAAGATTGCTCAGAATTGGCTGGTATTGCTCAAATACTAGAAGAGTTATAGACATATTTGTGTGAAACTCCACCTGGGGCTAACTGGACCTGCTGAAAAGCATGGTATGGTAGCCTGACATGGCACACTGCATTACACTTTATCTGAGAGTTAGGCACCTAGATATTGATTAGGTTCTGAGCTTTAGCAGCTGTAACTGTACATACCAAAAAACTTGTATTAAATGCTAGCCTAGCAATTTTTAAGTAGATATTTTTACTCAGTACCTATCCACCATGAAAGCAGAATAGTGTCTATCACAATGGCTTACCACTGCTATTACAGTTTCAATTAACTGACTTCAAAAACCATGGAGAGCATCATTATAATTTAGTTTCTCAACATTAGCTTAACTGTAGTCAAAAAAGAATGTTTAGTTGCTGGGATAACTGTATTGGATCTTGTAGTGTTTTGGGTATTATTACTTACCAAAAAAGAGAAGAAGCTTGGTGAAATGATAAGGAAAGTGGCTCCTTTAGCAATTACCTTGTCACCTGTATCTGCAAGTGGTGACTGTCTGGGAAGTGGAAAACATCTTTTGGTATTTCTCATCCTCCTCAAGAAATCTGTAGAAAATACATGCAGACAAGGAGGGAGCAGTATCATTTTTTCCTTGCTTTGTCTTGATTGTTCTTCAAAAGGACAATGACAAATATAACTTAATTTAGTGATGGATTTCATTATTTAAATTATCTAGTGGCAATTGTAAAACATTGGGAACAATACTGTCAGTTTTTTACTTTCTGAGTAGCATTTCATTCAGGCTTATACCCTGCTTTGCTTTCTTGCATGAACTGTTGAAGTCCGGGCATTTCACTGAGCTCAAGAAAGGTTCTTATTAATTTTGTAAAATGATCAGAGTGGGTGTCAGGGGAGTTATGTACTATTCTGATCCTCAAGACATCTTTTCTACTTATGTAGTGGAGCAGTGGGACTTTAATTGTGATGCTAGGCATTTAATAGGTATGTAGAGGGGGAAGGCCTTTGTATACACATCCTTTGTATACATGTCCCACGTAGTAATCAGTACATCTCCTATAGGATCAGGGATAGAAGTCTAATAAGAAAGGGAAGGAGGAGTAGAAGGGGCATGTTCCCTCAGAAATGCAATGGAAATAATGAGTCCACTTTTATTGTATGTTACTTCAGCTTGGGGCAGCAGTAGCTTCCTCTACTTTGTGCACCTGTGTTTGGCTGCACACAGATGGTGGTCTGAGAAGGTATCACCTGAGAACAACATTGACTGTCACAAAGATTAATATTAATTTCTCATTCTGACAGTAAGAGTTAAAAAAATTACATTGTAAATTTCCAAATTTAGGAAGAAAAACAATTCATAGATTTCATAGATTTCATAGACATCAGGGCTGGAAGGGACCTCGGGAGATCATCGAGTCCAGCCCCCTGCCCAAAGGGC
>NW_017728886.1:143085331-143099668 GCF_001723895.1 Crocodylus porosus
CACCCATGACAACCATGGTCCTGGAGCATGCGGCCTCAGCCAGTTCCCAGGTAAACTCCTGGTCAAGCTCAGGACTTTGGGTGGGAGGACACTGTTGTGTCCCCTGTGCCGTGTTCCCCATGAATGTTAACCCAGAGGGTCTCTAGCTGTCCACCCTGGTCACCAATATCAGCTTGCAGGGACATGTAGCTTTCCTTAACATAGAGAGCTACACCCCCGCCCTTTTAGCTACATGATCCCTCCTGTACAGGGTATAGCCATCTATACCCAACATCCAGTCATGGGTGGAGTCCCACCAGGTCTCCGTTATCCCAATGACATCACAATTATTTGCATTAAGCAGGAGGACGAGCTCCTCCTGCTTGTTCCCCAAGCTCCTGGCATTTTTTGTACAAGCAGGCAAGTGTCCCCTTGGGGGCTCTTGCCTTGCCCACAGATTGGACCAGGGCTGCTGGTCTGCTGGCTTTGCTAGGTTGCTCAGCGGGCCAGCAGTGACGGCAGTCCCCCCGTCCCCCAGCGGGCTTAGTTTAAAGTCTGGTGGAGCAGGTCAGCCAGTCTGGCCAAGAAGAGCCTCCTCCCCAGTGGAGAGAGGTGGAAGCCATCTCTTCCCAGCAGCTCACTGCCTCTCTTGCCAAAGAGCAGGCTGTGGTCATGGAAGCCAAAGCCTTTCCGATGACACCAGTGCTGCAGTCTTTGGTTGACTACGTGGATCCTCCTCTCCATCCTCAGCCCATAGCCTGAGACTGGGAGGATCGACGAGAACATCACCTGTGCTCCCAGACCCTTTAGCCCTGCTCCCAAATCCCTGTAGCGCCTCATGACCCAGCTGGGAGTGCTCTGATCTGTGTCATTGGTGCCCACATGAATAAGGAGCATAGGATAGTGGTCTGTGGGCTGGAGGAGCTTTGGGATCTTCTCCACAATGTCCCGGATGCAGGCCCCCGGGAAGCAGCAGACTTCCCGAGCTACGGGGTTAGGGCGGCAGATTGCCCCCTCAGTCCCCCTCAGGATGGAGTCTCCCACAACAAACACCTTACGTTTTATCTTGGGGAGAGTGGGGACGGTAGCTGCAGGTGAGCCTGAGTTGCCTGTGGGAGCTGGCAACTCAGCAGGCTCTGCTGGAGGAGGAAGAGGTGCGTACCTGTTGCTAAGCTCTGGCGGGGCAGGGGCCTTGGTGTGGCAGGCCTTAAGGCCCTTGACCACCTTGGTCCATGCCCCTGACTGGACATACTGGACAGAGTGGGAGGTCCCGGAGTCCTCCTTTGTCCTGGAGGGAGACGGTGGTCTACCCTCCAGCTCCTGGGGGAGAAGGGCCTGTGGCTGTAGGAGTCTATCTCCTGCTCACAGTCCCTGATAGCACGTAGTCTCTGGACTATGGGCTGGAGCTCCTCCAGCTGGTGTGCCAGAGACCCCAAAAGGGAGCAGACCCCACTTGGGGAGGTGGCCATGCCCCAGAGCCTGAAAAAGGGACAGGCAGCCCCCGCAGCCAAGAGCCTGGGCCTCCATCTGCGTGGAGCCTGGAACCATGGGCTCTGTCTGGGTGGCAGTCTTTGAGGTGCCTGGGGCGGGGGTTGCAGAGCCCAAGGGTACCCTCAGGGTGCAGCATGTGCCCATCCGTGTCATGCCTTTGGTAGGCTGGCTACGGCTGGGACTGTCTACCCTGGGGGGTTCACAGGCAGGGTCTTGGGCCCTCCCACGCACCCTCCTGTGCGAACTCTGTGCTAACTCATGCATCAGCAGACAAGCGCACCTGTTTGCGCAGCCTGTTTGCATGGCTCCCTGCGGGGCTGAGCAAAGTGGGGGCCTGGGTGGGGGCTTGACCCAGCCCAGCTCCATGCAGCCGCCTCCTCCCACTCAGAGAGGGGTTAACCCCTTCCTACCATGAGCCCCACTTGCCTCTGGCTTTTCTGGGGGTTGGCAGGGGGCTCTGGAGCTGCTGGGGGGTGTCTGGGGAGCTTCAGGGGAGCGAGGCCGCGGCAGGATTTCACCCGCGCATCTCTCGCCGCTCCGGAGTGTAACTGGGCTTTTTTTGCTGTTTGGCAGGCCCTTTTAAACTGCACGCATGCACAGTGGGCCTGCCGTCAGGGAAAGCTGCTCCCAGGCAAGGGGGGGCCCTGCCCTACTGGAGGGGGACTGGTGAGTACCCCCTCCTACTTTTTTCTCTCCCTGGGGGGCTGGGCCAAATAGGGGCCTGGGTGGGGGCTTGACTCAGCCCGGCTCCATGCAGTTGCCTCCTCCCACTCAGAGAGGGGTTAACCCCTTCCCACCATGAGCCCCACTTGCCTCCGGCTGTGCTGGGGTCAGGTTCAAAGGAACTTGCTCCAGGAAAGGACTGGAAGACACACAGCCTGTGCTAATACTTAGAAGAAGAACATCATTTTTTCTTCAAGACCTATTATGCACAGAACTTATCACTGGGGACTGACTCAATACGCGATTTCATGGAAATCACAAAAAAATAAATCGGGCATTGTATATGAAAACAGGCAATGTCTACAAAAACTGTGCAATTAAAAAGTAGTAAAAATGAAATACTGGCTCCTCAGCAGGAGCCAGTAGTCCTCATGGCTGCTGCGATCCGGCCATGAAACCTACTGGGGGTGCATAGAAATGCATTTGGGATGATATATATGGGCAGAACATTTCTCTGAGTGACCAAGTTTAGACCAGGAGCAAACCGTATATATGTTCACCCTCATGAAGGTGAGGCACTCATAGGCAGCCTATGCTAGCAGAGGTCCACAGGTGGGGAGCATGCCTCCCAATGTACTGTGCAGGCTCCCAGAGATTGTGGAGTGCAGCTGTGCACCCAGACTACCCCTGTTTGGCTTCTAGATGCCCCCAAGCCCCTGATGCTTCACCACAGATCCTCCCCTGTGTTTCACCCAGAGGCTGCCAGAAGACCCCAGAGTGAGCACCCTCCCTTGCTAATTGTATGTGCCTCTGTGTTTCACCTGCCCACATGCAGCCTTTGTGCCCCACAACCTGCACTCAAGCTGGCAGAGCCAAGAGCTGCAGCATGTCCTGCTTGTCACTCTGCACAACTTGCTGGAGGCTGATGGACACCATGCATGGCCATCTGAACATGATCCAGCAACTGGTCACCATGGGATGTAGCTTCCTTTCCCCCAGCTAGCAAGCAATTATCCTATATGGGGCCAGCTACCACATTATGCACCTATGAAGCATCCTGGACTGTGACACTGACTTCCACTGATGAGGACAAGACCACCCAGGATGCCATAGATACCGTGGTGCTCTGGCACTACTTCTAGACCATCAAGTGCCAATTCTGAACCCGTGTCACCAGCAGCTACCTGTGGCAGTGGGTTGTCTTAGATACCTGGGATAACAAATAGTGGGTCTAGACCTTCCACATGCACTAGACCACCTTCATGGTGATTGTCACTCAGCTGTCCCCCCACATCAGACACCTGGATATCAGTATGTGGCCACCTCTCACTCTGGAGAAGCAGGTGGCCATCTCCTTCTTGAAGCTGCCCACCCTCAGCAGTCTCCATTGTGTCACCCATCAGCTTGGTATGGGCAAGTCCACAGGCAAAAATTCTGTCTAGGAGGTGGATCTGGTCATCCAAAATGTCCTGGCCAACCACTTTATTCACCTCATTAACCTGCAGGAGGTGTTTATCAGCTTCTTCCACATGGGCTTTCTGAACTGTATTGGGTTCATGGGCTGCATCCACATCCCCATCCTCTGCCCACCCAAGATGCCCAGGAGTTCATCAACCACAAGGTATACTTATCCATCATCCTGCAGCCCATCATCTATCACTATGGTTGCTTCACTCGCAACTTTGCTGGCTGAGAGGTCAGTGTCCATGATGTCTTTTGCAACTCCTCCCTTCCTCAAGTGATAGAGAACAGGTGCTACACTCTTGGGATCCCCAATTTCATAATTGGTCCCTCCCCTCATCATTGGGGATCCAACTTACCCTCATGCCCTGGCATTTCTGAGGAGCTCCCCCACCATTGCTAGCTCTACTTGGCCATCCTTCCCCAGCAGGATGCAATTTTCTGTCATTTCCAGGACCAAGAGCATCCTGACCTTAGCATAGCTCCTACCCTAACCTTTAAGAACGTTCCAAGCAGCATCTCAGTCAGATGTTTCTCTTTCAGCTGCCAGCAGAAGACTGCTGCCTCAGCCCTGAAAGTCTAGATCTAAAATGGAGACCTCATCAAAGCTGGCCCACACCTGCTGGCTGCCTGCTCTCTGCCTTAAAGTGACAGGCACCCAAAAGTGCCCTGCCACACTGTCATGTGAAGGTTGGCCCTTTAAATTTGAGAGAGACACCCAGCTGCAGCCCTAAGGGTCCATTTGGTAACTGGCTGCTATCAGAATCACTTTTCTTTCTCTCCTCTTGTAAGTACTTTGGCTATTTTTGTGGGGAGCAGCTGTGGTATAGTTTCCCTTCTTTAATTCTCAAGGTGCCAGCCCTTTCTTACAGCACCTTTGATTCAGGCTTTAAAATCCATTTGTGAAAATGCAGATTGTAAGTGCTGACTTCAGGGAAGCATAATGTTGTCCCTCTCCTTTAGAGGTGTTGTAGCCAGATGATCTGTGCTCTTCTGGAAATCTCAGACACATTTTGTATGACGTTCTGTAAGCTCTCATTTGAACATTGAGTTTGGAATATGTAGCTATTTCACAGGGGTGTGCTCAGTCTTAACTGACTTGATGGTTACTTACTACTACTATAATAATGAGTAGAAGTCCCAGTCAAAGTCAGAACCTCTTTGGTTTAGGCATTGTAGAAATATACACTAGGAGACAATACTTGTTCTGAAAGGCTTGCAGTCTAATAGGCAAGACAAAGGATAATAGGAGAAAAGAAGAGGCAAAGTAGTTTTATAAAGTGCAAAACAGAGTTGTTTAGATGGCATTATCAAATTGGGAAGTAGTATTATTAGGTAGCCATTAAGCCTTAACCTCTCTGTCTTTCTTTACATACAATAGACATTTTTTCTCTAGCATTAACTTCATTGAAGATAATAGGACTGTATCAGGGATGAATTTCTCTGAAAGAGTTTGCCTTAAGAACTTCCAAATGAAAATGACTTATAAACTTAAAAAAAGAGCTTTGCTTTTACTTTTAATATTATCCTGGTGAGCTGTTAAGTGTTCATCCTCTTCCTGGTAATAATTTGAAAAGCTTTAGTCGTTGTTTCTTAACAGAATTGCCAATTCTCTATACAAAAATATTAAAGAATTATTACCAAATAATTACCAAACTGGTTAGAATGAGCTTCTTCATCAAGCTGCCTGATGTATTTTGCTTTTCTATATTACAGTAATTTATAAGCCATCTTGACTCAAGACATATTAGCATATAGAGAAATCTATTTAATTACAGAATGTACATTTAATGAGGTATGGGCTCCTGCCTATGTGAGATACTGATATGAGAGATTTCTCTTTTGGGAAGAAATTATATTGTCAGCATATGGTGTGAGCTTTGGATTTTTTGTTGCTGAAAACAGATTATCTTCTACAGCTAACAGAATACTGAGAAGTTGTTTGCTCCAGGACTCCAAATGTTATGCATTCTCCCAGGTTAAAACAAAACCAGGTTAAAACAAAATCAGGTGCATTGGCCCGCACCTGGAAAGAACTTTACATTGGCTAACACACCCCTTTCCTCCATTCAGCAGAGACCTTTGTAACTTCTTGCTTCTTACATCTCTGCAGGATAAAGACCATTATTTGTGCCTGCTTGCCACCATCTTGGCTTTTATAAGGAAATAATAGAAGCATCCTACAAAAGAAGATAGAATTGGCAAAAGGCCTTGTCTTTAAGCATGTAAATAACTCCAGCACCTAGTCATGGATGTGTTTGCAGAATTAAAGAAACAGAGACATGCAAAAGAAGTGTGGAAAATGATAAATGGAGAAAGAAATGAGAAAAAAAAATCAGGAATCTTATGAACATTTTAGAGAAGTTTGGGGGTTTGAATGTGATGCGCGTGGGAGGCAGCAGGAGGTCTTGAGCACCAACTGGGAGATTATCAGCAATTTTCGGAATTGGGCCTCTACCCCTGTGTAGCAGCAGTAATTTGAAATTTGTTTGTAATGAAAACAGTTGCCATTGGTAAAAGTTGATATAATTCAGCACCTCATCTAGAGAAGACACCTCTGTCAAATCAGTACAAGTCCTAGCTTTTGGAGCTGGACACTTAAAAAAAAATAAATAAAAAAAAAAAAGGAAGAAAAGAAGAAAGCAGGGGGAAAGATGTTTTTTAGAGTAAGGTTTTCAAAAGTGGCAGGATAGAGTTGCACTCTATAGACTAACTGAATCAAAGGTCGACCTTGCCTTCTGCCTGATTTATTAACATGGCAAAAAATCTTTCTCTGCTCGTGGAGTTTCCCTAATATACAGTTGATTTGTGATTAGAAGGGAAAGTAATCTCTCTGTAAATGCAGCTACATTTCCTTTTCAAATTTGGCATCTTCCGTCCAAGGAGAGAAGGAGATTTTAGTGGGAAGCTAAGGGACTGAGGGAATTCAGAAAAGATTTTTTTATGAGATATGACTTTGAAAAATCAGGTGTGTCAAAAAAAGACTCTTCTGTTTTTCCCAATGAGGCTTGCAAAGGATTTTTTGTGGAGGTCAAGCCCAAATGGACACTCGCTTACTTATTAGAGCTCTTCACAGTTTATAAAATCTGTAACCCTTCTGTGACAGAATTTAAGATGTCTGAAACCACAGGGGCAGCACCCAGGTGAGCAGTTCCTATGCACATCTATGATGGACCATAGTGCTAAAAATATGTGAAATTTGAAGTCTCAGATTTAGACTTTTAAAAACTCTTTTTACAAGCTGACACAGGCTCCTGTGGACTTCATAAATGCCATAAGAAATTCTCTTCTATTCATAAGTTCCATACAAGTTTGACTGACTACCTTCTGCACTGCAAAGTCTCCATTAACATTAGGTTCAAGATAAACTTATTTTCCTAAAATAAATATATTGATGCAAGCAGTCCAGGCCAAGACAATGAAACTAATTGGATTAAATGCTGCTACATTTGGCTAAATTTTTAATATGTCAATATTTAATGTTACACATAACTCTGTATTTTCAATAAATACAAGAATTGGTATTCATACTGAAGTACAACTGAAACAGTACACTTTTAAGAGAAGCACTATATAGGTCAAATACAATTCTATTACGGGTCTAGACCTCACCTGATATTAAAGGAGCATAACTCAGCTGACTTTGGTGCGGCTGTACTGACTAACACCAGCTAAGGTTCTGGCCTTTTGTGTGTGATGTTAATTGTTTTTAGTTAGCCAGCCACCTTCAAGCAATCATCTGGAGGCTCTGACACTTCTTCCATAATAGGCCCTTTAGACTTTAATGTATTTTCATATGCAGAATTACACCTGTGCAAGGTCTCACTGATATCATTAGAGATCTAAGAGTCCTTCAAAGTGCATGTTTGAACTGAAGTTAATTGTATCTTCGCCTCACTTTTTAGGGGGTCCAGGGCTGAGCGTGTACAGTAAACTCTTTGCTGCCATAAGTCTGTTAAGTCCAAAGATTTACACCATCTGAGGAACTGTCTGGTCCATGGAGTTATATTAACACAAACTTTAGGCCATAGGGTGTTACTTTGTAAACTACTCATCCCATTGCTTCGTGGAGTCACTTTAATATTTCTCCAGTCCTGTAGCAAAATAACGTCTTAATTTTAGATGGGAAGTTATTGTTACTCAAAGAAATATGTTCTCAGAAAAGAAAGAATTTGAAGTGTCTGGACTGCAAGACTCTTGGACTGGTTAGATGGAGCCCTGGAATGTAATAAGAGTCTCCACAAAATAGGGGAAAGAAAACATGGAAATAAAAGGAGTTGATTTATTCTGAAAACAATTATATTGATTCACAAATTTGAGAGGCCAACGGAGTTGGCTTTAAGCATGACATCGATAGGCGTTGTATTAGTGTGTTTGCATGTCATCCATATGAATGGCAGTTTCCCTGCTTTCCAGTCTTGGACTCCCTGGGTGCATCTGAACGAGTGTGCATGTGTGTTTCCCCAGGGATAACTAGGAGCAGCACAAATACGTGCCACTGCTAGTTGGGCTGGTCCCAGCAGTCTTACCTGGGGTCCTGGTGACCTCCCAGGGCTGCAGCAGTGGTGATCTGGGTGGGCAGAGCCTGAGTAGCAGCCAGAGCACATCTCCGGCCAGCCAAGCACCACATGCGCCACACCACTCTTTTTTGGCATGTTTTTTTTTATTCCCAGCATCTAAATTTGACTATGCACTGCAAATATGCAGCATGGACAACCAAAACACATGCATTGGGTGCGTTTTGTGGCACCTTAAAAGCCTTTGAGGCATTGCAAAGCACGTGTGTGCTCATGTGGGCGCACCCCCTGAGTTCAGAGGCAGCCAACTGTGCTGTGTTTTGGAAGTTCAAAAATGAGAATTAGCATGAGAACAAGGATGAGAATCAAGCTCTTATTTACTAAAGTCTTAACTAGGACTTGAAACTAAGTCTCTTGAGGTGAAAGATTAATTAATTTGAGGTCCATTCCAATCACCCTAATTCATGCAAGTGGGCCTTGCTAATCCCATCAAAGTTATTTTTTTTTCAGTTTTATAACCTTGTAATTTAAACTTGGAGGTTACCTTGAACTTCCCTAAGCTTCAGTGCAGCACAAAACCTGTTGTCATCCCTATACCCTGTGAAAGTTATGGAGTATTTCTAAATCAGAGTGCCCTAAATCCTGACAGCAATTCAGCATGGATTTCCTGTCAAACTTCCCACCACCTCCTGTAATCATATATAGTCAAACAGGATCATTGTTACAATTACTGTTTTCTGAAAGCAGATTTGGACTGAATATATTCAACCAGATTTGCCAATAAATTAAAAGGAATTTGAGAAGAACAAGGACATTTCCCACAAATATAAGCAGGTAGGAAGTGATGTTCATATTTCCCTTTCCATTGAAACACATCCTTTAACTTTGGGATTTAGTTTATCAGTTCACCTGCTTTTTAAAGCTATATATCACCAGAGTAGTATCTAGGAAGAAAAGGGGAGAGGAGGAAAAAATTATTAACTTACTAGCTCCATAAATTCATCTTAAATTTATCATTTCTCTTCAAAAGAATTGGAATTCACAATGAGTATACAAAACTGAGGTCAGATAGTTTAGTTTTGATAGTGAAAGCCTGTTTTTAAATGCTAATTAGCCAGAAAATGTACATTGTTTTTAAAAAAATTAAACTCTCTGATCATTTCAATTTAAAGTCCTTTTTCTATTAAAGAATAAAAAGAAATGGTGCAGCCTCTTAATATTTATCTGGCAGGGACCAAACAGCTGATTAAAAGAATGAAATCTTAGTGTAAAAGGAAAATTTAATGAAATCTCATGAACAATTAAAAAGACCATTTGCATTCTTTAAAGCCTATTGGAAAAAGAAAAACAAGGAAGGTTTAGCTATAATCACATGCTGTGAAGGAATAGAAAAGAGAACAATAAATGTTTTTCACTGTTTCTACTGAAGCCACGAATACCGCGACGGGATGCTGATTAGTATGCATATTGGTGTGACCTGGTTTACCACTGCTCTGCACTTAGGCAGGTGTTTAAAGCAGGTGGTTTATCTTCTGGGGTTGTTTTTCTCTTTTGCTCTTGCTCCAAACCATGGCAGGGATAGTGGGGATGCACAGTTAGTTTATCTGTGTTGTTTGCTTAGGTTTTGGATTAACTATTTGAAGCAGCAAATACCTTAAAGGATCTGGGTCAAATTGTAGCCTCAAGGGGCACATCCCCATGAGCCTGCAGCTGGAGTACGGCTCTAACCAGCCAGGCTCTGGTTTCTGGCAGCGCATACTGCAGCCACATGCGCCACACTGCTTTTTTCCCCAACTTTTTTCTAGATACTGGGATTTCCTGGTATCTAAGATTGCCGGCATGCTGGAAATACACAGCATTGCAAATGGATCTGTGTGTACTGTGTGCATTTTGTGGTGCCTCAAAACTTTTGAGGCACATTCCTGCATGTGCAGCCCAATGGTTCTTGTGACAAATGGACTTGTAAATCTTTGAAGGAAAATAGGGTGGTGAGTCAGGACTCTTGTGGGAGGGGAGATGGATGGAGTGGAACAGGCTATGGACCAAAATATCATATAGAGTAGATGTGTATTAGCTCAAGTCTTTGGTTTCTGCACTTCTGTTAAGTACTAGCCCTTCTTTGGATTGTTTTATCATTTACATAGTATCAGCAATATCTGCAGCATAATTGCTGGCCCTTATTGACTTTGCCCTTTATGAGTCTGTGACAGTAGCAATATTTGACAGAAGTATTCAAGAAGAAATAACAGGTAATTGTCTCCAAATCCTCTAGTTGCAGAATTCGGCTGTGGTTCTGGGTGTAGCTGTGAATTCAGAGACCAGATTTGCATCTATTTGGGTTTTATGCTGCATGGGGGAAGATTTCTGGCTTTAGTGAAAAAAATTTCTATGGGAAATTTGCTGAATTGCCCCAATGAAGTTGAATGGCATTGATTTCACCTGGACCCAATGAGGCTAGACACCTTGCAACACTGAACCCTTTCTTGGTAGTTTTTTGTTCACCATGTATATGCCTCATTTAGCTTGGGTTCACTTCCCTGGCCCTCTATTTAACCTCAACCATGTCTAAGGTTCAACCTAACCCCCTCCCCCTCTCTGTTTAGGGCCACATACTTTCCTTCTCCATTTGGTATTCTGTACTCCACTAAAAAGTGAATTCCATATCCACTAAAAAGTTATTAGAAAGACCCTATTATAACAGTGCCTGAAACATGGCATGCGTGGCTTGATACAGGCTCTGGTTCAAGATGATTTAGAAGGTGATTTAGTGATTTAAAACGTTGATACAGGTTCAGGTTCAATGGTGACTTCTTCATCATTAAAAGTTTCAGAGAAATCATTCTGGAGATAGGGACTTTGTGTATTAAAAAAAAAGAAGGAATTGTTCAACCTGACAGGTAATGTGTAATTGCTGCACAACAAGTAGGGAAGGAATAAGAACAGTTTCCAAGGCACACAGGGTCTTGAACTCTGTGACTTCAACTCTGTGCCAGTGTAATTGATGCTTTACCTAGCAGGGGAGGAAGAAACTCTAAGAAAATACTTAGCAGCTATGTTGCTCTTAGAAAGAATGCTGTCACAGACATCTTTCCATAAATACTGGTTCAGTCTCTAACAAATTGTTTGGGGAGTATCTTATTATTGATTTATGTGCTGCCAGCACTGCTCACTTGTATTTTACTCTTCCTGGGTACCCTGGATTTCCCTTCAATTTATTATACAATGAAGGATTGCCTTGAAGGTGCACTAAATAGGTTGAACATTTCTTTAAAGTCATCTAATAAGCAGTTCTCTTCTGGAATGCCATAAGCCCAGGAAATTGATTTATACTATGGTATTCACATGTAACCAAAAAGCTGAGCACATGAAGGGCCAGATCCCATTTCACCTAATGGGCATTGTAATCAGTGGTGTTTGGCCTCATTATGGAGAAGGCAAGGATAAAGGATGCCTATGCCTTTAAGACACCAGACACAGAATAGCCCTTACACCCCCCCTCCCCCTGCCCCCAGCTCTCCTGGCTAAAGAAGTACAACAGCTGGAAGAGTGAGTCAGTTGGTCTTTGTCATAGGCGACTAGCAGGGAGGGGTATGGAGGGGAGGGGCATGTGCTCCCTCTGACAGGGCTGTCCCTGCTGCTGATGCTGACAGCAGCTTCTGCAGGTGCTTGCCTGCCCCATCCCCACTGCTGCCAGCTTCTTCAGGTGCGCCCCCCCACCCCCCCCGGACTCAGGAGGCACCAATCACCTATGGTCTTTGAACAGTCTGGAGGTAGGAGTTTCAGTCTGAGCTGGAGCAAGGAGCTGGTGCCCATGCCTGAAGAGGGGCTAGAAGGGATGCTAACCTGAACAGGGGAAAAATGGTTAAGCAGCATGGGATGAGTCCTGGAAACGGCTGCTAAGGGCAGCAGCCATGTGGATGTGGACTAGCTTACTTAGATTGTGAGTTGGTTTAAGAGTTGAGAGCTTTGGACAGACGTTCGATGTAAAGGAAAAGTCATGAATTGCTTAAACTGTTACAAAGCAGTAGGCATGGAGTAGCTGTAAGGGGCTTAGGGAAACCACAGCAGAAATTCTCTTATACCAGAGAGCTCATCCGGGGGAGGACAAAAGTGGACTTGAAAGTACTGTCCTTGAAGAGTGGGGCAGAGCTCCAGAGAAATAGTGGAGGAGCAGTCTGGGACCCTGTGATGTGAGATGGGGCACCCAGAGGGATTATCTTGTGACACAAGCTGGGGGCCTATATTAACTTATTTCATCAAGGCATGGCAGCTGAGACACAAGTCATGTGGGTAGTCAAAGAGATAAACAGGAGGTGGTGATCCCTAGGGGCAGAACTGAATTAGAAGACTCCATTGCATGAATTGTCACAGTGTTTAAGTGGACTTAGTTGCCTAGGTGTGATTATTTTTCACCCTGTTCAAGCCCCTGCAAGTTCATTAATGCATCTGCTTTCATAACACAATTTTCTGACCTTTCAGAGTGAGTCACAAAAAGCAGAGAGGAAGAGGAAAAGGGCCTACTCACCATTTGCATTTACAGTTTTTCAAGGACTCAAGCAGGTTGGAATAGAAATTTACTTAGGTGCCTGGGTCTACTTACATGTCTAATAGGTAGAAAACAATCTGGCCCCATGAGCACTTAGGGGAAAAAAGATATCATCTGTTAAAAAGTATATAATTCCAACCTTAACTACAATAGTTATCCATGGCACAAAACAAGTACCAGCCTTTCTAATGTAAGAGATTCAGTGCCTTAACTATGGAAGTAGCAAGGAACAGTTAAAAATGTCATTAAACCTATATATAAGGAACTCAATTTTCCCTTTCTACATGGGAGCCACAGATGGCTTTGTAGATAAAGCATTCAGTGGGAACCTAGGAGATCTGGGATCAGTTCTCAACACTATCACAGGCTTTGTGACTCTAAAAAAGTCATTTTCCTACCCTACAATAGTATTATTTAGCATCATTGCTCATAAGGTCTGTAGATGTGGTATTCATCGGCAACAGTCAAAATAGAAAGAAAGATGGGTTTTCTGCCTTTTGAAAACCTTTCATTGTTCTGCCCTATAATAGCAAGTATATTATAAATGCAAGCTTCATTATCAACTAGGAAAGACGGCTCAAGCTACATTGCTGGCTATAGAAGCCAAACTTTGAATATCTCAGATGTTTTCAGCTCTGGGCTTTCTTACATTGTAGATCATTGCTTAGTTCAATGTTCATGTTTAGCGCTCTGTGACTGCTACCAGCAACAAATGCATTTTTCACACCTTTGTAAGTGAATAGTAGGCACTTGCAACATTCCCACTAAACTTGGATTTATATTTTGACCGTTTCTCTAAGTTTAGCAGTGTTCAAATCAGGAGTTTCAATGGGCACAGTTACACTTGTGATTAATGTCCACGAATAATAATTTTCCGAGTAAGGGTGTAAGGGCTTATTGTTCTGGTGCTTTTTTTCTCTTGGGCATGCTTTTTGAATGTGTGCCTGGGAGCAAAAAACTCCAGAGCATATTGCTTTGGAGTTTATTCATGTGCAGTGAACGGAGCTTGGTTGGAGTAGCCTGAGCTGGCAGGAAACCCTCAGTCTGCCAGGGCTGCTGTGAGTGGGCTCCACATGCTGTGGAGTGTGGCAGTGTCTCCACATGCTGCTCCATGGGCAGCATCTACATGCATGCTGCTGCCCATGAAAAAACTCCACAGCAGGGTAATAACTTGTATTTTACAAGTACTACCCTGCTGCGGAGTTTATTAGTTTCATGTACGCTAATAGGGGCGTACATGTAAATGCCGAGATGTTTACTGCTCACCTAGTTAGTCAACTGTTTGGTTTATGTCTCGTGTAGGTGCACCCAGTGTGTGTGTGTACGTGTGTGTGCGCGCATGCATGTCCGTGTGTGTGTACATGCAGGAGTTACTCTGGCTTCTCTTCTGCTTCTGGACAGTAAGTTTGCTTGAATTCTTAATTTCTTTTAAAGCAGTGGCACCCAACTTTCTTGACCTATGGGCTAGATTAGTGGCATTGGGGTCAGCCTGCGAGCCAGATCTCACACTGGTGTTGCACAAAGGCGGTTCATTTCCCTGGAGGCAACGCAGAGATCACAGACACACAGACATCAGTTGGCACAAAAGGATGTATTTGTTTGCAAACAAAGGTCAGAGAGTGGAGCTTTGAAGCTCAAATCACCTCTGGCCCCAATTGCATTTGCAAGCGGTTTTTTATC
>NW_017728886.1:143099783-143108399 GCF_001723895.1 Crocodylus porosus
AATGCTACAAGAGTTCAAAAGTTTATATCCCAAGGCCATGCAGTTAAATTCCAGTTTCTGTAATCAGTATGAGAAAGTCTAAGGAGGATGGGGGAGAGGAGCCTTGGACAGTATTTCTTTCTTATCAGGAGCAAGATGCAAGCTGTGCATTTCTAACACTGGGTCAGTCCATGGGCCCAGACCCATGCTGTCCTGATCTAGGGAGTGCCCACTGCTCCAATCTGGCCTCATGCCATCCACCAGTCTGATTTGGCTACCTGCTGCCCCAGTTTGGGCCCACACAGTCTGCTTCCCAGCTCCAGCCATGTCAGCATAATTTCATAGTTACTAAGGTTGGAAGGGAACTGAGCAGATCATCAAGTCCAACCCCCTGCCACGGCAGGAAGGAGTACTGGGGTCAAACGACCCCAGCAAGGTGATTGTCCAGCCTTGTCTTAAAGACCCCCAGGGTAGGAGCCAGCACCACTTTGCTTGGAAGTTGATTCCAGATCCTAGCTGCCCTGACAGTGAAGTAGCGCACCCTGATGTCTAATCTGAGTTTACCCTCTGCCAGCTTGTGACCGTTATTTCTAGTCACTCCTGGCAGTGCTCGGGGGAACAGGGACTCCCCCAGTGCCTGCTGGTCCCCTCTGACTAGTTTGTAACAGGCCACTAGATTCCCCCTCAGCCTTCTCTTGTGGAGGCTGAACAGGTTCAGGTCCCGTAGCCTCTCCTCATAGGGCCTGCCCTGCTGCCCCCTGAAGCATGATTTAGAGCAGTGGTTTTCAACCTTTTATCATTTGTGGACCCCTACAAATTTTTTGAGTGGAGGTGCGAACCCCTTGGAAATTTTGAATGGGGGTACAGACCACTTTGAATTGTAAGTGTGGCTATTCACATACTTTTGATTGATCATAGTAAATATTTGTGAACCCTTTTAGTCTGTGGACTCCCAGAGGTCTGTGGACCACAGGTTGAAAGCCTTTGATCTAGCATACCGGGCCATGTTATCCAGCACCTGGGGCTCTGTATCAGTCCCAATTAATGCTTCCACTGCCAATTTTTTTACCTTTTTGGGAAGTCCTGTTGGCTGGGATATGGCTTCATGGGCTGGGGCTTTAGCATCTCTGTTTGCAACCTATTACAGCATATATTCTAATTCTGCACATTACCTTTTGCATTTGCTTTCAGCTTTTTGAATGATCAAGATTAATTGAGATGGATCACATAACTCAAAATACATTGACTTTATTCCTTGATTGAATGAGGGCTCAGGCACTTCCAAAACAAATATTCACAGAGACAAATAAAAAATGCATTTGACTGATTTTGTTTTTGTTTTTTTTAATTTTAGTGGGGCTCTGACATCTAAGTCATGTAGATGCTTTAGAAATGTTACTTTGCAGTCCTCACTCAGGCATCACTTCCATTAGCTTTATAGGAGTGTTGCCTAAGAGGAGAGTTGGGCCCTACATCTAATTTTTCACAGTGCCATGAGTCTGTGTATTTTAAAAACAATGGAGAATATTTTCAGGAGGTAACTTGGCCTAGCAGCTAGAACAAATGCGCTAGGCATTAGGGGACCATTGTACTCTAAAGATACTCAAGAGAGATTTTAAAAATATTTGTGAGTTAGCTCTTCCAGACCGGGTAAATCTAATTCTATTTTCTTACTGCCTTATTGCATGTAGTTATTGATTTCCCCAAAAGGAAAAGTCCTAGCTTTATTGCAGAAAGAAAGCAAAGGCTCTTGAACCTGAGTATGTAACCAGTAGAATGCATTTCATTAATAATTTATAATGAGCAACTTTGCTCCTTGTTCAAGTCATTCAGTCTGTCTCTGATGGGCATATGGGATTGTAGGAATTGTTGAAGTTCACTGAACAAGTAAGCTTTCCTTTTTGCCCTGTGTTGCATATACTATTAAATTTATGTTCTTCTTGCTTTGTTATAATTCTTGAAGGAGGTTTCCTGCTGCTGCATCAATGTCACCTTTTGCAAGTGACAGGAAGATTAAGTAAAATGCTGTTCATGTAATTATAGCCAGGCCATTGGCAGCCTGTGACACAGTGTAGATGGCACGGTTAATTTTGCTGTCGAGACATAATGTACCTGGCAAGTTTTACCTGTAGCTGTACTTTTTGCAAGTTGTACTGTCTCCAGAGTGATGACAGCGAATGTATTGCTTAGATGTACAGGAGTAGCAACCAGGATTCCAAGACAAGTTCAATAGATCCCTTACATACAACTTAAGCCAGTATCATTAAAGTGTGAGGGGCTGCCTTCTGATATTGGTCTCAATGGACAACTAATCACGGTATTTCTTTGGCACAGCCTCCTTTTTACTCTCTTTTTAATTCAAATCAGATATTTGTTTCTGATCCTCAGCTCTGAATTATTATCCTTGCTAGGTAAAATATATAAATAATATGCTATATATCATGGTTTGGGAGGAAGTTCTGACAGCTTTTATGTATTTATCCTTGGTAGGTTGATCACTTTCTGGTTATGTGTGCATTGAGTGACTTCATCTCAGTTTGCCCTTGACTCTCACATGGAAGTAATATTGCAGTGCCTTGATTAAAATACAAACAAATACTATTGTGAAAAATCTCTGATGTGAGTTTATTGCTTGGTTTTTTGTTAGTTTAATTTTGAATTAGCCTAGAGCTAAAACTACTAGTGCTTCTCCCCACCTCTTTCTTTTGCTAGTTGCTAGAAGTACCTGTGAAGCATCAAGAATGTGAACATATGTGTGATGTGCTTCCTTTGTTATTCAGTGATGCTCTGTCAAGGATGGATCTCTCTTCTGCCCTTATTTATATTAATAGCATATAGAACCATGGAAATAGTCAGTCAGCTCTTAGCAGCAGTACATATTTCAAAACATGGCATTCTGAATTTAAAATACAGGCACATTTCACACCTGAAAAAAGTGTATTGTTGTTCTGGTTGTTCTGGGTTGCACAAAAGGTTTGCTCATTCAGTACCAGCTTAGGCAGCATCAACTTGGATGTGCAATAGATCACAGCCTTGCACATGATGTAGTCAATTACATCTGTGCAAAGTGGATGTCAAATACTGATGTGGTAGTATTTGACACTTGCTTTGCACAGCTCTGACTGACTGAACAAGGTACAAAACAGAGTAACATCAGGCCCAGAAACAGGATAGATTTAATGGGATTGCTTTCAACTTGGGGCAGTCTTACTGTATAGAAGAGGAAACTAAATTTGCTAAGACCTGTGTTTGCAAAATAATGAGTTCATACCCAAAGCTGAAAATTACTTGATTGCTGAAGACCCCCCTGATAATGTTCAGTGATAAGCTCTTCTGGGAGATCTGTCATTTTTCTTTTAATGCAGTTCCCATGAGTTGGTGTTGGCTTGCCTGCAGAGCCCAAGTACGGCAGTATAAATCAGTGGCTGGCAACCTTTTCAGACTGCAGCCTGGTTAAGTCAGAAGCAGGAGGGTGGGTGCTAGGGCTCCACTACAGCACAGGGAAAGCATTGTGGTCATTGGCAGTCCCTAAGAGCCTGAGAACCAGTGAAGCTATTCTGGTCACAACTCAAAAACTTTATTTGGATGCATAATAGTGAAGACTTATTTGAACTAATAAAGACAGTGCTTACATAGCCTTGGATTCAAGGGGAAAACAGGTCCACTGATCAGGCTGCTGTGTTTCCTTGGGGACTTTTACTGATTTGATTCCTTGTTCTTGCTGAGCTTTGGAGAAGTTAAAAGTCTCTTTGTTTAACCAGAGTACACTAATACAGTTTTTCACTATTTGGCCACTATTCACTATTATAAACCAATCATTTTCCATTTTATACCTAGTAGAGTTTTTCCCTATTTGGTTATACTTTGGAAATACACCAATCCTTTTCCATTTCCTTGTGTTATGGTAATGAGCCTTATTACTATGCAAGCTTAACTTACATCATTGATATGTCGGTCAAGCTGAGGTCCGGTTAGTTGTGAAATAAATGCAGGATAGTTGTGAAATAAATGTTGGTGCAGTCATGCATCGTTGCTTGACTTCGGTTCTAATGATGAAGGGCTCTGAGCCATTGTTTATGACAGTTGCTGTTGTGTCATGAAGTCTGATGATGGTAATGAATTTTGGCAGGCATCCAGATCTTGTCAGGATCTTCCATAGGGCATCTCAGTTGATTGAATCAAAGGCCTTAGTTGGGCTAATGAAGGCCATGTAAAGATATCTATATTTGATTGCACCACTTTTGCAGCTGTCTAGGAACAACGTTCATACCTATTGTACCTCTGAATGGTCTGAAACCACACTGGAACACAGGGAGAATCTCCTGAGCAAGGGGGAGTGAGTTTATTAAGGAGAATGCAGGTGAGGATCTTCCCAGCTATGAATAGGAATGCAATGCCATGGAAATTGCTGCAGTCTAATATGTTTCCTTTCTTGAATACGGTTATAATACTGGCATCTCTCAAGTCACTGGGAATCTGTTCATGTTTCCAGAATTTCAGAATAATGGCATGTATTTGGTGAGAGAGTTTTTACCCCACCATGCTTATAAATTTCAGCTGGTGTTTCATGAGGTTCACATGCTTTGTTGTTCTTCATCTGATCAGTGACTTTCAAGGCCTCTAGAGAGGTTGGTGGGTCTGTAAGGGAGCCCATAAAGGGGTATTGTGAAATGGCTTTATTCTTATTATCTTTAACATTAGAATCTTGGTTCAGAACCTCTTTGACATGTTCCTTCCACTGTACATTGATGCTGGAACTGTCTCTAAAGAGTGTTGTTCCATTTTCAGACCTTAGAGGGAGGGCTGTCTGTGTGCATGGCCCATAGATAGCTTTGGTTGCACTGAAGTAACTATGCATATCATGGCTTTCAGCAAACTTTTGACTCTTTTGCTTTGTCATCCCACTACTTTTTCTTTGGCTCTCGAATTTTCTTCTGGGTTTCAGCTTTAATGTGTCGATAAGTGTCATGCTTCTGTTTGGAGCTGATATCATTCTGCTGAGTTTTGAAGGCTCTCCTTTTCTGCCAATAAGAGCTTGAATTTCCATACCATTCTTATTAAATCAGTCATGATGCTTCTTTGTGGAGAATCCTAGAGATTCTTTACATACCTCATAGATTGAAAGAAGCTAGGGTCAGAAGAGACCTCAAAGGATCATTGAGTCTGACCCCCTGCCAGGGGCAGGAAAAAGTGCTAGGATCATGTGACCCCAGCCAGGTGTTTATCCAGTCTCCTCTTGAAGACCCCCGAGCTAGGGGAGAACACCACTTCCCTTGGAAGCCCGTTCCAGATTCTGGTGACCCTAACCCTGAAGAAGTTTTTTCTGACATCCAAACTAAATCTACTCTCCGTCAGCTAGTGGCCGTTGTTTATGGTTATTCCAAGGGGTGCTCTGCTAAACAGAGTATATTCTATTCCTTGCTGCCCCCACCATCCCCATGAATTTGTATACTGCCACATGATCTCCCCTCAGCCTTCTCTTGTGGAAGATGAAAAGGTCCCTCAGCCTTTCCTCATGAGGCTTTCCCTTCCTGCCTCTAACCATATGAGTCGTCATCTTCTGGTCTCTCAAGGTTGTACATTGTTTTGAATTGCAGCGCCTAGAATTGGACACAGTACTCTAGCTGCAGCCTGACCAGTGCTGCACAGAGGGGGAGAATCACCTCCCTGGACCTGTTCGTGATGCGCTTAGTAATACATGACAAAGTGTGGTTACCTCTGCTAATTACTTTGTCACATTGACCACTCATGTTCATCTTGGAGCTGACAACAACTCTGAAATCTCTTTCCATCATTATGCTGCTGAGAAGGTCATCCCCCAGCCTATACGTGTGCTGGTGATTCCCTCTCCCTAGGTGCAGCACCTTACACTTGTCCTTGTTGAACTGCATCCTATTGTTCTCTGCCCACTTCCCATACCTGTCCAGGTCCACCTGGATTTGGTTTCTTCCCATCATTTGCTTTGCCCCATAGTTTGGTGTCATCTGTGAATTTGGACAGAGTGCTTTCCGTGCCTTCATCCAGCTCGCTGATGAAGATGTTGAACATCGCCAGCCCAAGGACTGAGCCTTGGGGGACCTCACTGCCCACATCTTTCAGTGATGACACCAACCCGAACACCACCACTCTCTGGGTATGACCCTTAAGCCAATTTGCTACCCACATGACTGTGTAGCCGTCTATGGATGCCTTTCTTGAGGCTTTCCAAATAATCAATGGTATCAAGATAATCAAGGAGGTTGGAGAGTTTCTCATTAAGGTACTACTGAAAATGATCACTTTTAGCAGGGTCTTTCAAGCAGTCAATATTTAACCTCTTCCTTGGTTGCTTCTTTTGCTTGTGCCATTTTGGATTGATATGACATATCAAACAATGATCAGTCCAACAGTCATTTATGCTGGCCATAGGTCTGGTGATGTAGACATTTCAGTGGTCTTGGGCATGCACTATGACATAGGCAACCAGGTGCCAGCATTGTGAACAAGGGTATATCCCTTATGCCTTCCATTTGTTGCTTTGACAGAACAGGGAGTTTGTGATGATGAGATCATGCTCCATATACATGCTCATGAGGAGAATTCCATTTGAATTGACTTTCCCCACCCATTCCTTTCCACAGCTCAGAGCACCTAGCCTCAAATGTTGCTGAATCCCTAAGATGTGGCTCGCAGGCTGTTGGTTGCTGACCCCTGGTAGAGATGATGTTATGTTCTGTTTTGGAATGCTACCACAGTGTAGCTTTGCAGCAATTACTGCTTTGTTTGCAGGAGATTCCTGGGTGGGGTTTTGTGCCCTAATTTAAGTGGCAAATTCTGCCAGTAGAACTCTGTGTGCATGTACTCACTGATCCTGGATGACACTCTTCTTTCTGCAAGCAGATCTATTTCCCCACTGTTGGGTAGAGTTAAGGTTTCTTCTGCCTCCAAGTAGCCACCAGAAAGTGTGTTCTCTTCAGTAGGCAGTGGTGTCCCAGTACACTAGACCATCTAGGTATTCCTCGGCATAGTGCTTCCATGAAGAGCTGCTGGAAGGCTGTAGGCACAAACTCATAGGAGGGCAGTGGTGGTTGTTGTCTGCTATCAGAACTTCTGATAGCAGAAAATTGTCAGTGTAGGCATAGCCGTTATAGCCTTATCATGGCTGTGGGCCTGTGAGAAGTATTAATGAGGAGATGCTTGTTATGGTATCTGCATTATATAGATCAGTAATTTACCTAGCATGTGGTGAGTGCATCTACAAGAGATGTTTACTGTGGGGCTAGCTAACTAGCTCCACAGTAAAATGTCAGCATCTACATGTGCACAGCAGCTATTAGCTCAGACTAAACTATTTAATTCCACTGTAGGATAGTACTGGCAGACACAAGTACTATCCTATGGCAGAGTTATTTATTCTGCTGCAATGCACATGTAGGTGCTGACAGGGCTGGCTGGGTACTAGGGTGCTTCAGTGCAGGGGTTGCCTGCTGGCTAGCCTGGCACTGAAGTACCTTTATGCCCCAGCCAGCACCTCCACAGCATGTTGAGCCAGGGAGGAGCCCCAGGTTGGCAGGCTGACCCTGGGGCCCCTGCCAGCGAAGGCTGCTCTGCCTTGGCTCAAATTGTTGTGGTCTTGGGTGTTCATACAAATGGCACACTTGGGAGCAATAAACGCTGGCCTGAACTCCACCGAAGTTTATTCATTTGTATTAATTTCACATGTAGACATGCCCAGTGAAGATGATGGATTCGATGAAGGCTAACTACTGAATACAAGCCTGATTGATATTATGTTTACAGCCTGAGGGAAGGCATTATAAAGATGTTTATATCCATCTCCCTTGATTGAAGGGGTATGGTTACCATTTTTTCTACCTGGATTCGCAACCCAGAGGACTTACCATATCCTCAGCTGGGTACTGAGGTAACTGATGTTTTCAAGCTCTCCATTTATCATTTTGCTCTGGCAAATTCTTAAAAAACTCTTCTTCTGAATGCAAACTCTCCATGGTGTTCCCTGTCACTGTCCTTTCAAAAATTAGTTTGTTTTGCAGTAAGTTCTAAATGGAAGTCCTAACACCATTCAGAAAGAGGAAACTAGTGAGGCAAACAGCTGCTTTCTTAAGCAGGGGTTTGCACAGTGAGCATGGTACATTTGCTCCATTGCCTCCCTTGGCTACTCGTTGATTTCTAGGTGACATTTTAAGGTGCCCTGTGTCACGGAGTGGGGCCTGCGAGCAGCTGTGAGCCTGCTAGTGCCCCCTGCCATGTCAATTAGGCAATCCAGCACCCTCGACTTGCCCGCCACGTCTTTGATCTTAGGTTCAGTATGGGAGGCCGCCTACTTGCACCTATGACACCACGCTGGTATTACCTCTGTTCCAAATGGGGTGCTCTCCTACCTCTCCTACCTCCCCTGTAGCATGCCCCAAGCCTCACAGCTCTTCCTGGACGTTGTCTGGTCCTTAACCTTCTGCGCCCTACTTGGTGCCCCCTGGCCCGCCCCCAACGCCCCTTCTCTGGCGCCCCCCGGGCTCAACCCGCAACCAGCGCCCCTTCTCTGGCACCCCCCAGGCTCAACCCGCAACCAGCGCCCCTTCTCTGGCGCCCCCCGGGCTTGGTCCCCCTACCTGGATTAGCTCTTTACATCAACTGGGC